>NC_134461.1:125424511-126024511 GCF_047948215.1 Lycorma delicatula | reverse complement strand
ATGATTAAAAATACCTAGATGTAAATAAAAATGCCTATTTAAAAAAAACTTTATGCATTTTATCATAAAAATTACTTTAATGGATTTGTATTCATTATTTATTGTAATATTTTTCTTTTTTCATAATTTTTTGCAAGCAAAAATGAATACTACTTTCTTAAAAATCCTAAAATATATTTTTTCGGTAACTTATATAATTTGTATAATTTTATTTTTTGTAGGTACAGTAAATGTTGTGATTCCTTCTTCACATTTGTTAGGTAATACACTAAAAAACAATCGTACCAGGGAAAATCCTTTAATAAACTTGCTTATAATGAAAGTGTTACCTTAAAGGGATTATTTTTATATGTTGTTTTATTTTAATTATCATCCAGATAAAATATAATTTTTTTTTAGGGGATTATTGTTTTTACAACTATGGTTTTTATACTGTTGTCTATACAAACTTGCATGACACGTTCACCATTACACTAGTAGAATATATTTTGAAAGTTTGTTTGTGGGGCACTCTGTATTATATGAAATATAAACCATCGAAACACAGTAATTAGGTAAGTAAAATTTACAATTAATTTCCAATAAATAGTTTTCATGGTATCCTGCATGTTCAGTTGGAATTAAGTTGATATTAAATAAATATAGAATTATAATAAATATAGAATTTAATACTAACTGAAGAAGCAGGATACCATGAAAACTAGTTATTTGAAATTAATATGGTAAGTTTAACTTATCTAGTTACTGTGTTTTGGTTGTTTATATCCATATAATACTAAATTTTGTTATCACATTGGTCAGTGTGTTGATAATTACATGAATGTTTAAAAAAAATTATATATATATGTATATACACAAACAAAGTGACTTAATCCTCTAACAACTTTATAAGAAAAAAAATTGGTTTAAATATAATTATATAATTGTTTATTTTATATTGATACTTTGATACTGAAAGCCACCAAAATTAGAGTAAGTGAGCCCTGTTTTTGTCAACCAAACTGTTGGCTGATGTAGGCAGGGTGGATGAGCGGGGTTTGTTGTACTGTGTAACAAGATGACATTGTCTGATTGCAAATAATAACATAACACATATGTATTTAAAATGCAAAAACAACAGACTAGTACAATACAATGACTAGAACACGGTAGAGAAGCAGTTGATGAGGGGCAAACTTTCAGTTCACGTTTGTATTTGCATTATTGTAACGGTTAAAAACAATTTTTTTTGAAAAGAATTGTATGTTATAAAAGTCCTATCACATCAGAATAGATAAAACCTTACCTTATCTTTAGTACAAAATGTACATGATTTAACTATATGTATTTAAAAAAAATATATTTACTGTGAATAAAAAGAGAAGGTGGAAAATGTATAATTACAAGAAAATTATGTGTATGTAGAAATTTTGCCTTTTAGAATAATTATAACTTTTAGAATAAAAGCGACTTGATCTAGTTAATTTTGAAAGTAATATCTAGTCTTGAATCAAAAACAATTTATGAGCAGGGGGGTTTCTCCAATACTTGGATCCATATTACACCATAATAATGTATAATTTTATTTAGAAATAAAAAAATATAATTAAATAAATAAAAATATGTTAGTAAATTAAATTCAATATATGAAAATACTATATTAAATTATATTTTAATTTTCATGGTATTATAACATTATGAAAATTTTGAC
This sequence comes from Lycorma delicatula, assembly GCF_047948215.1. Classification (NCBI taxonomy): domain Eukaryota; kingdom Metazoa; phylum Arthropoda; class Insecta; order Hemiptera; family Fulgoridae; genus Lycorma; species Lycorma delicatula. The sequence goes on along the minus strand of NC_134461.1, from coordinate 126,022,821 downwards.
AGATTCATACATGAAATTTGCCTGTTTATTCCTAATTGAACAGGAAGGTACCAACAGATCGGTATTAATAGAGTTAGCAATAGTACAAGAAAAAAAAAAATGTATATTAAAATTATATAAAACATAACAAATTAAAAAAACATAGTAAATCATAATTAAGCAATTCATATATTAAATTAAAGTCTAGAAGACTTCTGAGATACCAACAAAGCTGTCAAAGAAATTAATAATATAAACTACATAAAGAAAGAAATTGGCTTTTGAGGCTACATAATTGTGTAATTCATTTATATATCAAATTACTCATTTTAGTTCAGAGAAATTAAAACACCATGTCTGACAGGATTCATATCCATAAATATTGATGACCTATTTGATGAATGTACATTGTTGAACCAGGTAATTCAAAACCGAAGGGTAGGTTGTGGTTCAAGTTCTAAAAAAATATCAGATACTACTGAAAAAAAGTGGGAAGCAATTTTTAAGGTGTTTCAAAAGACTCATATTTCATTTTGCAATATTTCTAAAATGGTTGAGTTTACAATGTCTTTGTTTGGGACATCTGGTCCAATTGAGAGAGTTTTTTCAATTGCAGGGAACATTTGGTCTGCAGAAAGGGGTAGACTTTCAGTATCTGCTGTTAAACATCTGCTAAATATTAGAATCAATTCAAAACTTTCTTGTTGTGAATTTTATGATGTAATTAAAACAAACAAACCATTTCTGAAAAAAGTCACGTCTAGTGAAAAATACAACTGAATAAATAAAGTTTAATGTTTCAGTAAACTGTTAAGACTTTTAAGTAATTTCAAAAATATTCCTGGATTGGACCCAAAAAAATATGGTAAGCCTACCCATAATCCCAAATTAGAAAAATAAGCTTTTTAATACATCTTTACTTATTGATTAATTATTATTCAGACACAGGAATCTTCAATGCACCTAAATTCATAAGAATTCAGCATTAAATATTTGAATATTATAGATATTTTAAACACCAAAAATAAAATCTCTAATAAAAATGAGATAAGATGAAATGAATAAAACGTACTATTTAAGTGAATATTACAGTAAATATGCTTTTTTTTTCTAAAATTACCCTTACCTCAAAAATGTAAATATTTTGAGCAGAATTTAAAGTTTTTTAAAAGCTTCACATTTTTTGATTAGATTTTCACCATGTATGTTACTGAAACTCCACTTTTGTGATTGACTCATTTTCCTAAAATCAAAAAATTAAAATACAAAATACAATGATCAATTTTTTTTATGAAGACTGAGAATAAATAATGTTACTAAACAGCAAGAAATCTAACTGCTTCATTCCATGCCATAAAATATGCACGTGTACGAAATTTTACTACATACATCAAACCCAACTGTAAAATTGTACTGCTGTAATAACAATCACTTTAACCAAGGTAAATAAATATCAACAGTAGAATGTGTTTTAAAAAGCAGTTATAAATAAACCTCAATCATGAATAACATATTCTATGTCCAGTTCAGACATTAGCCCCCTAACAGCATAACATAAACAAATTAAATCATCTCTTCTAAAGTATCTAGTAAATTTTCATTTCAAGTTCTATATACTGAAATTTTAGTATCCTTGTTTCATAAATTCCATTCTTTAAGATATGAACCTAGGAGTCCTGTTTCGACAAATACAATTCACGAATTAGGTGGCTTAGTTCTGTTTGTGTGATGAAGTGAGGTTCAGTGTTTGATTCTTTTGGAATGTAATTAGTATATATTGAAATTGAGGATTCATGGATTGTGCCTTCTGGGAATCAGAAATTTCTTTCCAAGAAGTTGGAGCAATTGGATTTGGTAAATCAACACCATGAAATACTACTGGTCTCATTGCTGAACAAACATTTGGGTATGCAGTACTGCTTTTATGTTTGAATTGAAGCCAGTAACATTTGTTAAGCAAAAATAGCAGTCATCATAATGTTAGTAGGCCCTTGCTAACTAAATCATAGATACGCCAAAAGGCAAATGCTCTTTTTTTCCTTTTAACCACTGGGCAAGTTAACGTAGCACTTGATGCATGCTACATGTGGGGCCCAGGAGTTATCTTGGACTCCCAAGGGACAGTTAAAATAATGTTTCTAAGCAGTTTTTAGTAGATTCAATACTGGTTTTCATTGACTTCTTGTGAATTCTTTGCAAACGTAACAAAAAATATTTGGAGAATTTTTACAAGCCTGATTTTTATTCATTGTAAAATTCAAAAAGTTTTAATGAAAAAGTAAACAGAAATATTACAGAAATATTTACTTATTTTTAAAAATAATTAAATTTTAATATATGTAAATACTTAATTACTTGAGATACTTCATGAAACTGTTTCACCATGGAGTGCAATAAAACACAGTGTGAAAAACAGATATGCGCAGGTGCACACACACACACACAAAATTTAAAAATTCTTGATGTTCAATAAAATAATACCAAAAGTTGTTCTGTCATAAATATCTTTCAGTAAATTTATGGCATCACACATCACATCACATCACAATCTTTATAATATATGTGTGATAGAACAGCTACCGCAAATAAAGAACACAGCAAGTCATACCAAGAGCTGAACTCAGACTGATGTAAATTTCATCACGCTGAATTACTCATCTGACTCATTGAGATGTCTGGCTTGACATTAAATGACATCATTTGACTGTTATGTGTAAAATATAGGTTTACAACATCATCCCAATATAAATCAGATGTCAATAAGCAAACATACAGGCATACTAACTTATTTGTATTGTTTGTTCCATGAATGATGGAAAAAATAAATTTAAGGGTTTTTTTTTTTTTTTTTTTTAACCTCCGGGTCCGCAGTTATGCATTATTGCAGAGGATGAAATGAATGATCTGTAGCGTGTGTGAAAAATGCCATGCCTGACCGGGATTCGAACCCGGGACCTCCGGGTGAAAGGCCGAGACGCTACCACTCGCGCCACGGAGGCCAGCAAATTTAAGGGGTTGTAACTTAAGAACGTAACATGATGGGTTGCTTTGAAATACACATTCAGATTCAGCATATAAAATACTACACAAATCACCTACTCCCTTTTCAGTTCCAAATTTTCTGTTTGTGATTGTTATTAATATAAATATTAAATTATAATAAAATTAAAAATGAATTATTAAAAAATAAAATAATTACTAACACTAGTACAGTAATGAGAATTATTATTACTTGTGTATATATATATATATAATTACTTAATAATTCTTTTTATTACCTGAATTAGCAACAATTTTACATTGTTTCACAGTAAATACACACACAATCAGTATTAAAATTATTATTTAAAAGTTTATTCCCTTTATATGGACAATAAAATGTTAATACAAAGTATAAATGTGTATGCGTATATTATTTATTCTTTAAAAAAAATCTTTTATGATAAACTAAATTAATATTTTTGACTAGTTGTGACTAAGGAATTTAAGCTTTTAAGAAATATGAACTTTTAATGTTCAAACAAAAATTTTTATAATACCTGTACATTTATCTCTCTAGGTTAGAGCTACTTTTTTTGTGTTTAAACTGTTAAACTGATGTGTTAAGTACTCTAACTATCTAATTTCTCATTATGAGGTATCTTTTTATAATTTATGATATGTAAAGTTGTTTAGGGATGAATGTTATTTTGAATACGATGAAATATAGTTTACAAAAATTAATTTCTGTGATTAGCCATTTATCTTTATTTATTTATTTGTATTTGAAAAATCTTTAACATGTATATTATGTTCAAAAGAATTTTCCCAAATATTTATACATGAAATCACAATTCAAGTAGAGGATGGTGCTTAGTGTGTAGTAGAATAATATAATCAGAAAACCTCATGTAACTAAAACAGAACAATATTTTAGATTAAGTGCAGGTATTAATTCTTTCACTGTAGTTTATTATTTACAAAAAGACAAGGAGTTTAATGTATCCTAATTCATCACGAGGATATATCATTATAAGAGGTTCTGTCATTATAGTAATTGTGTTTATTTGCTTATTCGTGGTAATATATAATTTGCTTTATATTTTTTTATGATTAAATCATTATTATGTAGCCACTGAACCAATACGTTAATCACTACTCATGCTTTTAATTCCAGACCACCAAGTTTGATTTGAAATTGGAACTGTAACATCATCCATAAAAAGAATGATGATACTGTCTGAAAGATTATGTACAAGCTTAAGTATATATATAATTTAAGATAATAAATAGCAGAGGGCTCAGAACTAACCCTTGAGTAATTTCTAGTTTCAGCTTTTTAAAATAAGGCAAATTTCTTTATGCTTCTTATTTCTATTGATCTGAATATATTGTAACTTATTCATAACGAAAGACATGTCCATCTATTTGCAACTCCTTTAATATTAAATAATGGTTTTTTTGTCTAAAATAATATAATTAATTGAATCAAAAGCTTTATTAAAATGAACACAATTATTAACAAAGTAATATTAATTTTCAAGATTAATAAAACGTTGACATTGTTAATTAAGTACTGAATAGTTTACATTAAAAGATGATTGCAAAAATTTTCAGCAGCAGTTTTTGTTGAAATGAAACAACTTTTTTTGGTGTGGACATATTTAAATAATGGAAGACCAAAGATGGAAATTTAAAAATAGCAGTCCCAAAATACAAGGAAGGGAGTAAAACCAAGAACGTTATGGAATATATATGTGGTAAGAAAAAAATGTGGTAAATTGTTTACACAGATTTAGTACTTCGTACATTTACAAAGTAATAAAACTAGATATTAATAAAACTACTCTTTTATTTGAGTAGATTTGGGCTTATTAAAATTACATAGGTTGTTGTATATTATAGAATTCTTTATATGAAATGACCACATCCTAGTTACCATACAATTTTTAAACTTTTAAAAAGCCCCAAAACTAATTTCTTTTATTAGTTCTGTTTCATTTTTTATATATAGGTATAGTTTTTGCAATTTGAACCTGTATGGAAATATAATCTTCAATGAAAGAGACATTTATGATATCTTTTAATGGTGACAGTATGGAATACTTTTAATCAGTTTTTTAAAAAATGATTACAAACTTTATTAAAACTAATACATTCACTAGATTTTAGCTTTGTTTTAGTATTTCTATCTTCTTTAATATTAACAGCATTAAGAAAAATGATTGATTTTTATCTATGTTAAGCAATTTACTGTCATATTTGTGCTTCATAAATAGTCCATCATTTGTGCTTCATAATGTATATCATATGATATACATTATATTAATGATACTTTGTGGTGGAATGCAGATATTTTGTTGTAAAGAGAGACTGTTGTTAGTTGTATAAAATAGTGATGCTTAATTTTTAGATCAGTGAGTTATCTAGTAAAAGTAAATCAAATAGTCAGTTTTTGTAGTTAAAAAAAAAAATCAAAATTGAGTTTTTCTTAAACTATTGGGTTAGTAAATAGTAACCCATTTTTTTTTATATAATTGTTAATAAAGTATGTACATCATATGATATGAAAGTAGTAACAGAAGATACAAAGTAAGACAGGTTTTTGTAGATCACCTTACTTGACTATTATTGGTAATGAACTAAAACAGACAACAAAGTGAATCCCTTAGAAAATGCTTTTTTAAGAGAATCAATTTTTTGATAATTGATTATAATTTTTATTATATTATAAAAGAACAAACATGTCTTTAAAACATTTTTGTTTGGATATTTATTTTACAGAAAGGTTACATATAAAAAGAGTTTTGGTTTAAAGGGCACAGTGTTGCTAAATTTCTTGAATAAAAAATCCATGACAAGTTATAAAAAATATTTGCATAGAATAGGGGAAATTGTTGGTGTGACTTTGGAACTGGATTTCTAATAGACGTTCCAAAATTCTATGATACTGGAACCAGAAACTGTAATACAGTTTCTGGTTCCAGTATCAAAAATCATTCAAACAAATGAGATGTATTAAACTTTCAAGATTTAGTAAATAGTAAACGTAATAGTAAATAATTCGCTACAAACAAACAAAAAGAATTGAACTATTACAGCAACATATTGATTTTAACAAATGGTTGGTGAAAAAAATGTAATATATAATACTCAGCAACTCACTTATGGTGAGTTAATACTCAGAGTTCATTTATGGTGTTTAACTTAAAACTCACCACAGAATATAAGAGAACATAATAGAAGGCAGTGAAGGTGTTCTGATTGTGTAAAAATGTAAAAACAATTCCACATTACAGTGACAGATTAGCAGCACAAAAATTAGATTGTTTATCGCCAGTTTTTGTGATCCTGAAAAGTATTCAGATGCAGAAACTCAATTGATGCACATACTGACTATGTCAAATAGGTTTCTGCACATCATATGATGTAGATTTTGGACAAAGGGTTAAAAAAATGAAAACGCTTTATGTATTTACATTAAATTGGGTTTTCAAAAGATCTTTTTAGAACTATTATGCAAATTGTTTTTAAAGTATTACAAACAATTAATAAAAGCAATGTATTTTACAAATATTTGAACATGTTTCCAAAATGTTATTTTGAAGCTATGTTTGGTATTGACAGTGGTGGTATTTCAGATAGCACTATTGTTTAATAGCACCTGTTTTGATTCTATTAAGAATCTTTTAAGTAAGCAGTCAAACATTATATTTAATCTTAAATACAATATTACATTAAATTTATATCTAATGTAACCAATAACCCACATTTTTAAGTCATGTTTGCTGATGATGCCACTTTATTTTGTAAAGTGACAAATAAAGAAGCACATCTAAATTAAACTTATATCGATTAATTCTACTAAAAAAGGCGTCTATAGGGAATCTTTGGAATAAATAAATCTCTTATTCTGATTTGATGTAATAATACATTATACAGATTATGCCAGGAAGAGTTAGATATGCTATTTCATCTGTAAAAAATAGGTACTGCCCTATTTACTGGATGGATCAAGGGAAACTGTGGAATAATCTTGATAACAGCAGCCTCAAAAAAGTACATAATTAATTAGATAAAAAATAAATGCGGTAACAATAGATATAACAATTTAAAATCTAAATTCAAAAAAATAATATTAAAATAAATAAATGACAATAACACAACAAAAAAAAAAAAACTATAAAATAAAGATAACTTCAAAATAATTCATAATTCAAAAAGCACATATTATTTGAGCAGATATTTATTTATATTAATGGAGATACAAAAATTTTAGGATTTTTTAATAATTTAGGTTTCAATTAACCACACATCTCAGAAATGGCCAACCTGAGACTGTAAAAGACTACAGTTCACTTACACTTATACATATCATCCTTTGAAGAAATACCTGATAGTGATTCTGGAGGCTAAATAGGAAAAAAATTCATTAATCAATGGATGAAGCCTTTACTTGATGAAAATTCATATTTACAAAAGAAAACAAACAAATATGAAATTTAATTTATATTATTTTTGTGAAAATTAAATAAAATATTTGTTTACTTCTTTTGTAAAAATTAATTGACCAAATAATATTTTTTCTATAAAAGAAGATCTTTTAATTATACTTTAAATAAATTAAGAAATTTTTTTTAAATTGTTCCAAAATTGATTAAAAATAACAGCAGAAGCAGCATAATAAGGCTTTTTCTTGTAAGCCTAAGCATTGTGTTGAGTTATATGAAAACAATTCTATTGTCTGGTTTGATAGAGATGGATATCATTATTTTTTAAGAATAGGTAACTATTTGTTTTAATGAAGATAGATACATGTAAGGAAAATTTTAAATGATAAGGATTTTAATTGTATATTATCTGCATATACTGAAAACGTTTCTCTATATTAAAACATTACCTAACATTTGCACAAACCTGGATATGCATATTTAAAGCACCAGAAATAAATTAAAATACCACTTATGAACATACAAAACAATCATTATTAAATATTTCATTGTACACAGCAGTAGATTAGCAAATTCAATACCAATAAACTTTAATTAATGATTGAACAACAATCTAAAAAGAAATTAAAAACTGAAGTTTTTATAACGCTTCTAATTTCTTCAACAAAGTAGACAGTTGTAAATAAAGTTCAATATACATAATGTGATTGATGAATGTGTAATATAATATTACATATTTGTTAAATTTAAATTAATTATTATATTTTAAGCCTGATTTTTGGAATAGTAAGATATTTAAATTTTTAGTTTTTCTATTCGTTACTATTTACTTTACTGATGTGAAATTAATATCAATGTCAAAAAATACACTATAATTTACAATATAATTGCATTTATTATATTTAGTATATTGCAGTGTAATACAGTGTTCAAAAAATGATGTAACCTTATGAAAAAATGAGTATGTTACAATAGTAGTTGAAAGTGGCTTATATTATGCGATTCACATGACTGACTACGGCATTGCATACTTAGAGTATTGTATACTCTTAAACACATGTTATAACATTTGTTGAGGAATTGCAGGGACACATCGTTAAATCTCGCTCTGCAATTTGGAAACAGTGTGAGGTGAGTTTTGTAAGTAGCAGCCTTATAGTAAATCCACAAAGAAAAGCCAGAAGGGGATAAATCAGGAGAATGGGGGGCCCAAACTCCTTTGAAATCACTTGTCCATGAAAACTCTGATGCAAGAAAGTCAGTGTTGTTGGCTGTGCAAGCCGTAACTTTGTCCTGCTGAAACCACATGTACTTTAGCTGGTCTGCAGGCAGTGTTTACAAATTGTTGCACCATCTGTATGTAGCATTCACCTTTTACTGTGCCATGAAAGAATGTCATGACGATCGGTCTATGTGACATTGTACACCAAATGCCCACTTTTTGTCCGTGCAGCTGATATGGATTTTCCATACATCAAATGTGTGAATTTTGTGCATTTACTTACCCATCAAGTCAGAACCGTGCCTCATCAGATCAAAACCAGTCACTGAGTTCTTCCCTATCTGGCATTACATATGAGATGAAACACTAACAGAAAGCTTAACGTTATCCAGTATTTGCAAATAACAACTCGTTAACACGAATTCTGTATGGATACATCTTTAAAACTTGTGCAATGCCGTGTGGGCACTATCAACAGAGAGGCCAGACTGGTTAAACAGGCATTGAGTAGACTTGGAACTAACAGAATATGCAGCTTGCATATCGATCATTTTTCTAATGTTAGCACTTTCAGTTGACCACTTATGGCTGCATCTGCCATAATCCCTGTCTCTTCGGATTTGTCATTGTCGTGCAGCCGCTCGATAAGAGGACTTGTTTGGTGCATTCACACCATATTTTTCTGTAAAGGCATTCTTGCTCAGAGCATAACCGTCACATTTAATGTATAGGGAGATAATGAATATTCTCTGCTGCATTGTGTAACCTACTTTTCCTCAATTAAACGTACAACAAAAAACAGAACATTCTTCCATAAGCTTGCATCACTTTTTGAACACTGTAGTATTATATGGTAGTATAGTGTATTTATGTAAATATAATATTATAGCATAAATGTTGTTTAAGATTGTTATTTTTTACTAATTAATAATTATGTAATTTAAAATTTGATATTTAAAAAAAAAGACTTTTGTTAAATGATGAAATTGGGGTTGAAATAAAGCATTGTCATATATTAATCTATATTGTGTTTTTTTAATATCTTCTTTTTGCCAAATTGAGTGGGTTATATTTCTACTGTTGAAGGACATTGTGTTCGTAATATTTACGTGAAAGTATAAAGTTTACCTGTTGTGGCTAATATTTCTCTTTGAATGCCTAATTGTACGATGCATTACACTGATACGGTTCATTCTGGTATGTGGAGTACTTGTATATTTTCTTTGTATGTTTGAATGAATGTACATCTAGTCAGCCCAGTATAATATTTTGTATACTATTCTGATCTAAAAATGTTAATTCCTTGCATTTATTTATTTACTTCTTTGTGCATTTTTTATGTTTAACAAAAGGTTCATTTAATAATTTAAGTACATACAAGTTTTATTACGCTGTAAAATACAATAAATTATATGATGCACACATTTCATAAAATTGCTTTATTATTTGACAGTTACCAGTCCAATGTGCTTATTATTAATTAATTCATTTATAATCTACTTATAATGAATGTCAGACTTATACAATGGTTGGTTCTCATAGCATACCCATACACATTTGTGATTGAACTGGTTAAAATTGGAAGTACTACATAAAAAGTTTATCTAGTCATAAATAGGAATTTTTATGTTATTAAAAAGAACAAGCTTAAAAAATGATTAATAAATTATTTATTAATGATTTTAGTATATAATAATTTATTTAGATTTTTAGTGTATAATAATTTATCTTTCAAACCAAAGATGAAAATAACAGTTTAAGTATTAATAACAGATTAAGTATTGTGCATACTTAATCCGCATAAATAAATATTAGGCCAAAATACACCATAATTATCCATGAATTGGAAAAGAAGAAACTAATCAAAAGCTATTTAAAACAATTTTACTTAAAATTTAACACTACAGGGCCACTTGATTTTTAAACAATCATCATCAGTAAACATTGAGAGGGAAAAGAACATATAAAAAAGAAAGTAAATAAATAAATAAAAATTAAGAAATATTAATAAACAGAACTTATAAAATACTATAAAACAAGTATTTTTAATGTGTAAAATGTGTTATGAATAGTACATAATAATACAATATACTTGTATAAAAAAATGTTAGGAATGGGTGAATATGCTACTTCATGGATAAAAAAGGGACTGCCTCAGAATTTGCCGGAAAGAATCAAAGGAAAAGATGGTAAAACTATTAATCAGAGCAGCATCACAAAATGTACATTATAAAATTAAAAAAAATCAGATTGTTAATAAGTTCATATTAATTATTTAACATATAAATAAATGAAATAATGTTAAGGAAATGCATAAAGAAACTAAGTATAAAAAATGACGGCAAACTAAATCATGATTCAGAAAACATTAATGAAAATTTTTGAGCACAATTTTTTATACTTTGAATGAGATGCAGCAAATTAATGGTTTTTAAAATAAAAACTTAAGAAAGTTCTAATAGGGTTCAATTTTTGTTACAGTATGCTTTGAATGATCACAGTGGTGTGTGGGGGGCGGGGGGACTTTTGACTGTCATCTTGAGGTACTGTTTGTTTCACAAAAAATAAATATAAAGTTTACCATCCATAACTCAACCTTACACTATAGTTATTTAATTTGTGGGTCATGAAATTAAGACAGTTATATGGAAAAAGTGTATTAAAAGTGCAAAGTGAATTTTATTATAAAAAAATTAAAAGTATATATTCTAATTTCTATTACTATTATGATTAATCCTAATATTCTAATCTTAAAATAGTAAATTTACATTTAAAACACAGTTCCTAATAATTTTATTGTTAATAAATCTACTATGAAAATGAAATTTTGCTTGGTTCAAGGTTAATTTTTTCACTTTTTTTAAAATTTTAATTAATCATTGATAGATTGTTTCTATTCTAAATTTAAAATTTTTTTAAGACTTTCTCCTATAAAATATTTTTTAGTTACATAAAATAGAATTAGATATATTAAATAATTGTGTTATTTTTTATAAACTGATAACTGCTGGTCACGTGTGATCAAAGTTTTTACTTTTGTGTGATGGAAGATTATTTTAATCTAAAAACTCCCTCTATGACTCATGAGACCTTGCCATTGGTGAGGGCTCTTCAGTGCTCAGTGATATAAAATAGCTGGACCGAAGGTGGAACCACATCGGAGAGGTATCTGTTGAGAGCCAGACTAAGGAATGATTCCTGAAAGAGGGCAGTAGCTCTTTCAGTAAGGTGTAAAGGGTGTAGGTCAGGAGGACTTAAATGGCGATATCAACATCACTCAATCTTCTGAGTACTGCCCAGCTGAAAGTAATGGAAAAGTAAACCTTTTTTTTTAAAGAAAATGTAGCTCCCTGCAGCATTTTCATGTAACAAAGTTGGAGGCACCTTCCTTGGTAAAATATTTCGGAGGTAAACTAGTCTCCCATCTGGATGTCCGGGTGGAGGCTACTAAGGAAGGGGTCACCAGAAAATTAAAAAATAACATTCTACGAGTCAAAACATGGAATGTTAGAAGTCTTAAAACAGGTTAGAAATAAAGAGGAAAATGGATAGGTTAAATGTAGATGTAGTAGGAGTTAGCAAGGTTCTTTGGGAAGAGAAAAATGACTTTTGGTCAGGTGATTTTAAAATAATTAACTCAGCATCAACTAAAGGGCAGGCAGAAGTAGGTTTCATAATGAACAAGAAGATAGGGAAGAGTGTAGAGTATTTCAAAATGCATAGTGATAGAATTATTACAATAAGGATAAAATCAAAACCTAAGCTCAATGATTTTTAACATCTATATGCCTACAAGTGCCCATGATGATGAAGAAGTAGCGTGTGTATATGAAAAAATTGACAAAGCAATTGAACACATATGAGGGGATGAAAATTTAATAATAATTGGCGATTGAAATGCAAGCATTGGAAAGGCAAGGAAGGAAATACTGTGGGTGAATACGGGCTGGGCAAAAGAAATGAAAAAGGAGACCAAATTATTGAGTTTTGCACAAGGTATAATTTTGCCAACACCCAGTTTAAAAATCATAATAGAAGAATTCACTCGTGGAAAAAGCCAGGTGATACTGCAAGGTATCAGATAGATTATATCATGGTTAAACAAAGATTTAGAAATCAACTCGTCGACTGCAAAACTTATCCTGGAGCAGACATTGATAGCGACCATAATTTAGTTATAATGAAATGTAGATTGTGGTTTAAAAACCTGAAGAAAAGGTGTCAGATGAATCGGTGGAATTTAGAGAAGTTTGAGGAAGAGGAGATAAGAAGATTTTTGAGAAGGACATCGTAAGAGGTCTGAGTAAAAAAAATATAAGGTAGAAAATGTAGAAGAAGAATTGGAGAATGTTAAGAAGGAAATTCTTATATCAACAGAAGCGAAACAAACAGAACTGGTAGAAAACCTTGGATTTCAGATGATATATTGCAGCTGATGGATGAACATAGAAATTATAAGAATGCTAGTGATGAAGAAAGTAAAAGGAACTATCGACAATTAAGAAATAAGAAGTGCAAACTAGTGAAAGAAGAGTGAATAAAAAAAAAGTGCTTGAAAGTGGAAAGAGAAATGGACATTGGTAAAATAGATGGAACATACAGGAATGTTAAGGAAAATTTTGGAGTACATAAATTAAAATCTAATAATGTGTTAAACAAAGATGGTACACCGATATATAATACGAAAGGCAAAGTCGATAGGTGAGTGGAATATATTGAAGAGTTATACGGAGGAAATGAATTAGAAAATGGTGTTATACAGGAAGAAGAGGAGGTAAAGAGGATGTAAAGGGAGATACAATACTGAGATCTGAATTTAAGAGAGCATTAAAGGTTTTAAATGGCAGAAAGACTCCTGGGATAGACGGGATACCTGTAGAATTACTGCGCAGTGCAGGTGAGGAAGCGATTGATAGATTATACAAACTGGTGTGTAATATTTATGAAAAAGGGGAATTTCCGTCAGACTTCAAAAAAAGTGTTATAGAAATGATACCAAAGAAAGCAGGGGCAGATAAATGTAAAGAATACAGAACAATTAGCTTTACTAGCCATGCATCAAAAATGTTATCTAGAATCCTGTGCAAAAGAATTGAAAGGAGAGTGGAAGAAGTGTTAGGAGAAGACCAATTTGGTTTCAGGAAAAGTATAGGGACAAGGGAAGCAATTTTAGCACTCAGATTAATAGTAGAAAATGGATTAAAGAAAAACAAACCAACATACTTGGCATTTATAAACCTAGAAAAGGCATTCGATAATGTAGACTGGAATAAAATGTTCAACATTTAAAAAAAATTAGGGTTCAAATACAGAGATAGAAGAACAATTGCTAACATTTACAGGAACCAAACAGCAACAGTAACAATTGAAGAACATAAGAAAGAAGCTGTAATACGAAAGGGAGTCCGACAAGGATGTTCCCTATCCCCGTTACTTTTTAATCTTTACATAGACCTAGCAGTTAAGAATGTTAAAGAACAATTTAGATTCAGAGTAACAGTACAAGGTGAAAAGATAAACATGCTACGATTTGCTGATGATATAGTAATTCTAGCTGAGAGTAAAAGAAGGAACAACGAATGGCATGGATGAAATCCTACATAAGAACTACTGCATGAAAATAAACAAGAACAAAACAAAAGTAATGAAATGTAGTAGAAATAACGAAGATGGACCACTGAATGTAAAAATAGGAAGAGAAAAGATTATGAAGGTAAAAGAGATTTTTTATTTGGGAAGTAGAATTACTAAAGATGGATGAAGCAGGAGCAATATAAATTTCTGAATAGTACAGGCCAAATGAGCCTTCAGTCAGAAATAAAGATTTTTGAAAATATATGTTTGGAGCGTAGCTTTATATGGAAGTGAAACCTGGACGATCGTAGTACCTGAGAAGATAAGATTAGAAGGTTTTGAAATGCGGTGCTATAGGAGAATGTTAAAAATCAGACGGGTGGATAAAGTGACAAATGAAGAGGTGTTGCGGCAAATAGATGAAGAAAGAAGCATATGGAAAAATATAGTTAAAAGAAGAGACAGACTAGACTTATAGGTCACATATTAAGGCATCCTGGAATAGTCGCTTTAATATTGGACGGATAGATAGAAGGAAATAATTGTACAGGCAGGCAACATCTGGTGCATGTAAAACAAATTGTTAGGGATGTAGGATGTACGGGGGGATGTACCGAAATGAAACGACTAGCACTAGATAGTAAAACTTGGAGAGCTGCATCAAACCAGTCAAATGACTGAAGAGAAAAAAAAATCTAAAAGTAAATTTAAATTTATTTTAAATCACCATGCCATTATTTTTATGCAAAGTACAATAAATAAATGTAAGTAAATAATTTTAATTAAATAAAATATATGATATGATTAATGAATAACAATTAATTATTATTAGTGAATAGTATTTATTTAGCTTATTAACTTGTAGTTAAATAAAAAAAAGTAATAGAATACATAAATATCCTAATTGTTATTATGAATAAAATATATACATTTAACATTAACGATTGATTAATTAATAATATTAGGCAAAAAAAGAGATATTATTTATCTTAACTTTTTCAATTGGATTAAGGAACTTTTAGTACCAATTATCAGCACTTTCTTCAAAGGAGTTTCTGAAAGCCCTGTTGTTAACGGTGACCGTTCTCCAAAAGGTTAGGAAACCATTTCAGCACGTAGATGAGTAATATCTAACTTTTTCCCCTGTGACATGATAAGTGTTTTTTATGAGGTGATTTGCAAAATTTTATTATTTTGTATGTTGTGTCTGTATGTAACTTATATCTATGTATGAATGACTGTGAAGTCTGCTCAATTTAGTATTTATTGCAATCAGTTCAATTAATACACATTAAACGGGTATAAATTAAATATATTCTAATATTTCTCTTTAAATGTGTATGAGTATACATTATTTTGACACATTTACCTTAACATATCTAGTCATCCTACACAGTACAAACAACAAACATGCTGCTAGCTTTCTTACACAAAGTACACACATCTTTAACAGCTGATAGACTAACCTGACGATTCAATACAGTAAAATATGTGACAATATTAATGACCACATTCTCATTTACAGAAAACATGCTGCATAAAATAACAAAAAGAAACACGTAGTAATAGGAAATGCATAACAGACATCAACATTGTGCTAAGAAACATAAACCAACAGTCATACAAAATTTCATATTTTGAGGAAAAAAGGTTTACGTGTCACTTTCAAAATTACAAACAAAGTACACAAAATTATAAAGAAAACTAATAAAACAATACAACAAACACAGTAGCAATCCTAAATAATAATATATAATACATAATAATACTAAATAATACATCAGACAGAAAAACAAAAATGTTGCTTCCATTAACTCTTTCTGAAGTTAATGCATGCTATAATCTAATCTAAGAGTTATATAAAATATGAGCAAAAAGGGAAATCATAATTTTTTACCACATTCTGACAAAGCTTGTTTGTGATAAGTAAATAATCCCATCAAAATTGACACTTATTTTTATACATTTTATATCGCTTAACGTACACAACCTTCGCTTAAAATGCAAAAAAAATCTCTCCCGCTGTTTACCTGGCTCAATCAAGAGAAACCGTAGTAAAACCTTGATCAGAGCAACATTACAAAGTAACAATTAATTATTTGTAAACACATGAAATAATAGTAAAGTAAATAAATGAAATATACATTAAAAATAACAACAAAATAATTCACAATTCAAAATGTGTTAATAATATAATTACTGAAAATAAAAGTTTATATTTATGAACATGTTGAATGGAATACAGAAAGTTCAGGATTTTTTTTGATATTTTAATTATATTATTTAATTTATATATTAATTATTTATATATTTTTAATTTATATTATTTATCATTCTGAAAAATGACAGAATGATATCTGTATAAAAGAAAATCTTTTAATTGTACTTTAAATAAACTGGTAAGAAGATTATTAAATAATTCAATGATCTATTAAAAATCGTAATAATTCCCTTTCTCGCAAGCCAAAGTGCTGTGCTAAACTTAACCATTATCAAATATTTATTAAGTTTATGTATATTCCATTAAAAATATATTTTGAGTTCCCTTAAAAAATCATAACAAGTTTTTCTAAATTCAAAAATGGGCTGATCAGTACCCATAAGTATGAATATGTAGATTGATATTTATAAAAACAAGAATGCTTATGTATCCTTTTGTTTATATTTATGAATGTGTTTAATCTTTGCTGTAGAGAATTATCACTAATTAAACTAATCACTTATTAAAATTATTATTATATCACTTATTATATCTTACTTCTAATCACTTATTAAAATTAACGATATCCACTTCTATCGAACTGCTGAAAACAGTACTGTTTTCATACAACTCAACACAATACTTTGGCTTAATTAAAAACAAATTAGAAAGGAATTTATTACAGTTTAAAAAATTACCAAACCATTTAATAATTTTCTCACTAATTTATTAAAATACAATTAAAATTTTTTTTTACAGAAATAATGTTACCTTTGTCAATTTTTAAATAGTACTAATTAAAAATAAAACCCCAAACTTTCCATATCCCATTCAACTTGTTTCATAAATATGAGCTTAAATAACTTTCATTAACACCTTCTGATTTTTATATTTAGTGTATTCCATGTGTTTACCTGAATATTATTTTGTGTGTATAAATAATTAATTGTGTTACATTGTGATACTGGTCTAATTAATTAAGTTTTACTGTGATTTCTCTTAATATATCCACAGGTAAAATGTTGGCACAATTTTTTTTTTATCTGTGGAATATCATATCTCTTTCATTTTTCTGTTTAGCCTCCCGAACCACCGTAAGGTATTACTTCAGTGGATAATATGTATGAATGTAAATGAAGTGTAGTCTTGTACAGTCTCAAGTTGAACATTCCTGAGATGTATGTTTAATTGAAACCCAGTCACCAAAGAACATCAGTATCCATGATCTTGTATTGGAATCCACATAAAGTAATTCCCTTTACTAGGATTTGAATCTTAGAACTCTCAACTTTGAAATCAGCTGATTTGCGATGACGAGTTCATAGAGTATCATATATATCCATCCTGTATGTGATCTATATAATATGTTATTATGTAATGATTGCAATAAAAGAATTCTTTATTTATTTTAGTTGACAACTACATTAAAGAACTCTGTGTTATAAAATATTTAGTCGATGTTAATGGCTACTTACTCACACTTATAGATAAAATGTTATATAAAAACCACATTTAACATGAAATATTTAATGCTACATATAGATTGGTTGTAAAGTAACTATTTTAAATAACTAATAGTTTTTATATTTAATAATATATTATAATGAAACAGTTTTGTTCTGTTTCTTAGAACTTACTTGGGTAGAAATAGAACAGTAGCTGTTTATCGGAGAATATGCTCAACAATGCTTTATATCACTTCAGCTAATGCAGTCAGCCTTCCACTATGAAGTGTATTTAATGATATGAGTTCACCAATGGTAGCTGGACCACTCATCAAATCTTGTTGTATTTGATCCTAAGAATATTACGAACTGCCATGTAAAGCCAATATGATCTGTAGAACAGATCATAATACGACCCAGATTCCAACCCTCTACATCCAGGTTGTGAGGTTGTATAAAAGGTGTGGGGTATATTCATAGGCTTTACTTGAACCTGAAGTCATCCCTGCAAAATTTTCTTAAGGAAGTGGATGTAGAAGTTTTATTAAATTTTTAATTCTTAGTCGAGTGTTGATATGAATTTGACGCATTCTGATCAATATTCCACTGCAGAGTTCATGCTTTGTCATTCTCAAAAATTACAGTCATGAGAAATGCTGGTGCTGATGTTATGTATTAATAAAATAGGTGATCTCTTATATTGTAAGCATCACATATAAACATTTGTCACTAAATATAAAAGTTATAGCAAATTAAAATATGGAGGTAATTTACAACCTTTCTGTATACCGATAAAACTTCATAAAGATAATTTCTAAATTTTTAAGAAGAGCAGATTTGATGTAGCTTTCAAAACTACACACAAACAAAAAAATCTACATTATAAGACAAATCAATAAAACAGTGTTGATCAAACCCATAAACCCATGAGTATAAAATTAAATTGCAGTACCTGTAGTTAATATTACATTGGACAGACTGAGTGTATATTTTCAAAATACAAGGGACATGCACAAAAAACATTACTTCATATAAATGATATATATATATATATACTTAAAACAGGTGACCTCCCGTCCTTTTCTAAAATTGAAGGAAGTGATTTTTCTGGAAGATGCAAAAAAATTCTGGTTTTGACCAGAGCAGGGCAAACTAGATTAAAGTTAATTTTTTTAAATGGGACAAACATATTTGCACCTTGAATTTGGATTCTAGAGACAATGATACGTAAGTCTTGTCCGAAACATTTTTCCATAAAGTGGTATCTTTAACCTCTAAATAACCTTCGAACGAATTTTACCTAGTCCTGAATTCCTTTCAAAAACTCTTTTAAGCACCAAAAACTTTATACTAACAAATCTTTTTAATATTTTCTATGTAAACACTATAAATAAACAGGATGTATCATTAAGCTCTCCCGGGACTTTTATAACCCATTCTGCATGTGAAAATAATGGAAAAAATTCATACAAACATATGTCCTAAAAAGGATTGTTTGCAAGTTACGGCTTGTGCAAAATTTCACTCAGATTTCAACTACCCAGGTGAAATGAAATCGTATTGAAATTTTTAGGACGTTAATTAAGGGACAAAAATAGTAATTTCTTATGGTTTTTAACTTGAAAAATCTAATAAAATAGGTCCCAGAATGATAATAAGCTGTACTTATTTACAACAGAGAAATATACTGATGTGGTATTCATTTTGGCTGTCTGTAATGGTAATGCTACAGCTGCTGCAGTGGAATAAGAAATAAGTTTTCCGAATCGCAGGATTCCAGATTCCAAAAAACCAAATCGGCATGACGTTTTGCTATCTTCTGGAGAAAGGTTCACTACCTAGTATTTGTACCAGCTACGAAAGACTTGACCTATGAACACGACCATTATTGATTAAATTATCATTGATGCAGTTCAACGCAGTCCAGCACGACGTCTTTCTAAGTTGATCAGCATTTCACATTCGATTGCTTGTAGGACACTAAAACAAAACATGTTTTATCCTCATCATTAACATCCAGTACAACATATACACCCAGGAGACAGTCTGCTTTGCTTGGAGTTCTACAACTGGTGGAATACAAATCAACAACTCTACAAGTATGTTTTGTTTACCGACAAGGCTAATTTCACTCGAGATGGTGTCAAAAACTTATGCAATGGGCATACTTGGGCAGAAGTAAACTCTCATAAAACAGTGGAAGGCAATTACTGTTCACCACAGACTTAGCGTCAATGTACAGTGCGGCCTTCTTCACAATCAGCTGTTTGGAACATTCATATTGCCTAACCGCTTAATTGCTGAGGTCTATTTGCACTTTCTTTAAAAAAAATTGCTGCAGTTGCCTGAAGATGTTCCTCTAGCACTAAACGCAAAGTATACTTCCAGTACGATGGCACGACTCCCCATTCCTCTTGTCCCGATTCCACTCTCTTAAATCATCATTTTCCAGAAATGGATTGGTGGTGGAAGTTCAATTTCCTGGCCACCAAGATCGCCTGATCTAACTCCTTTAAATTTTTCCATCAAGGATGAATGAAAAATATTGAATGCAAAACAAAAATACATTCTCATAAGGAATTAATTGTCCACATTTTGGATGCTGCTGAGCAACTCAAGGTCAGTTCTGAAGAACTAATAAACAGCAACAAAAGCAGTACAGAAGTGTGCCAACAAATGTGTTGAAAATGGTGGGTTCATTTTTGAACATTTATTATAAACTGAAATGTATAACGTGCCTTGATCTGGTGTACCGTTTCTAAATTGAATCCGAATTTTTCTAACTTTTCTTAGTTTTATTCAACTTATCTTACATCATTTTGTTCAAAGTTATATTCTCTAAGATTTTTTTAAGTTTTATGTGGTTTTTGCTCATTTAAAAAAGTTATTGTATGTCAAACATAAAAAACAGGGGTTTTCCCACCAATTTATTGGTTTTAACCCAAGACTTTTCAAAAACTGCTGAAGATATGGTTCTGGGACCTATTTTATTGGGGTTTTCAGGTCAAAAACCTTAAGAAATCACTATTTTCTTACGGTTTGTGACTATTTTCTCAATGCTCCTTATTTAAGTCCTAAAAATTTCAGTACAACCTCATTTCACCCAGGTAGCTGAAATTTGAGCGAAATTTTTCACTAACAGTAACTCACATACAAAGCATTTTAGGACATATGTTTATATGAACTTTTCTATTATTTTCATGAGTAGACTAGGCTATGAAAGTTCCGGAAAAGCTTCGAGATACATTTGTACATTATATGAAGGTTTTTACTGCAACAAAAAAAATCTGCAGTATTGTGTAATGTTCCTGGCTTTTCCTTGACAGATTTTTATTTCAAATACCCTGTAAAGTTCTTAAAATGTTAATAACTTAATTATTTAACATTTAGAATACAATTGCAAAAAAGATCAAAATGTTGAGTAAAAATTTGTTTTTGATTTTACCTAATTAATCAAATAATATTTTTATCCTAAAAATATGCAGTATTTAAAGTATAATTAAGAAAAAAAGAAATCAAAACTGTTAATAAAAAAATTTGGGTTCAATTGGTGACTCTCTTGATCAAATGACATTTTATCAAAGTATTGAGGTATAATTGTCAAAAAAAAAAAATCAAAATTTTTAATAAAAAAATGGATCTTATTTGAAATACTTGCTCACAGCTTCCTCGTGTAACATTTTTAACAGCCACTAATTTAAAAACAGATAAAAGTATTAGAAATTAAAAAAACTATAAAACTTTTTTTAAATTTTTAAGTTGACATTCCCCTTTTTAAAACATGTTCCCATACTGTTTATATTAATATTAGATATAACTGGATTTCAATCTTGAAAATAAAAGTTTTAGAAATTTATATTTTAAGTATGGATTCCGTGCAGCCTCATTGTTTTGCAGTTTAAAATTTATTTATTGGAGTAATTATTTACTTTAATGAGTGCCTGATGAAAAAAAAGCACCTTAAAATTTTGTCTGATGAGGTTGAAAATCAGATCAAAGCTAGGATATATTTTTGACAAATTACTGTCTTTACGAATTTCTTATTTGTTGAGTTAGGCTATGTAGAAAAATAAATATATGAAGTAGCTTCTAAAAAGATTTACTGGTATTTAAGTTTTTCCATTATCGATTGCTTATTATTAATAATTATTTATAGCCTTCTTTCTTTTTCTGTTTAGCCTCTGGAACCACTGTAAGGAATTACTTCAGAGGATGATATGTATGAATGTGTAAATGAAGTGTACTCTTGTACAGTCGCAGATCAATCATTCCTGAGATGTTAATTGAAACCCAACCACCAATGAACACCGGTATCCACGATCTAGTATTCAAATCTGTAAAAAATAACTACCTTTATTAGGATTTGAACCTTAGAACTCTCAACTTAGAAATTGGCTAATATAATTCTGATTTTAAAAGTATTTTCACATGTAAATTCAAGAAAACTAGTTAGAAAATTGTAGAAAACTAGTGTTAAAAGTAATATATATTCTTGTAGGGTTAAAAGTAATAGACGGAGACCCTTATTTGAAAATGAGTAGCAAATTTGTACACTTTTCTTAACTTTATTAAACTCTTGGTTTTATATATATATATATCTTTGATATCTTGTAAATAGTTTTATCACAGTGGCAGCATTTTGCAAGACCTATTTCAATCTTGTTATAAAAATAAAATTAAAAACTCAGTTAAGATTCTTTAAAATTGATGAAAAAGTGAAAAAAAAGTTTTTCTTTCACCCTTTTAATTTAGGGTCAGATATTCCCTAAAATGAACTAAAAGTATATAAACTTACGAGATAAAAAATTTAAATGTTGAGTTGGGAACCATGTGATCATATCACCTCCACCTTCTTGATCAATTGACCCGTCTTTGGATCATACAAAATTTCATAAAAATTGGTTAACCAGGTAGAATATATTAAACAGAACAATAACAATTGATTAAAATAAGGAAAACATTAGGTATATATATCCTCCTTCCCTGAATGAAATTGTTTAAGTACATAATCAGAGTGACATACTAATATAATGGAATCATCAAATTAGTACAAGATTGTGACTTTGAGATTACAAGTGATAAAAAAAAGGAATTTTTTGCACCAATATGTATGGAGATTTGAGGAAGAATGAAGGTCATTAGAAAATACTTTACTTACCAAAAAGTTATTAAATTAAGTGAAAAAATTTACTTACCGTTTGAGTAAAATTTTAATGTACAGAAACACTGATAAGATTCAAATCTCCTCATCCCCTTGATCGATTGTTATGACCAACATTTGATAGAATAATGCTCTATACATAGATATCATTCATGCCAAATTTCATCCAAATCAGTCTAACCAGTCTGACAATGATTCTAGCAAAAACAGGCTAACATATTCGCATAAAAACTTCAGTTGAATTTTTCAATGCTATAATTATGTTAGAGGAGGTAATGAAATGTCTAGCCACACAAAAACTACGACATGCAAAATCTGATCTGATTAGTATAAACATTTCACTTGTAAAGTACATTATATAAGATTCTTTACGTATATAACTGTAGATTCTTAGCCCTGCGGAGAATGGCTTAGGGGGTCTGATGCTATTATAGATGTGTAGATAGAATAGCAACCTGGCTTGGGACCCGTCTGGGTCCTTACTTTGTCAAGTTTGACAAGTGTTTTGGTATCGAGTCCCGGTTAACTTAGATATTCTCTAGGATGAGATGGATGTGTGGAGAACAATGTGATGAAGCTGCAGTGTGGGAGGGTGTAGGGCATCTCACTTACAAAAGCGGACCACAGCAGAGAAAGATAGAGTATGTTTTCAGTAGAGGCATATTAAGTTTGTGAATCAGATTCTTGATTTTTAAGTAAATCAAGAGAACTTTGAATTGCAGGACAAAATTGTCATTTTTACGATCAGCATCATTGCATGAGGGTATGAGGGTATTTGTATCTTTGTATGAGGATAGTATTTTTGGTGTTTAAAGACTCAGTCAAGTAATGATCTGAGTGCATAGTCCAACTGAGGTTAGATATAGGAAGAGTTTTTGTGTGAAATCATTGGTGTTAGAGGAAGGCACAGGGATGAGGTCTCCGCGATGGTTGTGGTTGGAGTAAGCATATCCACGACTCGCTGGATTATTATCTTACACAGTTTCTGGCAGGCCAAGGGGGATTTAGAAAATATCTTTATAGGTTTGGATGACTAATTGCCATGTTGTCCGGTTTGTGAGACTATGGATGAGACAGCATACCACGTCTTTTTTAGCTGTTCCAGATTTGAGGATCATAGGTGTGAAGTTTTGCATGCAAAAGGCAGAAGGGATATGTTGAGATTACCGAGAATGGGTTCCAGGAATCTTTTAAATTTTTTTATGAAATATAGATTGGCAAAAGAATCTTATAAAGTAAATCACTTTGAAGGAAACTTTTTTTTATTTTTTTTTAATATAATTCTAGAAGCTTTCTGAAATTGTTTTTTATATAGTGATAAAGTAATAATGAACTATTTAAAGATAATAATAACTATTTAAATGGTTAATTTGTTTTCTTATCTTAGAAAAATAAAAGAAATACAAATTAAAAAAAGATACTGTACGAGTTGTAATGCGGTTAAGTGTTTTTTCCACCATAAGTATTTCTGATACTCCGGTCCCATAGCAGAGATCATATAATACATGTACATTATTACATGTACAATGTTATTTATTAGATCTGAAAATGTACCGTGTCCTCCTGAAATTCAAAATATAGAAATAAAATAAAAACTTTATTAGTTCAAATAGATAAAGCCTTTAAAAAACGAATTATAAATTGAATTATCATTTTAATTTATTATTAAAATTTTTAGAACAATTGTGAATTACATTTTTAAAAAAATTTTAAGTATTTTGTTGTACACTAAGTGTTAAATTATATTAAAAATTAATAACATTTGTATATCTCAATTAAATCGAAATATTTTTAGAGAACTTTTATCCATCGCTTCAGTAGAATGATGAATTCTGAGTTTCACTGATGTTGAGTAGCAGCGAGATGAGTACCTTGTTGACAACAATTATTATTGGTGTAGATAGTTGAAGACTATAGTACTTGATTTGTATTGTATCTTTTATTTAATATATATTAATTTATGTGTTAAGATGTGTTTATTTAATATTGGGTAATTATATACAGTTATGGACTCATCTCAGATTTTGATGAAATTTGTAATATACTTTATTCACTATAAAAAATTATTCATCAGAAATGCCTTTCATCTGAGTTAGGTACCTCATAAGTTACACAGTACCTTCATCAAAAATTTTGTAATTAAGAATCGTATAAGTGTAATATAATATTATTTTTCAACTAAATAATTTGGTTTCAATAAAATTAAGTTAAGAATGAGATTAGATTTATTTAAAACTAAATTAAATTAGGTTAAGCTTATGGTATTGGTTTTGAAAATATGCCGCATACAATTATTTAAAGTTATGCAAGTGAAATTTAGTTAGTTTTAGTTAAGGTTATGGTAGATTGGTTTATAAGTAATATTTATAAATTTGAAAGAAACTTGCCATCATTTATCTGAGTAAGTCACAATTCAAGACATACTTGCTATTTGCTGACACATATATAGTGTAAAATAATGAAATTTGGGTGCAGATGCTGTGGAACTTATGAGGAACATAACTCGAGTGAAAGGTGTTTCCAACAAATAATTTCAGTTGTAATGAATAACTTACGTACTAAATAAGATATATTCCAGATTTCATCAAAATTTGTTTAGAAACAATAGTTGGTCACCCGGTTACAGTTTTATAATGATAATTCAATATTTAGTTTATGAAAAAGGTCTAGCAGTTAGAAAATAATTTTAATCGACTGTGTTCTATTACCGTAAAACTTACCAGCTATAACTTTAAGGCATATCCATGTTTCAATCGGCGTTAATGAGTGATGATAGAGATGTTGATGTAACAATGAGATCTGGTTGTCCTTTTTTCTTAGGACAAAAAATATCTGAAACGTTTAATAGTTTTTGACAGTAGAAGTTAACTGTAATTTCAACAAAAAATTATATTACACACCTATCAAAATTATTTTTATAAGTATAATTAAATTGTTGGTAAATGAAAAATATCTATCTATAAATTAATAAAATTTAAATTATTACATTATTTAAAGTTACAAGAAGCAATTTGTAAGTAATACAGTATAGTTATATATTTCTTGTAACTTATTTGAGATCTTTTACAGCAATATTTCAAAGAATAAACAGCCCAATAATAATGTGAAGACATTAAAAATGAAATTAAGTGAGGTGGCATCAATAAGTTTGTGAAATTTATCTACGGTTTCATAAAGATGTCCTGTTTATAAATAAAAATTGACTTTCACGATGAAGTGGTAGTATCTCTGCCTTTCATATTGAGATTCCAAATTCAAATCCCGGTCAGACTTGGAATTTTTTACTTTTTACAGATTATTTTTCATCAATCAGCAGTTGTAATAGGCTTCAGCCTGTTATTTTTATAAAAAAAAAAACAAATGTTTTTTTTTAGAATTGGGGGAATAAAATTGGTTCAAAATTCATTTTGACTTTGTACCATTTTAGAATCAGAGCACCAACCCAGCGGGTTGGTCTAGTAGTGAACTTGTCATCGCAAATCAGTTTATTTCAAAGTTGAGATATCTAAGATATTCTAAGTTGAGATACTTAGTTACTTTTATACGAATTTGAATACTAGATCGTGGATACCGGTGTTCTTTGGTGGGTGGGTTTCAATTAACTACATATCTCAGGAACGGTTGACCTGAGATTGTACAAGACTACACTCAGTTTACATTCATTCATATCATCCTCTGAAGTAATTAATACCTTATGGTGCTTCCAGAGGCTAAACAGAAAAAGAAAGAATCAGAGTACCGATATGCCACTACATTTCTTTTATTGTTTTGAATCATATTTTAATAAGCTTATTGATTTTTTTCTGAATAAAACTAGATTATCCCAATTAAAACACAATTTATCTTGTTTAGTGGTTATAGAAAGATTAATTATTAAAAAAATTGCAATTTTGTAATTTTATTATTTATTTATTTACTCCTGAAACAACTGGCTGATGCCAATTAGAGTTTAATCATGTTAGATGAATTTTGCAGTGTAAGAAAAACGGCCAGTCTGACCAGGATGAAAGGCAGAGATGTTACTGCTCCACAAATCTGTGGGGAGAACAGTATTTCATAAATAAAAACAATATTTTGTAAATTATAATTGAATGCTTAAGTACGACAGAATATTTCTATTTGTTTTTGAAATATGAATAATTATGTTAAAAAAAAGAAAGCCATTAAAAATGAGAATGAAATGCTTTAAAATATTTATTATTTGTAATAAAATGTTTCTATTTACGTTAATGTTCTGAATCGCTTCCTGAAAGTATTGTATTTATTTACACTCCACGGAGGACCAATAAAAAATGTTAAACGGAAAGGTTAGGATTGTGGAGAATCATTTTAAAGAGCATTGAAAAACAAATATTTTGATATAAATTTCAGCTACGACAACTCCAACCAAAATAGAGGCCATTTAATTTTCTTTGGCTAATTTCAAAAATAGCCTAGAGTACATCCCAAGTAATGATCTTATAACGAAAAATAGATTGTTTTGCGGTAGGTAAATCTGCTAATTAAATTTTTATGTATTTAACTACTGAAAGGTTATGTTAGGTTTTCATTGATATATAAGACAAAAGTATAAAAACCATTTATCACCACCAATAGTACAGAATTTGATAATGCTTCTTACTTTATGCTAATTATTTTTTTCTATAGTACTTTCAAGGTTTTCCCTCATCATCAGTTAAACTTTCCTTTTTTTTCTCAAATCACACATTAAACATCATTAAAATTATATCATACAAAAATATTTAGTCAAAATATTAAAAATATAAAGTTAAAAAAATTAAGATCTTTTTTTATTATAAGGCTAGCCACACATACAGTACTGTACTGAAGTTATTTGCATTTATTTAAATTACATAAATGCGCCGCTAAGGCAATTTTGATAAGAGTGTCATTATCAAATTCTGTCTGTACATTAATCAAATTAAACTTTTGTCTATACTTGTATATAAAATAGTTTTCAAAAATATTAAATTTTTTATTATTATTATCACATCCTTTTACTACTTCTACTATATTTAAATTTGTATCCGAATCTGTGATCGAATGTTGATTATTAAATGGTCTGCAAGATTGGAGAACCCTACCTTGTTTTTATAAGATCTAAAATGTTCTGAAAACCTTGCCCTAAATGATTTATTATTTTCCCGATATAAATTTTGTTACAATCATTGCACGTTATTTTATAGATTCCACACCAATTATTATGAAATTTTAAATGTTTAATATGATTGTACGGTGTATAAACATTTTTATATTTTTTATCGTTATAAACGTTAACCAAGTTTTCAATAATGTTGTTAATATCTTTGTTTATTCTTCAAATTGAAACTGTGAACACCAGTCGAATAAAAGTAACAATCATCGGTGTGATTTCACGGCTATCGTCACACCATTGAAACTCCAAATCTGAATGCTTTGTTTCCTTTGACCACCGTCTAAGTCCTTCAACATATATGTAGCACACTTATCGGGATGCCAAAGATTTATCTTGATCTTCTATTTTCATTCTGAAATACGTAAGGCACACTTGTCGAACGAAACTTCTTATATTTCCTTTTTGCTTTCCCTCCATTAACTCACCACAGATGTAACAAAAAGAATCTGCAGCCTGTTGAAGCCATTTGAAAAACAGAAAGTTTGCTTTATGGCCTGAAAATATATTTTCTACTGACAAAACACATCTGATCACAGAAGATGGAAAAAGGTATTTACACACGCTGATGGTTGAAACAACAGTGGTATTAGTTGCACGATGCATGAGTGGTGCCGATAGCTGCCAATAAATGTTACATCTTGTTAAGTCTTATCATAACCTGTTGAACAAGTTCTCCCACCGTCTCATTTTCAACCTAAATCCCCACCCCCCACCCGACTCTTCACACCACTCGATTGTTTAAAATAAAGCCAAAAAAGTGGCTTTTAATTAAATTAAATTAATTAAATTATATTAATTTATAATACAAAAAGAATATTTGATGTCTATTTTAGAATATCATATTTTCAACTTTTTACAAATTTTGAAATTTGCGAAAACTGCCGAAGCGATAGAAAAAATGGTTATTTTCGGATTCGGCGAAAAAAAAACACGTAGGAATCGATTATTAAACATTCCAAATTCCAAATTATGCAGGCCTGTATTATTATACAAATTGTTAGCATAGAAATACCCAATAATTTCTCAGTTCAATGTTAAGATTTAACAGATTTTCTTTTATGATGTCTCTGTAAAGTTTTAGGTAAATTTCATAAGAAAGCTACGTATTGTAACGGGTACCATGATTCGACTTGCAAAAAAGTTTGACATAGCTTCATGTTTCAGATCCTCCAAACCCCAAAATTACAGTCAGCTCAAAAGTTTATATATAAATTATATATATATAGTATATATATATATATATATATATATATATATATATATATATATATATATATATATATATATATATATATATATATATATTTCACTGTCTCGTGGACATGACAACTGTTGTAATTTTGTACCAATCACTTTCAAATTGTTCCTTAAATATAACTCATCCGAAAATCTCGGTTAAGTTCATTAACGGCCAAAAATAAGAACATAGAAGGTGAAAGTGGGGGTTCTTTTTCATAAAAAAAACATCGCTATAACTTTGTTATTAAGTAACATATCGAATTCGTTTCAAATTCCTACTATTCTTTGGGTAAGGGCCTAAAGGTTTTTGATATCACCAACCATTGGTCCAGGGGGTGGAAGAAATGGGGGTTTGAAGACAAAAAAATCATACCTCCATAATAGGCACAGTATAGAATCGGTTTAAAGTGGTCGTTAGTCATTTAATCATTACCAAAAACTTTTGTTTGAAACAATTTTTTATACGACCAACCCTTACGGCAAGGGATGACTGTTGCTGCAATTGTAAGATGGGACTTATCGTATGCTAGACATGTGAAAATGTTTTTCACATGCGATCATTATCGTATCGAGTAAATTTGAAGTTTTTCTTAACTTTAATGTGGAAATCATTTTCATCTCCTACTTAGCACCGGAGAAATCTACCTGTCTCACAGATCTCCAACCCCTGACCTGTTTTTGATTTTCGGTCAACAACCTCTGAACCCATCAAGCACTAAATTTTCTAAAGCCAAGATAACTGTCGGTGATAATGAATTGAGCACTCCCATACCTGTGCCCACTTCAGATACGATTTCTTCAAAAGTGAACCAGCGATCACGTTTGATAAGCTCAAACAACACGGATGCATCGGTTGTGAGACTTGTCCTTGGGTGTCAACCACGACTTTGGTTTACTACACTTTTGCTTAATTGTCTGGTTCCCAGAATGCTTGGTTCTGGGGCAGTGTAGCGTTCCCAGACTGTACCTTTAAACAAATTAAAAATTTAATGCGGGTTTAACGCCTTCATTACTTAAAAACTTTATAAGTTATACTACAGACGACAGAACCGCTTGCTCACTGATGGCTGTACTGATGACAGAAGAGCTAACCAAGCTAGTTCCCTTCTAACATACCAAAAACATTAACCCGCCATCCAGCTTAGAACTGTTTGCTGCGTAGAATAGTAAAACTACCATTTAAATCTGATTCACCCTAATATATGGGCAAATTTCATCGTTTCAATTTTTATTTTATACATGTAGTTACTCTAGAACATATCAGTTTCACTTTCAAACTTGACGACTTTTTTTTGAAGGCCTTATAAAACATACATTATTCAAAATAATACAGTTTATTTGCTGTCATAAGTCTTGCCATGTAACTTAAGCGATAGATTTTTTAAATAAAAAAATAATTATATAGATATTAGGAAGTAAATAATAACAGGAAAAATTTAATCGTTAATTAAAATAAAAGGTCTTTATAAAAGACCTGAATTCATTATAGAGACAGACCCTTTCACAATAAATCGGATGAACCTTTGCGCATATGTGTTACGCAGCGTTTCTAGTATGGCCTTCAATCACGCCGCGTCACTTCGTTTAGTTCTGAACACGCAGCTAGCACGTAACATGTCTACAACAACAGCATCTCCTGCCAAGTGTAAATTGCGTCCGGTAATTCGATTTCTTCAGGCTGAGGAGTGTAATGCGGCTGAAATTCATCGATGAATAAGTAATGTGTACGGTGAAACTTCAACGAGTGACAGCAAAGTACGACAATGGTGCAGGAATTTTAAAGCAGGACGTACAGATGTTCATGATGCAGGCGGTCAGGGAAGGAATTCTCCCGGTAAACCGAAGAAGTTCATGCAAACCTTCTCCAACAGAAAGCGTACGGCTACTGTGTTCTGGGACCGGAATGGAATTCTCTTGGTGGAATTCATGGAACGCGGCACGACCATCACTGCAGCCTCATACTGCGTGACTCTTCAACGTCTACGAAGGGCGATTCAGAATAAGCGGAGAGGAATGTTGTCATCAGGCGTTGTCTTTATCCATGACAATGCTCGGCCGCACACTGCAGCTGCAACAAAGAACAGCGTTTTCGTCGGGAAATGTTTGATCACCCACCATACAGCCCGGACTTGGCTCCATCCGATTTTCACCTCTTTGCTCACATGAAACGCTGGCTAGGAGGACAAGATTTTGGCACAGACATAGAGCTGCAGACCGGCGTAGAAACACGGCTGAAAACATAGGCGACTTCGTTCTATGACGAGGGTATTGGAAAGTTGGTACCACGCTACGACAAATGTCTAAATCGGAGTGGCGACTATGTAGAGAAATAGCGTAACTAAGTAAGTTCTTGTTACAAATAAAAAATTTTTATTTTCACCGTGGTTTTAATTTCGTGACCGATCGGACCTTGAAAAAAAAATAACGCTCGTATAACAATAAATGAAATTCTTTTTCTTAAAACAGAAAAAATTTTGGCTTTGTACATAAGATTTATCGTTAACATTACTTAATACTGGAATGTTATAATATAATAACATACTAACGTACATTTTGATGTCATTTTCTGCCGGATATATTTTCAAACAAAATTCAAGAAAATTAGTACAATAGAAAATAAATATAGATTTCTACACACCAGAAGGTAGCAGTTTCTTGGCTTCTTTTGATTTTTCTGACAAATTTTTGTAGATATATTTTTATTTTAAATAAAAATAAAATTATAAAAACGTTAAAATAAAATTATAAAACTTTTCTTATACGTTAAATTGAAAGATTTAAGAAAGCGCAATTTTTTATCTCTAGTGTGGTTCTTTTGAAATCGGGTTCATTATTATTTTTCTTGTTTGTTTTATTTTGTTTTCAGCCACTCGACTGATCTATTAACAGTAAATAATACGTTACTTTGATATTCTGATCTGACCTTCTAATTTCACCATTTTTATAGATTTAACAAGACGAAATTTGGCTTTAACTTTATAAACAAATCAAATTTATAAAATCCAGGACTTCCCTGCGGTTGAACGGTCCCGGAAATCAACACATTATATGACGTTGGCTACAGTATTTTTTTAATGAACATTATTTTTGTATAAATTAATTTCTACTTACCAACCATTTAAAAAGTGTAAATCCTAGTACTTTAGGAGCTGTTAATCCATCTTCAGGGATTTTAATTTAAATTCAAATAATCAACATTCATTTTTAAAATTATTATGTTTATATTAGTCGGTCGTCAAGAATAAAATTAATTCGTACGTCAATATGATAGTAACATCATGTTTGTGATTATTATATATTAAAGCTATCCAATAGGATACAAAATTATAGACCAAGATATATATATATATATATATGGGAACAATTTAAGAAAAATGATAGAAAACAGAATAATGAAGAGAAGTACAAGAGAATGACAAAGATAATCATAGGGTGTTAACAGTATAAAAAAATTAAAATATCTTTTTCAGGGTCTTTTACAGAAAATATAATATAATTAAACAGGAAATTCTAATATTTATGTAAAAATTAAGAAAAAGGTAGTAAATGATATAAAACCAATATATTACTGACCTTATAGCAGCTAGTGGATGTCGATATACAGGCATCATAACATTTCTAATATAATTTCTAAAGAAATGTCCGAGGTCCCCCCCAGTAACTAAATATCTCAATTCCATACCAGACTGCAATATCCTCATCTTAATTATTACATTGTAATAAAGTAATCGTTAAGATGAGTTAAATTACATTCTTCAAAATCATATCTGAAAGAAAAAGATTATAATTCAGTTTGTTTGTAATATATTGTGAATTATAAGATTTAATACGCGCATTGTAATTATGCAATATTAAGGTTTTTTTTTTAGAAATCTTGTTAATAAGACGGTATAATTCCTCTGTTGAATTGAAGCATAAATAAATAAAATTTTTACCCTGATCGATTTATAATAACGCATTATACAGATGATTTCATAAATGGTACTCATATGCTATTCCACGTATAAAGAAACTGAACTGTGTCAGTCTTATAATATTAAACAATAATAACAAAAGTAATTACCTTTAGTGAAAAATTATCCTACAGTAAAAGGGAGTACCGCAATGTAAGAAGGGCTACTTACATGGCAGCTCTCCCTTAGAATATTAAATGAACCGTTGAGTTACCTGAAACAAAAGAAAATAAGACAAATTCAATTAGCGGTTGTGAAATTAATATAGTTTTGTTTTAGTTATTAAATTCGTGTCATTTATGATAAAATTGACCTTTTTCTAACAAAAATATTTATTAGGAATGATGAGGTGGTCCATTTTTATTCCTTAAATATTTAGCCTGAGGTAGAACTATTTATATAGAGATTTTTTACAGAAATAGAATCGTTAGCTAGGTAGGTACATAAGAAAAGCTATACCCTCTTTCAGACTAGATAGATACCGAGAACACTGCATTTTTTACATCCGACATCGTTAGATATCCAATGAGAAATCATTGAAAAACACCATTTTAATAGATCAAGGTGGAAGAAAATAAAGGAATAAAGTGGAGGTTAGAAAGGAATAATCCACAAGGATCGCTAAACAAGACAACTCGCTCAAAAAAATTCTAAGCCCCTTTTAAGGCAGCAGGGATTCCTCTCGTACAAGAACAGAGCGCTTTTACCAAGAATAGAAGCAAAAAAATTATTCCGAATTAAGATTCACCGATATAGATGGTAACAGGTCTATATCGCATCCAGGAATGTGTGTTATATGAACCTATTTGGCCGAGCTAAAATTTTCAGCTAAGAATAATGTTGAACGGTAACAAAAATCGATACAGGTTGTCGGTTCAATACACCACCTGATCCTTTTACTAATTTTTATATTATTATTCTTTTTAAAAATTATACTTAATATTTTTATAGAATGAATTGCATCATTTATTTTCTTATTATTTTTACAATTTTATATAGGGTTCCACTTGCTTTGATCGCTCTGGTATTTAAAATTCATGAAATATTTATTTATGTACCATCTAATTTGTAAGTATATTCTACAAGTTTTGACAATGAGGAGCGAGCATGGTTTCATTCAATTTTTAAACCACTGTCAGGCAAGAGATTCATCGCCAAAACAAGCAAAACAATAAAGGACTAAACGGAATTTCTATGTCAAAAAAGAAAAAAAAAACTTGTGAAACCACTTCTAAATTTTCACACAGTATATCTTCTATTAAAATAATACGTTAAATGAAGATATCGCTTTGTTTCATCTATCAAAACCCGTTCTCTATCTGTAAACTTACATAAAATTCGTTTTTATTATAATTAAACGTTTGGGGGGTATCTAAGTGAAAAGATGACTGTCACGACAATAGTTTGATAATTATTTCATTCATTTTACACGATGAAATCTCTCAATATCAATCGCTTTTCACGACTATTCTTTACATTATAAACAAATAATTGTTGTCAACAAAAAGAATAATTTAGTTAAATTATATATATTGCATTTCAATTTTATTAACAATGATGAAATTAATCAAGTGATTTACTACTAACCGATAAATACTCAAAATATTATTAGGAAGGTTAAAAATATGAATAACAGTCTTCTTGAAATATCGTAAGCCAAGAAATGTACATAATAAGCTTATGAAGTTTCATTGGTCTAACAAAATTCATAAATAAAATTTGTATATATATATATATATATATTTAAAATTTAACAGTTTATGAAATATAAACCACCTAAAGACAGCAATTAGATTAGTTATACTTACCTTATTTATTTCCAATAACCGGTTTGTGCAGTATCTTCCACCTTCAGTTGGTATTAAATTATAACTTATTCTTTTTAATTTATTTGTATTCTTTTTTCATTATAAATATTTTCACAACTACATTTATGTTCATAATATCATTTAAAATTTCACAATGGATAACATTATAATTTATGTTAAAAAAGAGAACTCATTAAAAAGAATAAGTTTTAATGGAATAAAAATGGAATTTAATACAGACTGAAGATGCAAGGTACTGCGAAAAACAGTCAGTGGAAATGAATATGGCAAGTTTAACTCATCTAATTACTGTGTTTTGGTGGTTTATATTTCTAATAAAATATATATATCGGAGACAAATAAGGCACTGACCCTCTCTTTTTCTATTTAGCCTCTGGAACCACCATAAGGTATTATTTAAGAGGATGATATGTATGAATGCAAATTAAGTGTAGTTTTGTTCAGTCTCAGTTACGCGGCATTTTTCAAAACAAAACTAAACAGAATTTCCCTTTTTTTAACAGACTTTATTTTTACGCACTGTAAAACGAATAGAATATTACACTTCTTAACAGTTTTCTGAAATTTTTACGATAAGAATTAAATATTTGTTGGCGTTTTACACAGGATATCATACAAACTAAGAGAGATACAGTTCTGGGAGTTATTTTTTTCGATTTTTCAGCTCAAAAACCATAAGAAACAATTGAATTTGCCCCTTAATTGACCTTCCCAGAATTTCAGAAAGCCTTAATTTATCCGGAGGAACTGAAACTCGGGCGAAATCTTTCATTTTTTATAACTCGCTAACGAAGCGTTTTCGGACCTATGTTTATGTGAACTTTTTTCTTATTTTTAGCCTCTAGAATGAGTTGTCAAAGTATCCTCCTGAATCACCTGTATTTCCTTGATTTTGGGCATAAAAATAATTTTAAAATGAAAAAAAAAAATTTTTCCTCGCTAATCAGGTTTGAACATATTAGGAATTCACTCTATATATCCATTTATAGTTATTTATTTTATAAATATAATTTAATCAAACTTAACCTACGCTCGCTTCGCTCGTTAACGTTGCCTAATTAACACAGTAATGTTTTGAGTATTTAAATAATAAATTCAGTAATTCTGACAATTATTTATTATTTAAATAATGAAAACATTATTGTTAATTTGTTGATGTCAGCGAGCGTAGGTAAAAAAAATTTTTTTCCTTAATTCTCGCCTAAAAATTGTTATTTTTAACAAAATAAAAAACAAATGTGTGCTTCACACCGCACGGCCGAAGTGAAAACTTGTATGGGATCGCAATCGTTTCGAATTAATATATATTACAAGTAGCGTATAACGATTACATTCAATAGCCGCTTTAACCTTTCCCCCCTAGAACCAATTTAAACGTGTTTTTTCCACGATTATCCCGTGTTTGTAGTAAAATTTTCCCGCGGAAAGATTGGATTTGCCGAAAAATACGTAATAAAACACGGGTTTGAGACGCCTAGAAAATTACAACAAAGAAATTGACTATTGAACCTTCACTTCTCTTTTCACGGGTTTATTCGAATACATTAAAGAACGGGTACATTCAATGACGAGTGTGTTCTTCACATGTCGAAACAGTCGATCCACTGAAAAATTTATAATAAAACATGTTTTAACCGCAAACACCACGATTAATTTTAAATTTATGATGACGATGTAGGTCATCATTACTTTCAGCGATATGTATACATCGTTAATCGTTATTTAATATACGCAACGATCATTATTTACGATTCGACCTTTAAAATTATTGTTTGTTTTCATAATCTAACAGCTATTCGGTTAACGCTGTAAATTTATAACGACGATCTGCATCGATCAGTCATCATTACTTTCAGAGAAAGCGGATAAGATTTAATTTTTTATAGTTGTAATAGCTTAATATCGACAGCCGTTGTTATTTTATTTATATTATACATAAGAAACGGGATCGGTCGGACATATCTTTTGTTAAATATAAAAAGGGCGTACCCCGAAAACGGCGAGTCCTAGGGCATCTTTAACGCCATTTTAAAATTCTTAACCCGAAAGGAATTTTGCCATCGCCCGGATCGATCGTTCCTAGTCCCACCGTCTAGCGGCTACCGTTCTCGAGATACTAGCGCCAGCGAAATTCGCCCCCGCAGAATTGCAGGACCGAAATATTTCATATAAAGTAATTTTTTAACGGTAAACAGCAGTCTTTTTTCGACAATATTTTCAAGGTTAGTGATTTTTTTAACGCGTAAAAATGAGAAATTTAAAATCTTCACTTACACTGAATTTAAACGATTATTTTTTTATTATTATGAACGATAGAGGGAGAATTATTTTGAATCACCGGCGGTTTTATTTCCCACCTCGCAACCTTTAATACTACATATTATACATCAAACGAAAAATTACCTATGTTCTGCTTATCTCATGTTCAATATGACCACCGTCACGTCCAGCAACTAAACGTTAATAAACTTATTAACTAAACGTTAATAAAACATTTTGATGGAGGTAATGTCTAATTTGAACCCTACACGTACATTCACGCTAAATAAATTACACTCCTTTTTGGGAAGTCGAGTAAAAAATATCATTCCATTCATTCGTAGCCTGTCGCACGAAATAACAGTATTTACTAATTTCAACAACTACGGTCTAATCGCCCGTTTCAATTACTAATGAATGACAATTTTTGTGAATACGGTAATCGGTCAAAAAATGGGGTAGGATTTTTTTTTCATTTCTCAACGTTTTATGACCCAGGGAACCCAAAAACGTAGCGGGGGATAATGTTCATACGTACGTATGAGCATGTGCTGACGTGTTTGCGTTTTAATAACTTGCGAATAGATAAAATAATTTTGATAAAACCCGGTACTCAGTGACTCATGTGTATTAGGCAATTTTTTTGGTAACAGTTTGGGGCCAATATCTCCAGGGGATGAGATAGATAGTGTCTTTGAAGTCAATTTTCTCAAAAGTTTTAGTACATACCTGACTTTATATTAAGCTCAGTACATGCGTACGCGCTTATTTTACCGTTTAAAAAAACGTTGCTCCCCAAATTCTCCCTCTTATCCCGGAAATCGACAAAACTATCTTTTCATTTATCGCGCATTTTTTGAACGAATTTTTTGCTTTTCATCTTCGTAAGCATAGTGATAGTGCAAGTGTTGTAAGAGGCCAAAAAAAAACCTTTGGAGGTGATATTGTTGGTGGGGGAATCGATGAAAGTTTAAAGATATCAAATTTTGGAGAATTTAAAAAAAAATTTCAAGTTTATTTAAATTTTTATTAATAATATTACGATAATAAAGATCATCATTATTCACCTCCATCCCTAAAAAAGAAACGTTAAATAACTTTAAGTCGTACATTTTTCAGTGGAATTATTTTATTTCTTCCATTTAACGCAGTAAATGAAAACAAATCAACAAATTTTTCAGAAAGGTGATTTTGGTGTGGGAAGGCAGAAAATGTGATAAAAATACTGATTTTTTAAACTTTTTCTTCATTCATTATTTTTGCACTTTATAAGAATAAGTAACCAGTATCAGGAAAGCATTAAAACAGCTTTAAACCGGTCACAAGCCGCAAAAAATAACTTCAGGTGCATTCTCAAGAACAACAAACAAAACATACCAGGTTTACCTAGGAAACGTCAGGAGTGAAGCGGTTTCCTGTTTCCTTCGTTAAGCTGAATACAGTGCTGTAATTCTGCCTTGAAGTAAAATTCTGGTGATATTCAGCTCTACAAATGACATCTCTCCGTTCTCACTATGATCGCGGATGTAGTACACATCATTACTATCAGAAAAATTATTATTTGAATGTCGGTTCTTGTACCTCATTTGTTTTAAATGCGTTTAATTTCACAAGAAATACTGTAATAAATTATAAAAATATTTAAAAATCTAAAATATTCAGTAATTTAAATCGCAACTAAAAGTAATCAAATGGAATAAAAACCACGACTGTGGTTTTTATTATAATAAATTAATTTTCCTTTTTCAATATTTGTTTTATATAAATATGTATTCGGATATAACAAAAAATAGAAGTAGTATGTAAAAAAATATTCAAAATTTATTTATTTATTCCACAATTTCTTTTCTGCTTACAGCTTTACAAAGGAAAAAATGTAATTATTATTCATAAAGTTAACAAAGATTCATTCCAGCGTAATAGAATTTACATTTATTACTCAAAAGTGATACCGGCAAGAAGTTACGCGTTTTTATGAAATTTAGCAATTAATTAAATAATCTTGGGACTTATATATTATTTATAATAATAATTTATTTATTATTTAAAAAATAACACTCTTGCTAGGAAGATTTTTGTGCTGTAAGTGCATTACATTATTTATATTTCTTAAGAAATATGCTTCTTTTATAAGTATAAATAGAAAACATATATATTTTTTTCTAATTAAAATCAGTTATTTAACTTCAAAAAATCAGATTTACTATGAAAAAATAATAGTTACAGTAATATGAAAATGTAAATATAAATAAAATAAAAT
This sequence comes from Lycorma delicatula, assembly GCF_047948215.1. Classification (NCBI taxonomy): domain Eukaryota; kingdom Metazoa; phylum Arthropoda; class Insecta; order Hemiptera; family Fulgoridae; genus Lycorma; species Lycorma delicatula. The sequence continues at coordinate 125,983,115 of NC_134461.1, read as the reverse complement.
AAATTTAATAAATAAATTCATTATAGTAATAAATGCTTTTATAAAAAAACTGTAGTTCCATAACCAATAATAAGATAAAACGATTATTTATAAAATTGTTTAGCTCATACGTTGACAGACGACTTTTGTTAAGAGGAATTTTAGAGGTAATTCTTTTTTCGTTTAATTTTTTTTGGATGACGCATCAAATAAAAACCTCTCTCAGTGTGTGAGGACTGTGTGAGGGAAGGGGGATGAACAACAAAACGCAGGTGGCTATCTTCGCTCTGATTGGCTACCGTCGGACAGTAATGATCACGCGATGTAAACTTGCGTACATGTGTACATGTGTGCGTACGTGTGTGTATTGGTGTCGAGCAACAATTTTAATATCTCTATTTCTTATATAGACGTTCGATATAATTAAATTAAATCAAGATTTGTCGATTATTTTACATTTATTAGATTTTATTTAAAATAATAATTAATCTCCCTTAATTTTAATAAATTTATTAAAAATATTACGATAAGGTTTATCCGTTTTGTAATTTACAAATGTTTCTAAGCAGCACCCCCACTAATTTTAGCTACAAGCCGCCACTCTTTAAATGTAATTAATTATATAAAATTTAACCATTATATGGAAATACTAATCGTAAAAATAACTACAAAATAATGAAAATTGTTTGAATACATATTGATCGGGATGTAGAAAATTTTACGGTTTTATCTTTAAATAAAAGTTTTTAATTAATATCAATTTCAAAAGTCATAAGCAAGTTATGCGACAGAATAAACAATGAAAAAAAAAGGTGATGTAGTATGAAAAAAAAAATATCTCTATTAAGATTATGCACAATCATGGATGTACACCATCGAATAAGAACAAATATGTCTAGTTTTAACATCGTATAAGGTCACACAACTTATGAAAGATAAGTAATATAGAAATATGCATCAATATAAAATTATAGAAAGTGAAAATTACCAAGCCTAACTGGGATTTGAACCCAGGACCAAGCGGATGAAAGACAGATGCTACCGCTCCAATATGGAGATCAGCAAAGTAGTATAATTTTATCTAAAAATAAAATCTCTGAAAACAAATCATCTGTAATCAAGTCTACAAATTACGGTTGTGTGATGCAAACGCTCGATTTGCAACCGCTTTCCAGTAATCAGTTACGTAGTTATACCAAAAATTACCGTAATCTAACATATTAATTACAATAATAAAAAAAAAAAAACAAATCCTTCACAAATTTGTAATGATTTAGTTTAAACTAATGAAGGACAATTTAACATTTGAGTTGAAAGAAATCCACACAGGAATCAAGCTATAGATTTTGTTAAGTTAATGAGAAACTTTTTTTATTATTTTTTCCACCGCCTAATTAAATCATAATGATACAAACTACAAGACAAATTATGTGCAAAAAAAGTTGAATAACTAAAAAAATAAAACAACATTTTTTTCTAAAATTAAAATTATCCCTCGTGTTTGATTTATTACTATAATCTCAAAAATAATTCAAACACTATCTTAATGACAAAGATGAAACGATAGATAAAAAAAAACCTGTTACATTATTGAGGCGCTTTTATAGCAGTCTACCAAAGCGGTAACCTGTAATGCAAGCCACATATTAATGAATTCTTTAACTTCGTCGTGGACTGACAGTCAACCAGGAAGGTATAAGCGATTAAGATAAGCTTATCGCTTGCACTTGGTACAAGGTTATGGCTGTATGAAGGATGAACAAACCGTCCCCAGCCAAGTCACGGACAGATGCGCATTATGGTGGTGGCATATGGAGGAACTCAACACAACACACCTCGGGTTATCAAACCGCATCGCATCGCTTGTTTTGGATCATATGATGCTAGATTTTCAATGTTTTGCGATATACATCGCTATTGATTGTGCGGTGTCACGGCAAGAAGTCTATAAGCAAAACTCTGTTTTTGTCTCCACCGCGTGATCTTCCAAATGAAAAAAAAATGGCTTTTTTGTCTTTCTGGGTGATGAAGTGCGTTACCGTTTCACAGATTTAGCGTTTTGTTGCAGGCATTACATGTTAACATCGTTAACATCATTACACGTTTCATCCCCAGAGACTGTACGGTTCGCTTGTTCTCTATGCGAGTCAAGAATTACAACATGCAGCCCCTACCGTTTCATTTTGTGATTTTCTGTAAAATCTTTGGCATCCAACAAATACCCGATTTCCAATTACTCGATTTCTCAGACGCGACTTTCAGCAGAAGAAAAAGTGAAATTTCTAGGAAATGCACGAAAAGGTAAGACGATGAATCATTTGTTCTCTTTAATTTTGTCGTCGATTGCACATACCAAATCATCACTAGTCGAAGACGATTAGCCGCTCCTTTCATCATCACATCCTTCATTACACAACTGCACCGATCTCTATACCGTGGAATCACTCACTGCATTTTCTCTATCGACCCCAAATCTGATGGTGAGTTTCAACCGGTTTAATGTTCCTTACGTTCTAGAAATTAATCGAACCGAATTATATTCACGGCAACGTCTTGATTTTCATATACGTTATAAACACATACGCATTATAAAACTGAATAACGACGGAATCGATTCCTTTCGAACAAATCAGGCGTCATAGCAAGTGCACACTGAATTAAGATCGTAGCACCCAGCAGTAACAATATATAGAAATGCAACTTACTTTCTGGATATATTTCATATTTAGCGGTTGCGACATTTTGGGAAAACAGACGTGTAATTAAGTTAGAATAATACACGAGTACCAACTACTAGCTTTGATGATAATTATACCAAGAACCAGTAATTATATTTTTATCGAGGTTGAAATTTCATTTTAAAACATCAAGAGACCTGTCGTACCTGAAAAAATTTGCCCTCTGGGAAAAAATCAAAACCTCGGCTCATCGGATGTTAAAATTATACTAACAGTGTTTTGGGACTATAATGTCCAATTTATTATGATTATTTGGAAGAACAAAGTACAATCGACAGCGAGTACTGTTGTGACACGCTAGATAATAAAGCAAATTGTGGAATAAGGAGAAAATATCCTGGTTTCCCCCAAAAGGTGTAATTCTTATGAATGAAAATACCAGTCTCCATACTAACTGAAAGAATTCGAAGCTATTCAAAAGTTAGGTTATCACATACACCTTACAGTCCTGATCTTGTACCATCAAGATTTTGGTTTGCTTGGTCCTTTTTAAAGAGTTTTTATGTTTTATCAAGTTTGGCAACAACGAATGCGGTAAAAGAATGAACCAAAAAGAACAATTTTTTACAATCGGAATAAGAAAGATGAAAAGTGCCTAAATGCACAAAGGATTATGTTCAAAACTAGCGCTAGTCGCATTGTCGTTGAATAAATAACTTTTCTACCGTCGATCGTTTCTTTAATTATTGAATAATCTCGTAAATGATATAAAGGTGATTAACAAAAGTCAAAGAAATATATTAGAGCGATGAGAAAGATAAAAGGCAATCGGCTAGGAAAAATACTCAGAAGAAGGTTTATAGAAAGAAAAAATGGTTGAAGAATAATTAGCTAGAAACAAAAGCGGAGTAAGAAAATTTTGAGTAAACAATTTTGAAAAAAAGAACAAAAATTTAAAGATTTGAATTAGAGAAGCACAGGATAGAAAAAAATGAATTTAGACCGATTTTCAAACAAATTTTTTGTCGATAATATTCAGTAAAGGTGTTCTAAAAAGGATGAAGCAATTACAATAAGATACCCTTATTGTTTTACCTTTATTGTCATTGTTTATACCACACAATGACAAACAAAGGAAAATAATTTCAGAAAATATTTTACAAATAAAAATAAAGAAAAAAGTTCATATAAACATGTATGCGGAAATGCTTCTTTTTCAAATTAGAGCTTGCAAACGCCTTAGTTCTATTTAAAGCTTAAAATTAAACCGTTACAACTAAAAATGAGTGGTAAATGTAATAGATTTTGATTTAAAAAATTGAATAAAACAGGTCTATTGTAACTGTATCTATAGAGATTTTTGAAAAACGAACCGGTATACAAATTGGAAAATTCTAGGTTTGATGCGCAATAATTTTGTTAAATTGACGATAAACAAATAAAATTTGTAAAGAATTTTATTATCAGAAAATACATTTTAGCAACATCACTGAAAATGAAGAGTTTAAGAGATTTTTAAATCGCAACAAGAATCATTTCCGTAGCGAAAAATATCTAGAAACAAAATCAATTTATTAAAAAAGTTAAATAAAATGATAGTTTAATATTACCGTTTAAATTTTATTTACATTACGCAATGAAACGGTAAATATTTCTTGAAATATTAACAAACGAAAATTCATTAATCGGAAATAATTTTGAAAATAAATAACTTGAAAAGTTCTTTTATTTTGTAAGTTAGCAGTATTAACAGCTTATCGACAATTGAAATCTGAATGTAGCATTTAAATGGTTGTATACTTTCAAAATTGAAAAAAATTTGAAGTATCATTTTCTAAAAACATCTTTTCAGTTTTTTAATTAAGAATATACGGGCCTAAAAGCTAAACGAAACATCTACTCCTTAATCTAAAAGTCAATCGCTTCATTTCATCGTCGCGATATAAAATATGGCGAAATCAATTTTAAGTTTTCATTCAAAAATAAATCGTTTCCCAAAACATATTTATATGAATTTTTTCTTTATTTTTCACTTGTAGAACATAAGCTACTGAAAACTTCTGTAGTATTTTAGGGACGGGAAATCGAGTAACAGGAGGCAAAAAATTTATAATTTCAAAAGTTAAGGAATTAGGTGAATTCTTTTCCGGTTTACCAGAAAAATTACACTCGAGAAAAGGTTTCGAACAAAAGAAAATATTAAAATCGTTCCTGATAAACTTTACAAAAAAACATTTTATTTACAAAAATCTTCGCCTTTTAATGGATCGTATTCAGAACTTGACTCGCAAAGGAACGCAAAGAATTTCAGGGCGCGTTCTAAAAGCGAAAAATAAACAAAAAAATTCATATAACTTAAATCTGGAAACTTTAAGTTTTCGAGCATACCTTACGAAAATCTAGGTAAAATGGAGCCAATAGATCTTATGTTAATTGATAAATAATTAATTTTTTCCTAAATAATTGAATAAATTCGGTCCTACAACTGCATCTACAATAATAATATTTTAGAAAATAGCTGTAGAAAAAAAAAAGAAAAAATTGGCGTAAAAACATTATTTTAGTTTAACGTATTTTTTTAATTTCTATTAAAAAAATGTGTAAAGAATTAAATTCTGAGAAAATCTACGTAGTAACATCAACTGAACATAAAAAAGAATTCAGAAAATTTTGTTTTTATTTATTTAAACAAAACAGATCGAAACACGGCAGAAAAACTCTGTGTTATACATATGTATAATGAAATTATATTGAAACAAGAATTATTATCAATATTGCAAAATATTAAGAAACAGTCATTTTTTATTAAAAATTCATAAACCGAAAGAAAAACTTAATTAACTTTTCAAATTAATATTATTTGTTTACGATATTGTAATACATCTTTAATACCGACAAATTTACAATAAAAAAAAATTTTTAATACGCTATTTTTCTGCCATTTTTTGTTTAAATGAATAAAAGTCAAATTTTTCAAAACTTCTTTATTCGAAGTTGTTTATGCGTCACGGATTTCTCAGAATTATATTTTACACAAATTTTATTTCTAAATGTCAATTTAACGTCAAACCTAAAAGCTTGTTCGTAAAAAAGAAATAAATATAAAAAATTAAAAAAACACTACCGCCTTAAAAAAACTGGTGACAAACTCACTATTTAATATAGGAGAATTGAAGGGCGTGCGGTTGACAATATTACATATAGTATATTTGTTCAAATCTTTTTTTTTAGTGTGTAAAACTATTTTCCATTAAAAAATATTCTAAAAACTTGATGATTATTAAAAAAAATCGGAACATAAAAAATAAATTATTTGCTTAATTTAAGCTAATATTGATGCGATAAAAAAAAGTACATCGTTTTTATTTTCTTGTACGAAATAGGGAAGTACTGTGATTAGGAAAAATTTCGGTTTTCAGATTTCAACGGAAATATTCATTATTACCATCGCTGAATCCATTTTGACAAGTTTCGGCGTGATATCTTGTTTTCTTTTTCCCGTTTAGCCTCCGGTAATAATTACCGTTCAGATAATATTTCAGAGGATGAATAAGGATGATACGTACGAGTCTAAATGAAGTGTAGTCTTGTACAGTCTCAGGTCGACCGTTCCCGAAATGTGTTGTTAATTGAAACCCGACCGCCAAAGAACACCGGTATCCACGCTCTAATATTCAAATCCGAGTTAAAATATCTGACTTTACTAGGACATTTTAGATTTAGGACTCTTGTAACATCTAGCGGTACATCTCCCCTTTTGATTGCAATTGATCGGACCAAAAGCGTCCAAAAACGCTCAAAATCCAAAAAAATTAGATTTTGGACTTTTTCTTAACCGCAGTAATAAGCTCTCATCGCGATCTTTTCCACGATATATCATAAGCGGTACTTATTTTATTCGGTTATAGAGTTTTAGCCAAATAAAATTTGAATTATTGAAGTATTTGGATCTTACAAGGGAAGGCGCATCGGTACCAATATTAAATTAATATAAACGGAAATTAAACTAATATTAAACTAAGTTAAACTAATATTAAATTGTATAAACGGAATAAGAAGTGTGAAAAACATCGCCATGTTATATTATTTTATCCACACTGCATTAGTCACAAATATTCATAAACATCTGACTTTTATTTAAAAATTAAATATCCCATTCTTTATGTAAGTTTAATTTCCCGCACGTCGCTCATTATAATCATAAATAATTTATTGCAAAACCTAATTATATTATCCGATTATTCCCAGATTTAAAATATTATTTATTTACTAATAAATTTAACGTACAAATTTATAATAATAAAAAATGTATAATTTAAAGTACAATATTATTTTTATAAATATCTCATTTTATCATAATCTAAGCGTAGTAATTGTAGGAGTTATTCGGAAAAGTTCGGGAAATTTCAGAAAACCCAGTATTTTAGTAACTCGGAAACCTTCCCTGGCATGCGTCCAACCGTTCCCTAAAGTTTCATCGCAATCGGATAAACGGTTTAGGAAGGCATAAGAGACATACAGACAAACATTCATTTTTATATATATAGATATGTCACGTCAACCGCATGAAAACTACAACTGGCAACTTACAACTTAACCAGACTTATAACTTAATAACAAATTATATTATTTTTATAATCTGATAAATATCTTTTTTGATGCGTTATTTATTACCTTTGAATTAATAAATATATTATAAAATAAAATAAGCGATATCGTCTATTAATTGACTGTGTGGGCTGAACGCATTATACTTATGAATGTATAATAATCGCTAGAAAAGTAACGGTTCTTAAAAAATTTCAATATCCACCTTTAACAAATCACCAGACAACAAAACGACACAAATACTTAAATTTTTGAAAAACCGCCTTGTAATCCTTTAATAAATTACCGTTTAAAATTTCAACGGTAAATTTTTTAATAACACTAATCGTTTAAATTTAAAAAATCCTGCTTTTCTGGATTACGCTCAAAAAATTTCATTACGATCTTCTGAATTATGAATTACTTTTTATAAATAATACCTCCGCGTACTTAATTTCATATTATTCCACGTTTTTATGCTTTAATCAATCCTATTTTTACTTTCCCGTTTTTATATCTGTAACACCTAAAGGAAGTATAGTAACAGACCCAAATTTTACACACCGGTGTTGTTTCAAATCTTCACGTTTCATGTCATGATTTTTTTTGATGGGATTTGATTTATTGCCGGGTGATCACGCTAGAATCGTGATCTTTTTCGATCCATGTTATTGCAGAACATCTGTTTTTTTATCGACGGTGATAATTCGTTTCAAAAAACGGTCGACATCAATGCGTTTAAAATGAAAATCGAAAAAATCGATTCGTTATGATTTGAAACGTTGCTCGACATTTTTAAACGTTCATTCGAAGCGAATCTTTTTCAATTTGGGTGGAACCGCATCCAAGTCACTGGATGTGGTTTTAAATCGTTGCGTGTGATACGTTAAATCTATCCTACACTTATATGACGATCGATCGATTCAATTATTCTTCTGATTTGGTCTTCATAGACTTCAGTACTTCGACCAGAAAATCGGTTACATTCGAGTAAAAAATCTACAGAATGGAATTTTTTAAACCGATTTTGGCACGTGCATTCTGTAGGCGATCAAAATTGTAAACTTCAGATAACTCCTTGTGCGCGTCAGCGGTTTTCTTGCCGTTACGGAAATAAAAAAGTAAAATACGTAGAAAATCTTCTTTTTCCACTCCATGATAAAATTGACCGTAAATTAACAGGTGCAAGTAAAATTAAGCGGAATTTGCTTCAAAAGACGATAAAAGTGACAGCTATCAAATACCAAAATAAAAAAATTGTAACGTTGACAGAAGTCTTTAAAAACCAACATAAACCTTTAATTTATATATAAATATTAAAATCAGCTTACCATTAGATTAGTTAATTCCCTCAATATTTTTCGAATATTCTGCAATCTTCAGGATTGATCATATAATAATTTAGAATCAAAATATAAAAACGTAAAAAATTCACAAGATAAATTGTTAGAATCGTTGTTATAACGTAATAATTGTGAGAAAAATCGTAAAGGTATCTATTTGTGCAAACCAAAATTATTTTCACCGATTTGAATGAAATTTCACACTATAATTTCTGAATCAGGCACATTTTTACCGTTTAATTTTAGTCACAAATCGATGAAAGGGACAATATATGGATCTTGTAAGGGTCCCGTACCTCAAAATTTACGTAAAAATTTGTTAAATTTCAGGCCGCCTCCTTAACGTAATGATGCAACCGATTTCTAAAATTCACCTTCCCGCGTTCCAACACGTCCAACAGAATTTAGCCTGCCGAACATCATTCTTCAGCCGAAGCAGGTTTGTGAACAGATGTTGAAAATCTCTGTGTTCAAATATTCTCATAAAAAAAATCACAGGGCGTTAGATCGGGCAATTGCGCTGTCCACGGGGTGTTACTTCGAATCGACCACGATCCGTCCGAGAAACATATCCCTTGAACTATCAGCGAAACTTTGGTTGTACGGGCCGTGGCGATATCCTGTTGGAAGGAGATATTTCCTTGATGCATTTCTTCACGAACCGGTTCGAAAACGTTTTGAATCGTGTCCGCAAATCGCTGTGAATCGATAGTAACTGCTTGATTACCTTTCTTAAAAAAATAAGGAACAACGACTTCAACCCTCGATAACGCACACCATATTGTCATTTTATCACTGTAAAGAGGTCTCTCATGGATTTCTCTAGGGTTTCTACTAACCCAATAGCGCATATTCTTCTTGATGATACGTCCAGATAGGTGAAAATTAGGCAAATTTTAGCGACGAGGCGCATCACTAACGAAAACAATTCTCTCAAGGGGTAAAGTTTCCGATAAAGTTTCGAGCCATTATTCGGTCCTGGAAATCACTTTGTGACGGTTCTTGCACAACAAATATCTTTCAGAGATGGAATGAAGATGCTCGTAAGAATTCGACGCGTCGAACGGTTGGATATTCCTAGATAGACCGCATGCTTATAAGAGGACCGCCTTGGAAATATCAAAATCACTATCAAAGCGCCTCCACATTTTCTTGGGCTGTAATGGTCCGTCGTCATCCTGGGAATTTTTTCACCACCCTCCCGGATGTCTTGAAGCACATTCGATCGGGAACCGGACCTCCGGGCTGAATTTAATTTCATCGAAACCGATTTATTTAATCCCAAAATAAAATATATTAATATTTCGAAATTTCGGTAAGGGCGCTGCGTAACTTGCAAGAGATATAACTCGATCGAAGGCGTTTCCGACGAATAATTTTAATAGTAACGAATAAATTTCTTTTACGTAAATTATATTCCAAATTTCATCAAAATCAGAGGCGAGACCGTAACTTAGATAATTGCTAAATTTATTATTAAATGTGGACATAAAATATACAGGCACCAGAGACAGTTAAATTTAAATTTTGCATCTTTTTTCATAAATAGAGGGATTTTCCTATAAATAAATTTGTAAGCGCACCTTTTTAATTAGAATAGTTGATTTATTATACGTCACACAATGTTTAAAAGTACAAACGCAAAGAAGAGTTACTAAATTGCCTTTAACTTTCCCGTCTAGATAGCGCTACAGCTCTAGAAAGTATTGAAAGTATCGGTCCGATTTCGGCATATGCGGTTTTCACCGGATCTTACTGTTTTGACGCCTAAGGAACCCAAAAAACCGAATGGAAATTTTCCGGATGTTAATGTTCGTATAAACATGTGTTCGGTGTCAGCATATAAATCACCTTATACCAGAACTACTGGACCGATTTAGACCAAACTTGATCCGATTACTTCTTCATATGATGCACATGCCGTTAAATTTTTAACTTAACAGTTCAAAGGGATGAGGCTGTGAAGCAAGGTCATCCTCAATCTCGAGATTTCGCCTAATTAAGGTCATATTTTTACTTAGGCGCATTTTTTAACGATTAAAAAATAACAATATTTGCAAAAAAACATTTTTAAAATCGCACGCCCACCACAAAAATTGCTCTAATTTACTGCAATATATTGTGACGTCACAGGTGAGCGGTAGAATTAAATAAATGAATACTATTTAAAGTGACTCGGTTTAACGGGGTGTTTCTAAATCGAATGCCCGGTCGACTCGGTACCTGGTGCGTTAAGTCTCATGGATAAACCACTCTGTCGACCGTACGGGCGATTTTTTTTTTCTAAGCTGTGAAATTACATTAGTTACATAATTATATAATTTGGTAATTCTGAGCAATTATTCTTCCAACCTCAATTTTTCCCATATTGCAATACGTTACATTAGAGGTCAACATAAACAAGAAACAAGACAAAAAAATTGCCGAATGAATGAGCAGTTGAAAATAACGAAAAGGGCACAAAGTCCATGTTCGGTTACGAGATAACCATATATATATATATATATATATATATATATAAAATAAATAAATTTAAAAGTAAAAATATAATCTAACCAAACTTAACCTACAATCGCTAATCAATGTTAGTTGGCGAATCGAGCGTATGATAAGTTGGTTAGATTATATTTATAATTACATCGGTAACTTACCGGAAATTTTTTTCACTTGTTTCGTCTTCATGTTGACCTCTAATATAACATATTGCAATAACGTAAAAATTGAGATCGGGGGAATAATTGCCCAGAACTACCTATAATTTTAATATTATATCTGAATAAAATAATAAATATTTAATAAAGTTGTGTGTATGTGTGCATCAGAAACAGCTTCAGTTATCAGCTTTTTTCTTTTTATATCAATTTATTGTCATTTAACACTTTTTATTCTATAATTTAATTATGGGAAATCATTTATTTACGTACGATCCCCTGTACTACACACACGGGTGACGTATTGCGTAAAATAAGAGGGGAGGTATATATAATTATTTTGTTTTCCTACGCTATGTAGAAAAACCGAAATTTTAAACAATGTAGGTTTTTTTAAGTCGGTTCAATACCTCTAAAGTTTGATAAGAAAAAATAATTAATTTTTACGGTTTATAATTTACAACCGGTTGACTGAAAAATATATCATAATTAGTGTTTTAAGGTATGCATGATTTATGAAAAAAAATTCGAAATCCATTCGTTTAACAATCACTTATAAGAATAAACTAAATACATACACATACACAGATGTGCGCGCGCACGCAAACTCACACAAAAATACAAACAAAAATCAACTATAATTTGATTATTATAAAGGATGACACACACACACACACACACACACACACACACACACACACACACACACACACACACACACACACACTACAACCCCAGGTTGGAAACAAGTTATTCAATACTATTTTTTATAACTTAATACAAAAAGGTAATAACACTATATTCTATATTAACCATATCATTAAAAAGCGAAACATAAATGACCATTTAAAAATTAAATATATGCGTATTGAATTTTTTAAATTAAAATCCTTATGTTTTAATAAGTATATATTAGATAAAACAAAATATGTAAAAAAAAAACATACCCAAATGTTAAAATAAAGACGATAATTTTGTATATATAAAAAAACACACGTTAATGGAACGCATACGTACACCTTACTGCCCTTAACAGAAAGCAGACTGACGCTCGACCGAGTTGATTATACATGATCGTCAATCTCCGTGTACAATCGGAGATCTTCAGTGTACGATTACAGGACACTTCTTATATAATATAGATTAACGTATAGTTCACGGTTTTTATTATCAAATTCATATACACACCTGCGCGCACCCTCACATATACACTCAATGTCTATTTAAAACATGTAAAATGATAAAATAAAGTGTTAAACGTAATTTAAGATTAATTTTATATATAAATATTTTGATTTATTATAATATTTATTATTTTGATTTATTATAAATATTTTGATTTAATATTTAAGTTAAGCGGCTAAATAAAGGTTTATTTAAAAAAGAAAATAGAGTAATATTACAAAAATTAAATTAAAAAACAGTTTAGAAATCGAACAAAGGTTTAAAAAACATACCGATATAATAAATTAAGCGTACCATTCTTCTGATCACCGTGGCGGTGCGGTAGCGTCTCGTCATTTCATCTGGAGGTCCCGGATTCGATGTTTATTAAAGTAACTTTCTTTATGAAAAAGAATAAGTCAAAAGGGCAGACGCTTCAAGCGGCTGGTCTCCTTTTGGAGGCGTAATGCTTCTCGCACGGGCAGCTGTATGTGGCTTGCCCCAGAGTCTCGTGTAGGAACAATCTATATATGCATATCCCAGAGAGAATAGCTATAATTCTGTATGCGATTCCAGTGTTTAGATTATGATGTTTCATCATAATGTAAGAAAATAGTTAAATAAGAAAAAGAAACAAGACCGATTTTACTTCTTGTGCTGTATATCGGATAACGCTATGAACCGTGCAAAATACCTTTTTACCCTTCCTTCCTACGTACAGTTATAATCACTATTTTTAAGATGCTGGCCGACTTTCTAAAACCGAATACCTCAGAAGTTTTGAGTTCTGTACTTATCACACGTTGCTCTGAAGAAATTACAACGCGGTTTTTATAAATCGAATACGCTTTATTTGTTATTAATCAATATCATTGATGTTCCAATAAGCTAATGAACAATGACAACTGCCGATTTAAATATAAATATTGACTGCTAATTTCGAAAACAGTTTTAACATAACTCATATTTTATACTGAATTTTTTAATGTAGCAGATCATTTTAGCACTTTTTTTATTCTTATATAACTATTTCTAATCTCAACCGTACAGGTGCTGCAGTCAATTAAAGGATAAAATTCATCAGTTAATATCGTGAGTATCCGGTATCTAGAGTAACTAACCGGGAAACGGTTCATACTAAAAAATCTGATATCACAGTTGTAGGACTTTCCCGTCAACTACGGCTTGTTTCTGATGCACAGATTACACGCGCAACTTAATTAAAAATATTTTTCATTTTATTTAAATATCATTTACTTAATTCAACGATTCTAACTAAAGCACTCATGGACACCGTATTTAATTTTCGTGGGTGTGGCGGTACTAGCAGTGACGGTTGGCATTAACTAAAATAATGTAATTTCACAATTTTTCATAGAACAAATTTTACTTGTACGGTCAGCAGATCGGTGTAGCCATGAGGCTTAACACATCAGGTACCAAGTCAACCGGGTGATTGAGTTTGAGACCCGGCCAGACCGACTTACTTTTTTAAACTTTAAATATTAATCGTTTATTTAATTCTACTATTCACATGTGACATCACAATGTAGCAGATGACTACAACAAGATTTTTTGGGGTGGGGGTGCAATTTTGCAAATACTGTTATTTTTTAATCGCTACCAAATGCACCTAAGAAAAATATGACCTTAATTAGGCGAAATCGTAAGATGCTGAGGGTGACCTTGCTCTACAGCCTCACCCCCGTAACCTTTTAAGTTTTAAATTTAATAGCATTAATGCCTCATATAGTGATGTAATCTGACCGAGTTTGGTTACAATCGGTCCAGTAGTTCTGGAAATATAACACGATTAAAGGCCGACGCCACACACGCACATGTACATATGGCCATTAACATCCAGAAAATTTCCATTGGTTTTTTGGGTTCCTTAGGTGTCAAAATGCCAAGATCCAATTAAAACCGCATATGCCCTAATTGGAAAAAATGAACGGTTGAGGGGACAGGAAAGTAAAAAAGTAATAACAATAACAACGATAAATAGTAATAAAATAACAAAAAAGACGTATATTATTATTTTCAGCATGGTATTTCCATGTTACAAGTAAATTTATTAATTATAAAGTAAAATTAAAAATAAGAAATTGTTTTCAAGTAATTTATTGTAAAGAATTTCTGATTTTAAGTACATTTATTTTTAATGAAACCACTCTGGCTTAGCAGAGGAAATGAAAACAGGCAACGAAATACTTGAAAGGGATTTTCCATTACAATTCGATTCACGCAAATAAGGAGCATTTTTTGACAAAAAAAAGCTTAACAATCAAAATGTATTATTGTAATAATATAGTAATATAATATAATATAGTATTGTAATAATAATGTATTGTATGTAATCAAATGTATTATTTAACATTGTTTCATGTGTTATATTTTAATAGTTAACATAATCTATGTTCTTATGATTATAATTTATCTTATAATGACATGATGTATGTAATATATTATTATGTTCCTATTAAAATAAAAAATCTATTTCATTTTTTTTATCTATTTACATAAATTCCATAATAAACAAATGACTAGATTTTTTTTGTTTTTTGAATCATGCCGCATATTATGATGAATCAGGGTTCAGTATTTTGGATATGTAAATGTTATTTATTTAATTTCTACAGCTGTTTAAAGTATAAATGTTTTATATTTATAATCAATTTAACCCCCCCCCCCAAACACACACACATACATACATTTTTCTTTGTTTTAAAATGGCATTGATTATTATGACCATTAACCATTAATATAAATGCTGAAATAAAATTACATACCTTAATGGACTTAGTGCATTCATCTTAATGCACTGTCATGATGTTTAACTTTCATGATCAATGGGAACTGTATGTTAGAAGTAACTTTGACTGTTGATTCTTACTTTACATCCTTCAACTTCTAGAATCATATTTCTTGACAAATTTAATTTGTTATGAAATCATTAAATTATAAAGATGCAGTTAATCATCTACCTGGAACCAAAATTATTATTATTTTCTGAAGTTCACCTTCTAATCCAGAATATCTTTTAATCTGCTGTGTTTTCCAGTTAAATAATAATCATTTATTTTGTAAGTCAGATCATTTAATTTGTCCTGTGTTGGATTTTTTAAAAAATATTTCTTAGTGGTTGTATAATAAATAACATCTCTGCTATTATGGTTCACTTACATTCTTCTATTCTTTTAAAAAATAATGTCAAATCACATAAAAGAAATGTTTTTATATGAAAATTTCTGAACTGCGTTTGGAAAGTTGCTGAATTATGGAAATGTAATTATAAAATTTTCTTAATTATTGCCTTGAATTTTTATTTCATTATTTTATAGAAATGAGTGTTATAAAACTGGAATAGTTTATATAAAGTGTTGAAAATGATCTCCACTTACAAAAATACAACACTGCTCATATTTCAATTTATTTTCAAATACTAGCTGATGTACTAGAATGAATTTTAACTAGCTGATGTACTGGAATGTCTTGTACATATGCTGTTATTGTGGTTTTTAGTTTGACAATCGTGTGTGGTCTATTAGATACAATGGTTGTTTCACTGCCCTCCCTTAGAAAGTAATCTGGAGGAGTCAGATCGGGTGATCATGCAGGCCACAAACCCTATGAAATGATTCGTTCACCAAAGACATTTAATAAAAAAGTCATTAACCTGTCAGGTGTGTATGTTGTAGTGCACACACCTTCTTGTTGGAATCAACCGTGATTGACTTCCACTTCTTGTTAACTGGGTAACAAATTTTGTTAAAACAACACAATAATGATCATTATTATTAACTGTATTTTCGAAAAAGATTGGATGCACAATTGACATTCTATTCACACTGACCCAGACTCCAGTTTTCACTTTGTGTAAAAATTGTTCGTGTAATTCATGATGGTTAGCTGCTGACCACAGTCGTGTATTTTGTTAATTAATATACCCTCTCAGATGAAACTAAACTTCATCTGTAAAAAATGTAATGTCGAGGATATCTATGGAATTTTGGTCAATAAAACCTTTAAACCATTGCAATAATTTAGTCTTCTGGCATGTTCTATAGGTTTCAGTTATTTTTTGACAGCTTTATGTGCGGTAGCAGGTCTACATCAGACCTGTGCTGATGTACAGGCTTGATGTATCAGGCTTGTTGCTGTGCTAATTTCTGCATTGACTTTGATGTACTTTTGGCCATAGCATTCAAAATATCATGCAGCTTCTGTTCGTTTAGTTTAATTGGTCTTCTGCTTCGATCAGCATCTTCTAAAAAGTCAGTTGCTTGAAAGTTTTTGATAACAATTCGAACTGCATTGTGGTGATGAGGAGTATTTGGAAACTTTTCAAACACTTGTGTTTCTCTAAATCAGTATACTTATCACCTTCACAAAAGACATGTTCAACAAAAATAAAACATTCCTTTACTGAATGAACCACATTATATGTTTCTTGCAACTATTGTTCCACTATATGAAACAAAACAAAATGAAGTGAAACACGTTCAATCACAACTCAACAACTGATGTCTTAGTTTATTACTGAGCAATGTCAATAAACCTTTCTTTCTTTTCCTGTTTAGCCTCCGGGAATTACGTTCAGATATTACTTCAGAGGATGAATGGGGATGATATATATATGCGGGTAAATGATGTGTAGTCTTGTACAGTCTCAGTTTGACCATTCCTGAGATGTGTGGTTAATTGAAACCCTACCACCAAAAAACACCGATATCCACAATCTAGTATTTAAATTCGTGTAAAAATAACTGACTTTACTAGAACTTGAACACTGGAACTAATGACTTCTAAATCAGTTATTTGGGAAGATATGTTCACCACTAGACCAACCCAGTGGGTTAAATGCCAATGAATCTACACGGCAACCAGCCTAACACTGAAAAAACAGAATGCACAACATAATTCTAAAGCATACAGTACAGCTACTTTCTGAACAGTGTATAAATCAACATTATACTTTGGTTTATGAGAAAGGATCTTATTATACTTCCATTGCTGTTTTAATAAATTACCAAACCGTTTAAAAAATCTACTCAATTAATTTATTAAGAGTACAATTAAAATATTTTCTTTTATAGAAACTATAATATATTGCTGATGAGTTCCTAAATAATACAAATTTAAATAATTAAAAATACCTAAATTTTCTGTAGCTGTGTTTAATGCATGCTGAAATAATTTTCTTTAAAACCTTATAAATTGTTTAATTTTTTTTTTGTATCATATATATTTTAGTTTTCTATTATTTCATGTATTTATATTTTAAATAATAGATATTTTTTAATTTTATAATTAATTATGGATTTTGTGTTACCATTGTAATCAAAATTTTACCATTATTTCCCTGAATCTAGACGAATGATGGAGCATTTTTTTTTATCATCTACGGAGTAGTAAATCCTATAAAATATTTTATTATGTACTCATCAGTACAGAACATTTATAAAGATGATATAATAATGCCTGGGACTACTGTTGTTTTGTTTGCTTGTGTTTTAACTTCATGTATTGTATAAAGGAGTGGTGAATTTGATCGTAATAGAAATGAAGAAATTAGGTATTACATCTCTAATAAATAAACAATTAAAACTTTAAAAAAATTACAGAGTACGCTTAGAATATATGAATCAGAACTTTCTGAGCTGTCATTCACCATAAATTGTTTAGAAGATAAAAGATTATAATAATTGCATAAGGATTTATGCAAATCAGGTCAATTAACTCAGAAGTTTTTTATAACCAGAGTTTTGTGGTGAGAAAAGATTATTATTACATTGAAATTTTCTATATGTTTAGTAACTGGGAATTGGAGGGAGGGATTTGGCAGCATTTTTATGTCTAATTGTTATTCAGGAAGTAAATAGTACTTAATTTAAACGATCGATCACGTAGTTAATTACTAATCAAAAGTAATATTAGTTATTGTGTAATTAGTATATTAATAACACCGATCAGACTATTAATTATTTTGGAAAAAAAGAAAACCTTAAAATGTTATATACCTAATTTTCTTTCTATATACATAAAAGTGTAATAGAAAACTTCCGTTTCTTGTTTTTATACTTCAATTCTATTTTTATGTCCTTTTTTATTTTCAAGAAAATATTTACAATAAAAGAAAGAATTCCGAATCACAATACAGCAATTATGAATTTAAAACTAAAAGCGTTTACAAATTATTATTAATTGTTTTTAATTTACTTTTTTTATTTATATTTTATAATTTATGTTTTTAATTATTTTTTTATTTTTAATTTAAGTTTGATGTGTGATGAGTGAAAATTAAAGTCGACTGGTAATCTATTTTTCCAGACCCTGTTCGGGAATCAAACCCGGTGCGTTCAGTTTAAGACAAACATACCATTGCCTGTACTACCCGAGAGGAATTTAAAACAATGTATTTATTATACAACTTAGAATATTGTAAAAAAGGAAAAAGAACGCTGAAAACTTAAATACTGTAGTTTTGAAAGAAATGGAGGTCTATCATAAATAAAAGGAATTTAACTTACTTAAAATACGTTAAATATGACATATGTTTGCGGACTGTTACAAACGATTGTTAGAATAGTAAATAATGGTTAGTAGAGGGGACGGAAGATGAGTGGAAAGAAAAAGAGAACTGAGGTCGACTATACGCTATGCGTTAGAATAGTGCTGTCGGTCTAGTCGTGCAGTAACTTTACTTCGCGTCAGGGTGCGTCGTAGAGACAAGTCGACTGTTATACAGTCTGATCTGTTTTTTGTTTACAGTGTGCGGCGTGCTCTGTGCTTCGTGTTTTCGTTATGTCACATATATCTTTTTTTATCACCCTAATGGGGATTTCTTCATTTATTTTATTTAATGTAGTGGAATGTTCTAACGAAAAGCATCGTCAAGTAAGTGAAACTCTCGATTTTTTTTTAATAATTTTATTATAAAAGTTGATATTTTCTTTTGTCAAGTTTAATTGTCGCAGTCAAAATATTTATTAATTTTTTTGAGAGATAAGTATTAAAAATATGACCGTAAGATGTCAAAATTTAACCGGTTTATCGCATCGTAAAATTTATGTTAGCAAAAGAGCGATATATTAAAAATAAATTATTTTTTATTTATTCTGAACGATAAAATTACGAGTACGTATATTCCGTTAAAAATTCATAAACATAATCACAGTTGTAAAATAGATAAAAGTAACATAGTGTAGGTCTACTTTTTTCTTTACCAGTCGATTACAGCATAATAAGGCGATCAAAAAGATAACAAAACCGTTTTTGTTTAAAATATCACAATACTTTCACTTACAAGTAAAGGGTCTTATTATGATTTCTTTGCCAATTTTAATAAATTATCAAACCGTTTACAAAAATGTTCCCCTAATCTATTTAAAATAAATTAAAATCTTTCTTTTATAAAAAGAATATTACTGTTGTAAATAAATCTTATTTACTTTAATTTTTATTTTGTTAATATTAAACATTAAAAAAAACCATGAATTTTCTACACCCCGTTCAGTAAATATAAACGTGTATCAAATAATTTTCATTAATGACTTAGTGGTAAATTTTTTTTTTTTTTTAATGACTTAGTGGTATTATACTTAATATTTTCACGGTATATTTTAATATTATTACTTGTGTTTACATTTTAAACAATTAATATGGGCTTTAATCATTATTTAAGAAAAAAAAAAATTATAATAAATTATGTATTCTGTGATGCTGGTTTGATGTTTTACCATGGTTTTCCTTAATACATTCAGACGAATGAGAAGTAATTTTTTTTATATCATTGTAGTAGAATATTTAACCATTCCTCATGATATTTATCGATGTATATAATGTATTATTATACATCGATTAGAATAAAAACATTTATTTATTTATAACAGAAAGAAAGCAATTGCTGTCGATAAAAAATTATCCACCTCCGGATTTTAAATTTCTTATAAAGTAAAAAAAAGCTGAACAATTTTTTTATAATTTTGGAGGGACGTTTTTTACACTACTGCCCAAAAAGGAATGTAATATATTTAGGATGTATGTATGTATGTTCCACCGTAACAACTTAACGGCTGAACCGATTTAGATGATTGTTTGGAATCATACGCGTTGGAATTCTTACGTTACCGGGATTGTCCCAGGATATACATATATATATAAATTTAAAAAAAATAGAAAAAATATTATACTGTAAACAACGCAGCAAAATCAATATTTCAAACGAAATGAACTATGTCATCTCCAAGATACAGGCAATCGGAAGTTCGTAGTACGTGGGCATTTTAACAGAGTTAAATATTTTAACCAAGTTATTTTGGCATAAAGCTTTTACGGATCTAATGGCAATAATACGAAATTGAGGGGCTCCGCATTTCTACATTACACTGTCGTCTAATGATCTGCATTAGCCGGACATCCTAATTTTGTTATTTATTTTGCTTATTTATTTATTGGCATTTATATCTTTTAATTTTTAACAGATGTAAAACTTTTATATTATTTATTAGCGAATACTATTTTTATCCGACTACGTACATAATTAGTAATGTATTTAACTAAAATATATGTTTGTTGTTCTCTGTAGATTCACAAATCTAACTGATTACAACCAAATTTTGGGTAAATTCGGTCTGGAAGTAACACAGGCTATCTTAAATTGTCTTAACCAAAAAAAGAGGAAGCTACAATGTAGGACAACATTTAAAAATTACCCTTTTTTTTTTAAATTTTAATGATGGTATTCTGTAAAACGATAAAAAATGATTTTTTTCAAAAGATTCATCGCTCTCAAAATAAACATTCACAACAAAATGAATTTATCATTAATCTAGTATTGTAATTTGGCGTAAGCTTTGTTGCTATGTAAATAAACAAATAAGTACGCCGTGTAAGTTCTTATTAAGTGAAGTTTTGTGCGGTCTCTTAAGTCTTTTTTGAGTGATTTTTTTTTTACTACGATTAGTGTAAGTTTGCACTAACTTAATTGTGATATTTTGTTGCTCGCAAAGTCTTGAAAAAACAATTTCTATTTTTTTTAATTTATAATCGAATCAGCGATTTTTTTAAAAGTCATTAGCGACTTACCATTGTAATGCAACTGTACCGATAAGTGTGTAATAATAAACAAATTCAGGCCGATCATTCCTGAGACGTGTGGTTAATTTAAATAAGTATTAAATATTACTTCACAAAAAAACGTTTTTGCATAAATTATAAAGTTATGAAAACAACAAAAAAGCGCTACATAGAATTAATGTTAAAAAAAAAACCTGATTACTAATAACAGTACACATCTACCGAGAATAATTACGAGAAACTAATAAAATGTAGTTAAACAAAATTTGTTTTCTTTTTTACAGTCATTATTTCAGGATACAGTTAGTCAGTCTGCGATGTGAAATTTAATATTAGTGCTACATTTTATGTTGTCGGGCGCTTGTGTAGGATATATTAGATGGTGACTTTAATGACCTCCACTTTGTTGAGACTAACAAGCGACTACAACGTAAAATGTAGCTTAATATTAAATTTCACATCGCAGACTAACTTACTGCGGTCGATACTTGTTTTCTTGATATGAGGGTAAGACTCAATGAAGTAATGATCTGAGTGCATAATCTCATTGAAGTTAGATATAGGAAGAGCTTTTGTGTGAAACTTTCTTTGTTAAAGGTAGACGCGGGGATCGCGTTTCCGCGAATCGATTAATTTGATAGTTGACGTTGTAAGTTATGGTTGGTGGTCGTGGTTGGAAGAGGCCATACGAAGACGATAGTACGTTGTGTAAATACACTGATGGAAATGTCTACCGAGGCATTTGCATCGGTGACATTTAAAGGGCATTTAGAGGGTCTAGAAGACAATCCATTAAAGCCCATCAGGGCTAGGAATGGAGGGGTTGGTTTGGCGATCGGGATCGTCATAAGGCGGGTGTCTTACCCTACGTGGGTCAGGATGTTTCCTGGAAAAATTCCTGTAAGAAAAGAAAGAAAAAATCGTTTTTCATAACTATTCTAGGTACTTATCTTAGTAAGATGTGTTAATTATTAGTAGTAAGTTTTTTATTTTTTGAATAATTATTGTATGTTAATTTACAATTAGAACACAGTTTTACTTACAAGCAAAGAAAAATTAAATGTGATAGTAATTTAACATCGACTGCAGTTATTATATTTTTGTTAATGTATAATGGTAAATTGTACGCGCCTAAATCACATATTAATTAATGGCAGTTAATATACTCGCCCAGTAAAATATTATCATAGCTTCTTAACATGAAGTATTTTATAAAAATTTAACTTATTCCCAATATCATCACTAAAAAAGTTAAAAAAAAAATCAATAAAAATGTTAAGCGTTTCGTTTACGTTAAGTGGACTGTAAATAAAAGAAATACCGACACGAATTAACAAATGTATATTAACATGTTCGTGATTTAGTTTAATTTGTATTATATTGTTGAAAATTATATATAATTTAATGTATGTACATGTTTACTGTATGATGTGAATTTTGACTGAACAATATGAGTTTTTTAAATGATAGATCAAAATTAGACTAGACGAGACGATATTAGACTGGACTTGACGGGACTGACCGACTCGGAATGGATCGCAAGGATGGCGGGAGTTTATTATTTTTTTCATACTGAACGCAGAAC
This sequence comes from Lycorma delicatula, assembly GCF_047948215.1. Lineage (NCBI taxonomy): Eukaryota > Metazoa > Arthropoda > Insecta > Hemiptera > Fulgoridae > Lycorma > Lycorma delicatula. The sequence goes on along the minus strand of NC_134461.1, from coordinate 125,960,050 downwards.
CTGGACAAACTCCCTTGCAGCTGTGATTTTCTTTTATCGGGCGGGTTATTGGTTATTTAATGCCGGTTATAGATTTTTATGTTTTATTTACGGACGGTTTTGGTGATTTGCGTTCCTATCCTAAAGACCGGTGTGAAATGATTTACCGTGGCTGTTCGTGGGAGACTAAGCTTATTTGAGCCTTGTACTCCCGGCGTAATTCCCCATCAGTCCGTCCCACTGAAGTCCTTTCGGTGCTAACGCCTTTAGGGCTAGCAGGAATACGCTTATCAGGGTTCAAGTTTTTGGAGGAAGCAATACGTTCCCTTTTCCGGAGGTAGTCGCAGGAGCTGGCTGAAGTAAAATTGAAAGTTTGGAAAGGAAGGTGGGTGATTGGTAAGGAGAATTAAAGAACTTCTTCTTTTCTGGCTGCCCTTCGTGCTGCTTCTCTGCTGGGCTGTTCTACCGAACTCCAATCTGTGGCGGTGAATCGTCTTGTGGTTCTTTGTTCTTCTTTTATGGTCTTGCTTTTTTGGCCTGCAATCGAATTACACGCCAATAACCTCAAAATGTTCCGCGTCTCTGAAAGGGCAGAACGGGGGAGAGTGCAGGTTTCTTCTTTCTTCGTTCTTCATCTGGCGGCTGCTTGACTCGTTCCTTCTGCTCGCTTTTCTTTCTTGATGAGGTAAAAAGGAAGTGTGGACCTTACAAATGAGTTAATTTCGCGGTCGTGGGTTGGGAGCGGCGATCGCCTTGAGGTTTTTGGGTCGTAAGAAGTGGCTGTTTTTCTTTTGATAAAAAAAAAAACAAACTTATTAATAAATCATCCAGACCCACGTGTCCGGGAAGGGATTGGGGGAACGCGTGGCCGCCATCAATTGCCTGTGCTGATTGTGTAACCTGAAACAGTGAGAAACAGAAACACACAAAAAATAATAAATAAACAACTAAAGGAAAGGAAATAAATTCCCTTAGATGGGAGGGGGGGGACACTTCGTACCTGTAGTCTGACCGACTCTAATGCTGAGCTGGCTTATATAGTGTAGATTGAACCGAGTGAATCGCCAGGAGCTGTGTGTGGTACGGAGCAGAGTGAACCGTCAGGAGCTGTGTCTCAACATACTGCCCGCCATAATTTAACATACCTTTAACTGAATCCAAGAAGCTTGGCGACTAGGCCGTATCGTATGGTTGCGTGCTACGCACTAAAAATTAATGAATAAAAACAGATGTTTAATAAAATACAAACAAATTATGTTGTAAAGAAAAAAAATCTAGTATTTAACATCACATGACAGCAGTGCTGCCTGAACAGTTAATTTCACCATTGTTAATCATATTCCAAGTATCTTTAATTCGTATACAGATCACACTAATTGCTTTGGTAATTTTTCTTACGTGTTAGTTATTAAATATTAATAACACGGGTATTAATGTAAACCGTGATTTATATCTAAAATACACATATAATATTTATCATATTAAATCTATTTATATATAATTAGTAGTAACTTAAATAACAGTAATGACTAAAAAATTAACTAGTATTTCTTTTTCTTTTTTATTTGCCCTTTTTGAAAATTATTTTTGATTTTTCTACAGGTATTTTTCACCAAAAGAACGAGTTTTAATGATTTTATTTTTTATTTGGCAGAGAAATCTTTTATGATGATTTTTTTACATGTGATGTTTTTTGTGACATTTTTCTTTTTTATACATAAATGGAAACGTATAATTAATTACTCATAAAAACTAATTAAAAACGAAAAATTACCGCGATTCGATTTCTTAAGCCATTTGTAGATTTTTCCTTTTTTCCATCACCATCACTATGAATGATGGAATATTAGATTTTTATTTTATAGCGTAACGTTGATTGCTCCCCCCCACACACACACACATACACAACCCTAACATCTTTCCTACATTTCTAGTTTTACGATGAGAATTCAAGAAAATCGGTTGGATATTTTAGGGTAAAAAAATATATATTAGTGAGTTATGAGGTAACTCATAACTCAGCTTTCATGTACTTACTCATTTATTCAAGACGCAGGTTAATTGTCTTTGTGTCTTATGAACGATATCTTTTCATACGGACAGCGGTTTTTACGCCTATTTGAATCTTAAAGAAAAATAAAACTATAGATCAAACATTAAAAAAAAATAAAACTGACTTAAACGCATTAAAGACTGAAATTCTAACAAGAATTTAAAAAGCATTATTTTTAATTTTATAACAGTTTTTTCATTTTTTTTTTTAATTCACTTATTTGAAAAGTATAATTTTCGTTTTCATATAACTCGAAGTTTTGTACGATGAGATAAAATTAATTATATTTATATAGAAAGAGAAATTTATAATGTAGACTTAAAAAAGAAATCTTTTATTCTAATAGGTATGTAATAATGAATTATATAGAACATCGCAGGAATGGTGGATGTAATAGTCAAAGTTTTACTTAGGGAATTCAATGGAACCCCTGTAGAACCTTGATAAGAATAGTATAAAAAAGTATAAAATTAATTATAAATTGATAAAATATATGTGATATTCATTATTAAAGTCCATATTAATTATTTAAAATATAAACCCGTGAAATAATATTAATACGAAATAGAAAAAATAACATCATAAATGACAGTTTAGAAGGCGTTAATGAAAATTATTTGGGTACTTATTTAAATACATGTTGAATGGGATGAAGAAAATTCGAAATTTTTAAAATCTTTTAATTAATATTGTTTAAAAATTCATACGATTAATTTCATTTAATTGTATTTTAAACAAGTTATGGGGAAAAATCTTTTAAAAATGATTCGATAATTATTAAAAAAAGCCCACAAAAGCATAAATAAGACGCTTAGTCATAAGTTGAAGTTACGTATTGTGTAACACGAAAACCCCTGCAGTCCTGTTGACTGGTTTATATATGTGAATATTATTATTATTATTTGTTAAACTAATGACTTATATTTTTAACAAAGACTGTACACTCATATTTATAAAATATACCTGCTAACCCGAAGACTTGAGGTATCAAACTACCAAATATTATCCAGCTAGTAACGCTGTCATATAATCACGCTACGTAAACCTCACTGTTTGCTTTTTCACACAAAGTAAAACTAGATTATTTATGAAATATTCTTTCAAAATGTCTTTGCATCCTTTTAAATTATATTGTAATTTTGACAAGCTCTGTTAATTTTCTACAGAATTAATTCTACAAGAAAAAATAAATAAATTAAAAAAATGGTTGTTTAGACTGTAAGAAATTATTTACCCACCGGGTTAGTCTAGTGGTGAACGCGTCTTCCCAAATCAGCTGATTTGGAAGTCGAGAGTTCTAGCGTTCAAGTCCTAGTAAAATCAGTTATTTTTACAACGGATTTCAATACTAGATCGTGGATACCGGTGTTCTTTGGTGGTTGGGTTTCAATTAACCACACATCTCAGGAATGGTCGACCTGAGACTATACAAGATCTTCATTTACACTCATACATCCTTTGAAGTATTTTCTGAAAGGTAATTACCGAAGGCTAAACAGGAAAAAAAAGACTGTAAGAAATTTAAGTTTTTAATTTTCGTAAAGTAATTTATATAATATTGATAATGGTTATGAAACTTTTTAAACAAAAATTGAAAAGTACCCAAAAGTCTTACAAATTACAATTTTATTGATTTTTTTTAACAACTTTTCCAGTTTTCAACTAATAACTTCAATATTTATTTTAATGAGGTGTGAATAATTTTCAGTCTATTACAGGTAGTAATAACAAAAAGAAAACAAACAAACCATTTTTTATCCACATACCGCCAATTATTGTCATACAAGAAATCTATTACTTCTTTTCTTCATATTTTAAGAGATATTTTAATGTAACAAATAAAAAGAACAGTTTATAATTTAAAAAAAATTAATCTCAAAAATATTTATTATATTTCCTGTCATAAAAAAAATTTTAATTAAGTAAGATTGTAAGGGTGAAAATAATATTTATTAAAGGTTATGATTGACCAATGATCGGGTGGGGACTCCCTTGCAGGCGCCATTGGGAGGGAATGCAAGACTATAGTCCCGGTGGGGACTTCCGGGGGTTCTCCATTAGAGGTAGGGCGTCAAGACCGGAGTCCAGGTGAGGGAATCCCTCGGGGTTCCCCGTTAGAGACATGACATGTAACACAAGGCCGAGTCCCGGCTACGTGGTTGAAGCCTAGTGCCCTACCGAGGTAATTTGAGGCGACGGCACCTCTCGGAGCTGAGTTTACGCGTAATAGCGGATCCGGCTCCGGGGGGAGGGAAATTACAGATGAGAAAAAAAGATATAATTGAATTTTAAGCTCAATGGAAACGATTGGAAATTTAAAGGTCATAGTTTCCAGATATTATTTTATTTTCTCCTAAATTGGCAACATTAAAATTACGTTTTAGAAACATGATCAACGAAGAAACTTAAAAAATAATATTGTTCGTCAGCCTCTTGAAAAAAAATTATCATTAGGGTTTGAAATTTTATCTTAATCCCTAAGCCTAGAGGTGTTAAATATGGAAAATAACTACCACTACTTGCCGCCCATAAAAGAAAATAATTCAAAAAAATTAATTAAATAAATTTTCATTTATATATATATTTTTTTTTTCTGAAAGTATATTTTAATTTTTTGGTTAGTCTGTAAAATTTCGTTATTAGTTTTTTTTTTCTATAACAAACAGGAAAAATAATATTTTTTCTCTACTCGACTAGATCTGAAGTTAAAAATAAAAACCCAGTTTGTTTTTCTTCCAAAAAATAGAAACTGTAAAACGTATTTTTAATCAGGAGGTGGACAAAATTTATACACTGAACACAGCAGCATTTAAAAGTAATAAAAAACTTACTGATAAAACCAGTAATTGTTGGATCACTCAAATTTTACATTTTTTTTATTCTTCGGTACAGTTAATTTTAAATTTATTACTTTTCCAATCGTAGAATATTTAGAAGGGAGAAGCATTGCTAAATAAATGAATCCCTTCCAAATATTTGGGCTGGTCATCCCCCTGACATCCCTCAAGTCTAGAAGTATTACAAAATGTTTAATGTCTATATATTATCGATGCATGAACGTAAGGTGGAATATTAATTTATCTTAAAATATTAATATTAATTTATTAGGTTTGAATATTAATCTATCTGTATTGTCAGCAATAAAAAGGTGCGTATTTAATAACTGCTCAACAGTGAAATATTAAAAGAATAAAATACAGTAAACGATCTTACCCTAGAAACGATCTATTTTTCGGCTTTTTATTTTTCTATTTTTCCTAGTAAAGTTAGTTATTTTTATACGGATTTGAATAATAGATCGTGGATACCGGTGTTCTGTGGTAGTTGGGTTTTTAATTAACTATATATCTCAGGAATGGCCGAACTGAGACTGAACAAGACTACACTTCATTTACACTCATACATATCATTCTCATTCATCCTCTGAAGTAATACCTGAACGGCAATTCCTGGAGGCTAAACAGGAAAAAAAGAAAGAAGGCCAGGAGGTATAAATTTGCCAGTGAACAGCGGAGAAACAGTTAGTAGTTTTGGTGCAGCGAGCGATAAACGCGATAACAATAAGTGTTTAGTAATGACCTGAAAAATGCATTTATTCCATTTTTGAAAACAATAAGCTGTTCTGCGAGTTATTTGTAAATAGGAGCGAAAGTGATAGTATTCTTTGTATTCATTCAATCATAAAGTGTGGGGAAGTTCTTTTGTAAACAGCAAAAGTAAAAGTACTCGCAGAAAGTGATATGTAAAAAGTTTAGACATTTTCTATTGTTATGTTTTGTTAATGCTACATTAGTTTCTATCAGCGATTATAAAGTTTTTAATAAATCGGACTGTATTTTGGCATTTATAATTTAATTGTCATTAAATCAACTTTGTTTTTTATTTGAATTGCTATTTGAATCTTTTATATATATTTATTACTATCATTAACATTATTTATTTTATTTCATACATTTTTAAAGTAATAGATTGCATTTGTAAGAAAGTTTTACGTTTGTTCGTTTCCGAATACCTTTGTCGAACGGCGAACATGCGACGATAAATTACTATAGTATACGGCAATTCAAAAAGGACTTCACAATTTTAAAAGCATATAACTTACAGATTTGATTGTCTCATTTCATGAAAAAACATAAGTTTTAACGTAGTTCATTAGTACCGAATTTGGCTACCAGTGCTGTCACCAGCGTTTAAAAATGGATACATTTACTGGTGCGGAACATGCTCGCTATGTGTTTTTGTTTCACGATTTGCAATCACAACTGCAGTTCAACGTAATTTCCTTAGATAGTTCGGTAGGAAACCTCCTATTAGGCATACAATTTACTCTTGGCACCAAACCTTTGATGAAAGAGGTTGTTCTGTTAAAAATAAAAAATCACCAGGACGCCCACGCGACCCTGAAGCTGTTTGGAACGATTCAGAGAAAGCTTTGTACGTAGTCCGAAGAAATCAATTCGACATGCGTCATGCGAGACTGGAATTCCCCAAACAAAGACTTTACGGCCCGTTCTTCTTCCAGGAGGCAACCGTAAATGGTGTCGTTTATCTGGACGTGCTTCAACATTTTTTAATTCCTCAGTTAAACGAAGATGGACGCCATTACTGTCAGAAAGACTGGGCACCACTTCACTACTGCCTAGAAGTTAGATTTTTTTATACTCGATTCCCAGGTCGGCGGACGGTCGTGAAGATCTGATTGTATGGCAACTTTGTTTTCCAGATTTGACCCCGCTAGATCTTTTCTTGTGGGATTTCATTAAAAATCAGGCCCTTTTCCTGGTGATCTTGTTGACCTAAGACTTCAAATTAAGACCGGAGATTCAGAGGTAATGCCTGACTTGCCGACTACAGTCTGGAATAAAACCGACTTCAGTGCGATGTATGTCGCACTACAAATGTAAATCCTATCGAACTAAAGTGAATGTTGGGTGACAAACTTGATGTGGTTTCTTTGAAATGAGACCTCAAGCGAATCTGAAAGTTACCTCAACATATTTTTATATGCTTTTAAAATTGTAAAGTCCTTTTTGAATCACTCTATATATTTTCAATAAGGAATAATAGTGTAAGTTAATGTTTTATTTATTGACATAATTTGATAATAAGTTTTTTTTTGAGGTAAAAAGGATTTTTATAGTTATTTTTTCTATTTTTGTGTTATTATTGCAAAAAATCATAAAAGGTAATTTTTGTGATTTTAGTTATTAAAAATACTGAATAATTTAACTTTTTATTAACGAAATTTAGAATTACTGCAAAATTTAGAACCCTATGAAACATATATAACAGAGAAAATAAAATTTAAATCTTGATAGCACAGTTGGTTATATAGTTAGCAATACTGAGATATCTTTTCGTCAAACATAACTGCTCTTTAATTGGTTGTTCTTTTATTCATTAACTTTAGGAAGAAAGCTAGATTTTTAAAATACAGTTTTCTATGATATATTTTTAATATGTCAAATATAAATATGCAAATGCATTTCGATATAATTATGCTATAATCAGCATAGTACAGTCGTTCACGATTCCTCAATGATAGAATATTTGCTTTATAATCGAGAAGAAGTTAATCCGATTCAGATATATTATTCGATGAATTGCTAAACGGTACCTTTTATCAGTAATGATTTAACTTATAGGTGGTCTTTAAGTATAAAGACCACTTTCCCATGGAATGTTGACTACGAAACGAGGCATTATAGTTTTATACCTCCATGAAGTAGAATCTTTAGTTCCAGCATACTTTCTCTAGCCTATTTCAGTCAAGATTTCCAGTCGGCTACGATTTTTTAGATCTTATATAATTATTTAATTTATATGTAGCTGAATTTTTAGCGGATAAGTATTATGTTAAAAAAACAACAATCAAATATGTTTTAACATCTATGAGAGGAAAAATATGTCTTTAAAGATGTAAAATGTAAAAACTCGCGATTTCAGAACAAACTATTGAGAAATATAACAAAAGCGCTGTGGTTTTTGAAAAACACTGAAATACACGATTATCTGGGATTGTCAACCGTTTCTTAATTTGAGATGTGGCGATTCGGTACAAGATACAAAATAATATTGCACAAACATGTGAACTAGCTCGCGGTTAAACTCCTGTATAACAGAGAGGACGTTAGGCGCCTAAGTGACTGCATATGTTAGATCTTACGTTCTCCGAGATTTGCGGTGAATCAGCTACCCTAGGATGTCTATCTTTCAAAATTCTTCATTTCGTTTCGCCACTTACTTTTGCTGGTTCTTTGATTTGTTTCACTGTTTCTTTGTTTGATTAGTTATTGTTTGTATTATTGATAATACTATTTTTTGGTGTTTTCTTTGCTTTTTGTATTCTGAACTTTGGGCTTTGATCAATGTTCTCTAGACTTATCTTTGTTCGTACTTATTCACCCGTATTTATGTTTAGTATATATTTATGTATACATATACCGTTCTTTAAGGGATTAAAATGAAAACCCCTCTTTTCATGTCATTTTATTTTTTTTTATTCAAATTTACTTTTGTTACCGGTAAATTGTAACTTATTATAAATTAAATACTGCGGCCAAAAAAAAACGAAAAACTCCTTTTGGTCTCTTTATTTAGATTTTTTTTTTTCTTATCGCCGATACCAATGTGTTTGGAGGAACCCAAACAATACCAAGAGGAAGAGGAACCCCATTTACGGATGCAGAAGTAGTGTCGGACTCGCTAACAAATTCTGCGAGATAGTAAAAACGGCGCATGTATTCCTGCGCACTACCGACTAACCTCCACCCCTGGCGATCCACCCCTCCTAGAAATAGCTGGTAAAGCATTACTTCAGAAGGGGGGAGGGTAAGTGCGCCACACACACATTCAAACAATAAAGCAAATAGCAAGGCATATACACACACAAAAACTGATCCACACATAACTAAAAAACAAGCACGAAACAACACCAAATATACTTGAATCAAACATATCAACAAGTATACACCACCCGCGCATAGACACACGCACACCAACTCTCGTAACAGTCATACTTACCCTACGCATACTTACATGCCATCAGCTTTAGCTCGGAAGTGTGGGAAGCCCCCGGTACCCCAGCCGGTGGAATGACCGCGACTTCGTTGCATCCAGCCGACCCCCACAAGATCGGGGGCTCTCTAAACCTGTACCTTGAACATATTTAAGACGACTTACAGTCAAATAGTTTTTTCAACTAAAAAAAATTGATTTAACATTAATAATTAATAAAAATAAATGTTTAATTATTAATCTAAGAAGTACGCTAGTAACATAATCGATTCGAATGGAAACAGCGAACATTTCCTTATACCAATTCTAAATACGTGCAAATTTACGTTTATATTAGTTATATTAAATACGTATCAGAGTAAAGAATTCAGATTTGTTTAAGAATATACAATGTTGTAAAAAGAAAAGGTTAAATTCATAAATTAGTTTGTGAATGTACTCGTACGTAAAACAAAGAATAAGTTTTATGCAGAAGTCATAAATTACGTTTTTGACCGTAAATATTTTTGTTACATCATTATTCTTTTTTTTTAATATCATCCACTGATGATTAAGTATAGAATATAGAAAGAGTCAAAATTTAAACTTACATCTAATCCTTTTTTTAATCTACTGGAAGTAAAAACTTCTATTACATCTGCCAATGTCACAGGGCAATATATTCATGAATTTTGACTATGTGTAAAACGTATATTCAAATAAATTTTTTACAATCTACTGGTTCCATCTTTTCTGATATGCTATAAGTACTTAAAGTTTTATTAAAATCTTCTACCTACAATTTATTATTACCTCATAAACAAAATGATTTGTTTATGAATCTTTGTTAATTGAACCGTAATTAATTTTAAACCTATAAAAAATTCCCTACAGATTTCATCATATTATTACGACAACATATATATCTAATAATTTTCTTTCACAGCCAAAAAACGTTTTTCAATTTTATTTAAATAATAATCGCGAAAAGGGTATTGATTATTGTGTAAGAGAGAGATACCTATCCATCCATGACACACTTCTTGCACCAATTTATCATCGTCAAGGCTAGTTATTAATATTGAAACAAAAATATTAGAGCGTATTTTTTGCAAATGTAAACTAGATACTTGTTCCCAGAAAGGTTATGGACAATCATCACACGTAAGGAGTTCGCTAGTGATTAAAGTACTATAATATTTTTACTTTTCATAAATTACGATATCGTGAATTCAAGATCATCAATTTTCATATTACTTTTGAATTACGAGATGACGAATTAATATGTTTCTTTGAAAATAATCAATTTTATTCTAAGAAACAATTAAAAATGAATTTTTATAAAAACGGTAATATTTCATAATATTGTATTTAAGAAATTAATTTTTTTCAGGCTAAATGCATACAAGTAGTGTTGGATTTTTTTATTTATAAAGGAAAGGAACGATCACTTTAAAATCGCCAATAATACTTATTCATGTGTTTTTCGATCGTGGGTAAAGATACTCCGATCGACTGGTTTATTTTTAAATTAGTGGCGATTATTTTTCGTTTCCTCTGTTGATAAATTTTCGATTTGTACTAATAACCCATTACATCTTATCCTTTTATATCTTTTATCTTAAGGGATCACTAGATCCCTTCCTTCTCGGTGGTTTTAAATTTTTTTTAGAAACTTCCTGCATATATTTAAAAAAATGTTAAATAGGGATTTTTGTAGCAATGCTTAGAATTATTATGTCCTTCTTATTTGATTGATTTTGGTAGGAACGGTTCGACCTGTAGTCCTAACAGGAATTTGTCTCCTATCCGATGGCTCTACAAAAAGCTTAACCTAGAGTTAAGTTGCTTTCTGGATAAAGTTCCTGATCCAAATACTCGTATAGTATTTCAAGAGAAATAGATATTTTTATTTCGTTTTCGTAATCATATGAACTGTTGTTGAGAATTTTAAAATTTAGAAACAAAAAAAATATTTTTCCCAGTAATTTTGTAAAAATTATTTTCAGTTGGTAAAAGTAACTCATAATCTAATAAACAAATTAAATGTTATAAATGGACACTAATTCTGTGTACCTAAATTCCATTCGCGTCGGAATTTATTCACATATTAATATAGGGGTTCCAATGCAGTATTACATTAATAAATGCCCATTTAACAAATGGGCATCATTTTAAAGGGAACTGAAAAACAGATTCTAGACGTAAAAGATTTTGGGTAACGATAACTCTCCTAAAATAGCTGTTATTTACCTCAGCTACTTTCAAAAGTTGTACCTGTTGAATAACTGTTCAATTGTTAAAACACTAAAAAAAAATAATATTTAGCAAATGCTCCTATCTGAAAACGATCTATTTTTCGGAATACGAACAATGTAATTGTGGTGTATTGTATTGTAACTGGGCCGCCATTTTGTATAGGCTTCTCATTGTCTGATGATTTTTACGACGAAGATCTTTTTTTAAATCTATTTCTTCTTCTTTATCTTTCCCTTAGTGCCTTTAAGAGTCGGGTCCGTTTTTTAAAATTATTTGTCTCAGTCTTAATCTTTAAAAAGCTTAAAGTCTTGAGTTACTCAAAACTTACGCAACGTGGGCTGCTTGGGGTTAGTAGTAGTCTCATATCGAAAAAAAAACCGGCAATGGACTGCAAAACTTTCCCGGCTACGTCGATCAAGTTATTTCAATCATTTTAAGCTCTGTTTTAATCTTTATAATAAATTTATTCCTTTCTATTGAAAAAAAAAAGAAATAACCAAAATTATGAATTCTTTTTATGAATTTTTAATTTTATGGTTTTTTCTTATTTTAAAATTTGGGAAGTCCCCGATCAGGGGAAGAATATTCATTTATTTCAGTGACTTTATTGTTTTAAAAAGTATGTTTTAAGTATTAAACATCTGAAATTGCGAAAATAATTAGTTGTTTTTTCATTTGGGAGCTCCCCGTAGTCAAGGAGAAGCAATCGGATAAAATTAGTTTTTAAGAAAATAATCCCTTAGTGGTGATAATACATTTAAAAAAAAAAAACTTTTTAAACTTTTTACAAAAAAAATACAGGCACAGCCATAATTCTAAATAAACATGTGATATTTTGGGCATGAAAGAATTTTTTAAGAATTTTAAATATAATGGATAACTTGCAAGATGGATATAAATTTAAAATAAATAAAAGAAAAAATTAATTTAAAAAATATTTTTTGTTACCACGTACTGTTGGACTGAGATGGGCAAAAACATTTATAGTGGTTTGAAAGCCTTTCGATGCAGAAAATGTCGATGCAAAAAACTTCCATCAACTTCTTTTCTGAAAATATAGAAAAAAAAATGTATAGTCATTTTTTGGGGAATGGGTGAATATTAAACAGATATTTTTGGTAATTTGTGATCTCGATAAAAAAATTTCAACATTTGTAAGAAAAGTCTTTTGTTAAAAAAAAAGATTTGAAATCTTGTTTTGGCTAAAACACTCCCGTCTCTTTTTCCAATTTTTGGAAAATTTTAATATCTCCCGAAGGTATTTCTCTGTGCACCAAATTGGAGAAAATCGGTCAACGGGGTCCAGAGTTATAAGATCAAAATACAGGTCAACATAAATACGCAGAAAGATTCGTCTGGTAAATATAATTTTTTTGGATTTGGGAGCATTTGAATAAAAACTATTTTTCTCAAATTATTTAAAATTTAAAAAATACATTTCCTTAAGGAAAAAAAACTCAAAAGACTACTTTTTTAGATTAGATAGGCCGATCTATATATACTTTCCCTTCATAGCGAGAAAGTATATAGATAGATCATTGCTATATATATTACATAGGAAAGTATATAGCAGCTGTGTGCTGCTATAGCAGGTATTTCCCAATATTACTATTAATTATAACAGGGAAAGTAATATATCGTTTCGAGATAGAAACATTTGTAATTAATATGTCCCACAAAGAGGTCCCACGCTTTTGGGACTCAAGAATAATACTTGATTGTTGACCCATCCCATGGGAGCAGGAGAAAAAACAAACACACACAAAAGTAATTTATTCCAACAAAAAAAATGTCACACACTTACTTATATAGGAAAGCTTCAAGAAAGAAAGTGAAAAATTTTAGAAACAAAGATGTTGATTTCGCTTTCAAATGCGACAATTATCTAGGTATATTTATTATGAATAACAAAGGCAAAAGTGATAAACTTCAAAAGTTAGGATTTTATAAATTTGAATGCGGTTTTCTTGATTAATTTTTTATTGAACCGACGGGTAGATCTTTGAAAAAACGTATAGGAACCGCAAATATAGTTTTTCAAATAATAAAATGGTTGCGTTTAATTGATGAAAATTATGTTTTTAATGGTAATTTCATTTTTAGAGCAAAGATTTGAAACAGTACCTTTCAGACTCATTAGAAAAAATAAATATAAAATTTCTAAATTACTTTTAAATGATCAGATTCGAATAGTTCACCGTTGTTGAACATATGGATGTGAGAACGATTCTTATCTTTTTGTAATCACCACTTCTTTTTCTGAATTGACCGATAGCTTTTTTACTGTAAAATTTATATTACCGATAAATGAGTATACATTCCTTATTGTTGTTCTTTATCGTTGCGCATTTTATCTCTTTTTCTTTTTATCTTTTTCGTCTTTTTTACGACGAAAAAAATTCCTGAGAAAATTACTGTTATCGAAACGGTTGTTGTGATCTTTTAAACAATTTTATGAAAATCGAAGTTATATTGTTTGTCTATTTTCTTGTCTCAATATGGATTTTCATCGAGGAAGTTTTGTATCTACCGATTATTTGAAAAAACACCGATGAATTTTTTAGCATTTTAGTATTTAAAATTAATTCTAAGGGCAAAAATTAAAAAGCAGAACATTTTGTTTTTCAATGTATGTTAGAAGAAAAACCTAATTTCAAGATACATGAAGCTTAGTACTGACAATAGAAGCGCATCAGCCTGAAAAGCTTAAGTCGCGTGCATTAGGATACGGATAATAGAAGACACGAAAACCCGATGTAGAAAGCGGGCTAGTTATAATGTTTACCTTAAATATTCAGATTTGGTTTTTAGATTTCTTCGTACCGAGTTATAATTATTACACTTGCAAATTATGTAAAAAAATTCAATAGATTATACACAAAAAATATTTGAAGTCACTCAAACTTACTTTCATATGTATAATTACTATCCTAAATTGTCTACTAGCTCTATATACTCTTAATAATAAAACAAAATATGAAAGAAAAACGATAATAACTGACCAATAATTTAAATTTTAACACAGCGATTTGCTTATAAAACATATATTTAAATTACTTTTAATATATATATATAAAATGTGTCGCGTGAAGAGGTATACGCTTTTGATTTAGCGTCTCACCCGTTCCCCACCGATTCTATTGCAACTTAACAGACCTTTTAACGAAGGTTCTAAAAATGTTCTGTTAAAATTTCAACCTTCTAGGATTTATAGAGATAAAATGGTGACTTTCAAAAAACCATCAATTTCAAATAAACCATTTTTTTTATTAATTACAAAATAGTTGGTAAGAATGCTTAAAAACAGATGATAATTAGAAGTAGAATTTTAACCAGTTAGGTAGTTATGGTTATGAATAATTATTAACTAGTTTTATTCAATTTGAACAGCTGTTTAACTACATCATCTGTTTTAAATCATTTTTATTAGCTATTTTGTAACGAATAAAAAATGCGGTTTATCTGAACTTGATTTTTTATTTGAAAGTTTTATATTTTAGAAGATTGAAATCCATTTACAGTTTCAGTTGATATAAATCCTAGAAGACTGAAATTTTCACAGAATATTTTTAAAACCTTCGTTAAAAAGTCTGCAAAGTTTCAATAGAATCGATGGGGGAATGAGGGAATGATACTAAATCAAAAGCGTATACCTCTTCACGCGACACATTTTATATATGTATATATATATATATATATATATATATTAAAAGTAATTTAAATATATGTTTTATAAGCAAATCAATGTGTTAAAATTTAAATTATTGGTCAGTTATTATCGTTTTTCTTTCATATTTTGTTTTATTTTTTATTTATTTTTTTTTTTTGAGGTTTTTAGGGGCATCGACTACTTTGGTCATTAGCCCCATCCCACTTCAAAAAAAAAATAAAAAAAGGGTTCAATATTTCACAATTTCATGTGCCAAAAAAAAAAAAATGATCAAAATTTCACTTTTCTTATAACTTCTGATCCAATAAAATTACTTTCTAGGCTTTCCTTTCGGCCATGCTTTTTTACGTTTCTCCATTCTTCTGACGGTCTCAACCTCTGATGACAGCGTATCTGAGGCCTCAGACATGGCATCGTCTTCCTCTATTTCGGATGCCAGTGACGTTCTTCGGCTGACGTCAGTTGATGAAACTTTCGCCGGCGCTGTTTTATTTCATCTACGCCTGGTGCTTTTTCTATAATAACTTGCACCTCCATTTCCGCAGATTCAGGTTTTCTTGTCACAATTTCTTTAGATTTGTGACTACACGACGGAGCGATCTGTTTCTCTTTGTCAGATAAATCAAGATGTTTAATTCTTACACAAGTTGGTGACTTTACAATCGCAGATTTAGCTGGTTTTTTAAACGGCGCTGGTGCGTATCTCATGTCAACGGCGTCAGTCCGGGGATGAGCCTTCTCATCTTTACTTTGTTTTCTCTGATGAGTCGACTAAATCTTTGAATCAATGATTCTTTCAATCATCGTCGCAAGACTTGGTGCCATCGTGTTAACCAACTGCTCCACATTATTATTAACACATTGTTTTATTATTGCTCCACATTTGTTTTATTAGTAAGAGTATATAGAGCTAGTATAGACAATTTAGGATAGTAATTATACATATGAAAGTAAGTTTGAGTGACTTCACCAGTAATAAGGTTAATATTACATACTCCGCCGGCCTCCGTGGCGCTAATGGTAGCGTCTCGGGTTTTTATCCTGGTTCGAATCCCGGTCAGGCATGGCATTTTCACACACGCTACAAATCATTCATCTCATCCTCTGAAGAAATACCTACGGTGGTCCCGGAGGTTAAACAAAATAAAAGAAAAAAGTATTATATACTCCATTTAAATAAATTATCACCCGTTCAGATAAAGCTCTGTTGTGAAATAGTTATCGATTTTCATATTGTCGTTTAAGAAAAGATTTGAATAAATAAAAGTTACAAATATATCAAGAAAACGATATTAATTTCATTTTAAATCTTATTTAAAAAATAGTTAAAACAAATTACCTTTATATATATTATACAAATAAGGATACAAATAATTACGGTACTCCTTTTTTATCTGCTGTTTATTCTTCAACGGTCAAGATAATAATAAAATTGAATTACTTAGCTAAATATTAGATGGGTACAACTTTCTCAATAATAATAAATTTTACAGATTATTATTATAGGTAATAATTTATTACTCAACATACCAGTTATTGTATTTACGTATAGATATAACAATTTTTCTAGACGTAGCCATTTTTAGAGAATCATGAAAATTGCGTAAAGAGAGAATTTCATTATAATTATTAAAAGAAAGAAAACTAGTTAAGTAGAAAAATACTTTTAACTTGATTTCAGATTTTACTTAACAAACTTTCTCTAACTTTATAATTTCTTTCGCTTTATTTCTTACGTGTTGGCTACGTCATAAAATACTAAAATTATTGTTTTAAGTCTTTATATTTTATTATAAAATTATTATTTAACTTCTCATAATTATGTTTTGATAAATATACGTATTTCGAATCTGACTAGTCTAATTGGATAAATAGCACAGATAAGAATTTATTTTCACAGTTAACTGAAATGAAGATATTTTTAAAGATGAATTTGAAAGCGGTGGTGTATAAAGCTAATAAAATAACTTCCATATAAGCCACAAACTTGATTATTGAGAAAAAAAGTGTAATCGAAAATAATTTAAAGTTTGAATAAATAATTATTTTATTCCGATAGATAAATGGTAATAGTATATTATATAATACACATCATAAATCGTTAAGAATGCTACTCTCCACAGATAAAAAAAAGGAACTGCTCCAACAGTCGTTTGAATGGATCAGGGAAAACTGTAGTATATTGTTGATGTTGCATTTTAAATAAATTAGCGGGAAGATCTTTTAAATTGTCCACTAATTTTTTATAATCTCACAACGGAAGTGTAATAAGGCTTTTTCTCGTAAACCCAATTATTATGTTGAAATATTAAAAAAAAAAATTGTACGTCTGGTTTCAAATATTTTTTGTGTATAATCTATTGAATTTTTTTACATAATATGCAAGTAAAACTCGGTACGAAGAAATCTAAAAACCAATTCTGAATATTTAAGGTAAACATTATAACTAGCCCGCTTTCTACATCGAGTTTTCGTGTCTTCTATTGTCCATATCCTAATGCACGCGACTTAAGCTTTTCATGCTGATGCGCTTCTATTGTCAGTACTAAGCTTCATGTATCTTGAAATTAGGTTTTTCTTCTAACATACATTGAAAAACAAAATGTTCTGCATTTTAATTTTTGTCCTTAGAATTAATTTTAAATACTAAAATGTTAAAAAATTCATCGGTATTTTTTCAAATAATCGGTTAATACAAAAGTTCCTCGATGAAAATCCATATTGAGACAAGAAAGTAGACAAATAATATAACTTCGATTTTCATAAAATTGTTTAAAAGATCACAACAACCGTTTCGGTACACAGTAATTTTCTCAGGAATTACAAACAAAATACTTTTTCGTCGTAAAAAAGATAAAAAGAAAAAGAGATAAAATGCGCAACGATAAAGAACAACAATAAGGAAAGTATATACTCATTTATCGGTAATATATAAATTTTACAGTAAAAAATCTATTGGTCAATTCAGAAAAAGGGGTGGTGATTACATTTTCATCAATTAAACGCAACCATTTTATTATTGGAAAAACGAGATTTGCGGTTTCTTATACGTTTTTTCAAAGATCTACCCGTCTGTCCAATAAAAAATTAATCAAAAAAAACCGCATTCAAGTTTATAAATTTCTAACTTTTCAAGTTTATCACTTTTGCCTTTTTTATTCATAATAAGTATACCTAGATAATTATCGCATTTGAAAGCGAAATCAACATCTTTGGTTCTAAAATTGTTCACTTTCTTTCTTGGAGCTTTCCTATATAAGTAAGTGTGTGAAATTTTTTTGTTGGAATAAATTACTTTTGTTTGTTCTCCTGCTCCCCTGGGATGGCTCAACAATCAAGTATTATTCAGCCCATGGAAGTGTCCTTACGACTCTAATGAGTACGTCATTACGTCCGGCATGGTAGGTCGGCTCACCGGTTCCGAATCTCTTCCTTGGAATAAATTTCTTGCTGAAGTATTTCGGTAATTTCAATTTTGCATAATTTATTCTGAAGCAGTCGTTCAATTAGACTTGTTTTGACACCATTATCCACCGCTATTTGTCTTATAATATTAAGTTCTTTCTCAAAATTTATCATCTTACGTTCTGATATCAGAACGTTTAACAAGCTATGAATATAGCCGCTAATTTATGTGCAAATAAATGCAGTGATGCACTATGAGTGATAGCATCAGTGTGTGAAGATTTGTGATGCTCACTAAAATCCAATTTGTTATTGATTTTAGTAATATTCAAATCTAAAAAGAGACAATAGAATTATTTTGTTTACTTCCAAATTAAAAGCTGTATTTTTATTTAATATGTTAATAAAATTCAAGAAAACTCCTAATTATCTCAAGTTACCCGTAAAACAACTAGAATTATCATCTTCAAATCTACATAATTTTACTAGTGGGGATGTATTTCAATGAAATTATTTTTTTTTAATAAGCGTATGTGGAATCATCTTTTAAAGAGGTGGAGAAAGCCCATTTACGGGCGCCTGGGCAGTGTCGGGCTCGCTAACAGTTCCGCAAGATGTTATTAAATGTGTATGTGTTCCTGCGCACTACCGACTGAACTTCCATCCCTGACTACCCACCCGCCCTAGTGCAGCTGGTGTGCATTACTTCAGGAAGGAGGGATACGCCCTCACACACATTCAGACACCACAGTCAACAGACACGGACCTCACAACCACAAGTTACCAAACATCAGACTAAATCTAACCACACACTCCGTAACATCCAATCGTCACTCTGAAAACATACCTCACGCCGCATACTCTGCACGTCACATCAAAGCCAGTCACATCCAATCACATAAACAAACACCTCACAGACAATCGAACACTATAGTATACTTACCTCACGGGTCACCATCGGGAGTGGAGTGCTCACGACCTCATCGCACCCAGGCAATCCCCACACGTACGGGGAACACCCTAGGCTCTCAACCGAGTGCCTGTCCGCCACCGCACCCTCCGACGAGCCCTTCTTCTACCCCTGCTAGACTTCTCCCAGATGTACAGCGAGGAGCTGTACATCTGTTATTAGGAAGATCATGGAGGACATGATCTTCCTAACAAACCTTGCTACAGCCGTCCAGTTTTCCGCGCTTTCCAACATGATCTGCTGCAGTTCGTCTGGGAGGAATATTTTCCGTTTATCTTTGGTGTCCAATATTTCCCTCCTCGCATCCTCAAATCGGGGTCAGCGAATGAAGACGTGATATGCTGTTTCTTCCTCGTCTACACACACCGGACAACTAGCGGAGTGACCTAGCTTAAAACCTATTCTCTGAACCCCCCCATGATGTAACTAGTTATCTTGATTGTTTCTCCTGCTCCAAAGATAGCGAATTTAATCAGAAGGGAGACTGCTGTATGGAAAGTTACACTTAGCGTTGAGGAAGAGATTAATGAAATATTTTACTTGGGATGTGATGCTCTATGGAGCTGAAACTTGGACGATGAGAAAGGCAGGCAGAAAACGAATCGAGGCATTTGATATGCGGGTATGGCGCAGAATGATAAATGTCAGATGGCAAGACCGTGTAGCAAATGAATTATTATGGAGAATCGGAGAGAACAGGAAAATGCTAAATGTGATTGAATACAAGAAAAGGAACCGGCTATGATATTGTATGGGAAGAAGGTGTTTATTAGTGGATGATATGAATAAAACGAAAGTAAGAGGAAGGAAGACATTTCAAATGATGGATGGAATTATGGGAAAGGAAAAATATGCGTAAAAAAAGAGGTTAGCAAAAGATAGAACAAGATATAGAGCAGCAGCCGTGACCGGACCTGCCCTTTGGCCAAACAGTATGGATGAATAAATGATGAAAAAGTCGTTCACGGTATTGATGGTGGTTGTAGATACTTTTCATAAATCTAGTCATTTTTAAATGCTGTTGAATTTCAATACGCTTCGAGAATTTCATTAAATTAGTAATTTTACTTAAAATATGTTGTTTCGAAATCTCTTAAAAGTGGATACATAAGTTTTGCCTACTGTCCCCTACAGCTGAATACAGTACTTCTATACTGGATTTAATGTAATTTTTTATATCAGGGCTTATTTCTCAAACTAAAAGGAAATATGTTTATAATAATTTATGAACAAAATATATACACGAAACATAAAAAAAATAAATATATTCCTATATACACACTAGTAGAACGTAAAGTTAGGAGTAATAAAGATCGAAAACTTTAATTTCTATTATTTTAATTTTAGTAGTAAGTTAGAATCGAAAGTTATTTATATGTAAAATAAAAAATACAATAAATATACCGATTACATCTACAAAGGCTATTTTAAACTTTCTTTAATGGTGTAAATAAATAAAATCACATCGTATAATAAATAGTGTAAAAGCGGTTTATAAGAATAAATAAAAATAGATAAATAACCTTTTTGAATTAAGTTACAGAAGTAATATGAATAATAAAAGTAAAATGGGAGACGATACACAATATGGAAATCAGATACAACTCAAGGTCATTTTATAATGAAATTTTGTATTTCCAGTTAGTTGTCTTCCGTCTATAAGATTATACAACTTTTTAACGTAAAAAAAATACCTTTCTCTGAAGAAAAATTATTCTAACAAGCGATGAAGTAATTTTTAATGAAGCGAGTTTTATTAGGTTTTTTAAATAAGATTATTTTAAGAACGATACTTTTTTTTATTATAGGTTAATAAACGGTAATGAAGTGTTCCTCTAATCCTTTATGTTTATTCCTTATTTTGTAAGCTCAAAATATTTACGTGATAATTATCTATTTTGTTTATTCTAATTTATTTTGTCTTCCCTTACATTAAAATTTTTATTATCTACACGTCTTTCTTAATATTTATATAATAAACGCCGAATGTTTTAAATGGCCCACCAACCAAGATTCAAACACAGTTTTTCTCTTTCACAATTCATCTTAGAAAAACCTCTTCGTTTCAAATTTTACCAGTTATGAAAAACTTTTCGATATTCGTCAAATAAATTCAATTATTTATCCTTTTTTATAGTTCATTTTGCATTAAATTTCATTAGTTTATTATTACAGTTCCGAAACCTCGGAGCTCAGGTCAACCCAGGCGAATCCCGGAGCCAACTCAGGGAGTTCTGAATTATATATACATTTCGGAATAACGTTATTTATTAGATAGAGAGTATCTGATGCGTGCAAAAGTTAGCCTTCAACCTAATAACATATACCCCATTTGAATTTTGAAAACCGGATGATTGTTTGCAGAGATATAAGAGCACCCCATTGCACCTCTCAAAACAGCGCCCCAGGGGCACTCCGTTTGTTACCAGTTGATGGTGATATGGTGATGATCGGTGTAACCTTACACGAGGTGCTCGCATACCTCACCACTCTATCCTCACACGCAATCCCCACGGGAAGCCCATTGTTGTTAAACAGACATTTTTTTAATAATAATATATTATAATAATTATATTCGAATCATTCAGTTCAAACCCACCTCACACAGTGATAGAGACTCACAGTTCACAGTTCATTAATTCAGTTTATTAAAGTTTGTGCTACAACCAGCATATCTCCACTACTACATTTTTTTTTTTTTAGTTGAAATATATCTAAAAATCTTCTTAGTTATGCCAAGAAATATGGGTAAAATTTGGTTGCGATTGATGGAGTAGTTGTTTTTTGCTTATCCCGAACAAACAAAAGCCCTCTTCCTCTTTATATAATACGTACATAAATGTTTGATTTTATAATCGCTATTCATACTTTATAAGCGCCACACAATGATCTGACAGCCCATTTTTTTAAGTTGCAGACTCGTTATTAGTGAATGTTTGAGTTTATTGTCGGTACTAATCATTTAACGTCTCAGCTTTACATTTATCAAGACTCAAGTTATTCGCCTTTGTGATTCTTATGAACGACATTTCATACGGAGAGCCTATTTTGTAAGCCTATCTGTATCATAGATAATAATAAAAACTGTAGAATGTAAAATCAAATAAACTAAACAAAAATTTAAACGCATTAAAAGAATAGAAAAACGTTTAACGTTATACATTTTATTCCTTTGAAATCAGCGTCAAATTAAATATTTAAACGCTGCTGGTATAAAATATATAAAACGAAATTTTGTTTGTTATAAAATCATATTTGCGTGGATCGAAAAATTTATACGAAGAATAAATCTATTATTCCCATCGGTATGTTACATTATATAGATCATATCAGAAATGCTACTTTTCTTTTATTTTCCTGTTTAGCCTTCGGGAATTACCGTTCAGGTATTACTTCAGAGGATGAATGAGGATGATATGTATGAGTGTAGTCTTGCACAGCTCAGTCTGTTCATTCCTGAGATGTGTGGTTTAATTGAAACCCAACCACCAAAGAACACCGGTATCCACGATCTAGTATTCAAATCCGTATAAAAGTAACTGCCTTTACTAGGACTTGAACGCTGGAACTCTCAACTTCCAAATCAGCTGATTCGGAAAGTCGCTTTCACCACTAGACCAGAAATGGTGGGTCCAGAAATGCTACTGGTATGCTGCTACTCCACGGATAAAAAAAAAACCTAAAAAATTGCTGGGATGTATCAAGGGAAATCATGATAAAACTTTCATCACAGCAGTATTACAAAAAAAAACAATTAATTATAAAATAAATTTAAAAAAACACTAGATAAGATTAAAGTCCATTTTAGTTGTATAAAATGTAAACTCAGGAAATGATATTAAGATAAATACCAAATATAAAAAAAAAAATAATTACATAATAAATAATAAAGCAGAAGCCGTTAATGATAATTATTTGAGCCCATATTTATGTATTTATTTAAGGTTTTATTTTTTTTTAAATAAATTAAAAGTTCATCAATGGAGTAATATTGTTTCCAAAAAAGGAAATCTTTTAATTGGTTTTTAAATAAATTGATAAGAAAATTTTTAAATGATTCGTAATTTAATAAAAATGGTAATGTGTAATAAGACCCTTTTCATAAACTAAGTAGTATGTTGAGTGGCGCGAGGGTAGCCTCTCGGCCTTTCATCCGGAGGTCCAGGGTTCGAATACCGGTCAGGCCATTGCATTTTCACAGGCTTACAAAATTGCCATTTCATCTCATTCTCCCATTTCATTCAATATGATTCATAAGTTATGGACGCGATTTGACAGCCTATTTTTGTATACTGAAAACTCGTTTTGTCTTTTTGAGGAAGTCTTAAAAGATGATCAGATCATATAAATAATAAATATTTAATAATGATGAGAAACTTAGAGTTTTATTAATGCGTTTCAAAGCAGAACAGTACAGCTTGATTTTTGCTCCATCAGTGTCTTCCTTGTACTACAACTTTTGAGAAACTTTCATCTTAAAATTTATTCATTTCATAATTTATAACGTTTAATTCTTCTAAAAATATATCAACTATTAATTACTTAAAAGGCCCTCGATTATTGAATTTGCTGTCTCCTTTCAGGAATAAATTCTTAATTTGGAGCTTTTTCAAACGTGATAATATTAGGAATAATTTTATTATTTTATCTAGGTCATTACTTGCTTCATTTGCTAGAGTAAATTGAGATAATAAATTATCATGGAATCCATTCTGAAGTTACAGTAATCTCAAGTTTTTTACAACTCTGTGTATATCTAATTTAGACATTTTTTTTTTCAAATTAGTTTATCGGTTGATAGATTTATCAGTTTATTTGCCATAACGACCGACTGCCTATACGAAATAATTTAAATTAAAAAAAGAATACATTAACTTTTTTAGAGAATGAATCGTTAAGCCTGAGACTCCCCTAGCCTAAGAGTAGATTGTAAAGTTTGCATTAATAAAGAAATTGGGAACCTGTTTGTCTACACGGTCATTAATTGCGTACATTAACATTAAAAAAACAATACAATCCAATACAGCCATCGAAGTTGTGATTCAGTTAACGTATTCTGGATTTATAACTAACAGTACTATCAAATTTTTCAATGCATGTCCAAATTTAATTGATCCTTTCGTGTTCGTATTTTCTAAGTAAATTTTAAAAACTACATAGTAAAGTGGATATAGATAAACCGGAATGAAATTATCTTAATCTGAATCGGTTTTTATTATTTTAGTTAATAATAATTTAACTAAATAGATAAAAACGAAAGACTATTTTACACAAGTAGGTATAAAAAAAATGCTTAGAAAAATACAAATATACGAGTTTATTTTATTTCAACAAATAAAAAGATTACAGTTGAGTATTATACGCATATTATTTGCTATTTTATAAACTTTGGTTCAGGTTAAGCTGACAATTAAGGTTCATACAGTGGTTGCTCGTAGCTAAAATTAGTGGGGGTGCTACCCCAGAAAATTTTTTCTGGGCCTTTTCAACGCCACGGTTAAATTTTTCTGTAAAATAAAAGAAGTGAAAAAAAAGAATCAAATAGAATAGCTGGAAGTTGCATAATAATCTAATTCTACACTTTATCACATTCAAGAATACGGTACACGATTTTTAAGCATCTTACACTTAAAAATCGTATTTATTCGGATTAAAAGAATAAATTCTTCTCTTTCGTGTTTTTGAACAGATCTGGGAATCAAAGAGCCCTTGCTTTTCCCCATCTTCTGATCACTACTGAAAAAACAACTAAACCGTTTTCATATTCCTTCCACCGACTAAATTAGAAAAGGGAACGAACAAGGAACGTTCCGTTCACATGCGGAGTAAAAAAAAAAGTACCTTACACCAGCACGTCAGGGTCGGCACTACGGAGGCGACAGTGCTTGCTCTCCCTCGCAGCCTCGCATGCAGCTTTTATGTGCGCATGCGCACAACAGCCAAACACCACCCGCTAGAATTGTGAAGCGCACAGTTCCATACAATGATTTTTGTATCTTTTTCATAAACTGGGGGATGGCTACTGACGTTAAGCGTAAGGATTATATATTGTACAAGTATAAAGAAAGAATTAAAGAAAATATGTCTCATTATAATAAATATTATCGATAATATCAAGTGGAAATAGGGGGTGCTGCAGTTCCACAGTGCTTATATGCGAGCCGCCACTGGGTTCAAATTAGGTTAAAAATTTCATTCATGTTTCTCGATAACGTATTCATTTTAAGTGTGTCATCAATGTGACTTTTTTAAAAAAAAAACTACGAAAACTTTGGAGAACTTTTCCAGGATTTTTTAGTACATTAAAAATTGGATTGTTTGAAATCTCCATCATTTTTCCAATACGGTCAATAATTTATGAAATTAATTTATTAATTCTATTAAAGTACTAATTTATTGACGTAAACTAATGTAAGACATATTTATCAATGTTGTGTTTATTTTTTGCAGTTATTTACTAAAATAACTCGTTTTTTCCAGGGCTAATCTCGATTTGGCATTGCATTGATTTAGTGTAATAAAGTAATAAAAAATGCACAGATCTAAAAATTGACCAAAAATATAAAATAGTGCCCGTATTTACTGTACCTTTTAAATTTTGACACACGTTCTATTTTCTCAAACTACCCTGTTTATATCCTCCGTGGAGGCTCGATCCGTTAGATTTTAATTACGACGACACCATAAATAATAAAAAATCAAAAACTCCTATCGTCTTTCAACAAATATTTTACTAATTTCTCTTCAAGACAAACCCAGACGGGGAAGTATATACAGACGTGTCGAAACACAATGATACCGTTGGATGCGCTTTTGTTGTAAATGACAAGACGTATATTTTCGGTCATCTGGTATTACAAGTGTCTACAATGCTGAATTTTACGCCATCGATAAAGCCTTAAATATCATTAATCTAAAATACTGTTACATTCCAATTTGTAGCGATTCATGTAGTGCGCTTCAAGCTGCAGAATATTTCTATTCTAAGCATTCTATCGCCATCGAAATTCGTAATGGAATCGTTGAGTTGAACCGTCGCAATACAAAAGTGAGTTTGTTCTGGATCCCTGGCCGTTCGGGAATCCCGAGTAACGTACCGGCGGATTCCGCTGCATGTAGCCAACCGTCTTTATCAGTCGTGTTACTACTATCTATTTTATTAATTCTATTAATAAAATCGATTTTATTAATTCTATTAATATATTTTATTTATTCTATTAAATATGGAAGTGAAACTTGGACAATCGCGAAGCGTTTTTCGCCCGCCCAAAAAAAATATAAATTTAAAACAATAAGAAAAGAATAAAGTTATAAAACTTTAGACTTAAAGTTATCGGATACATATTGTCTGTAGGTACAACTGGGGACTGAGGTATAACCTTGAAGGGTTGTGTTTAGTGAAAAATGACAATGAATAAAAAGTTTTTATAATTATATGTTATACCCAAAAATTTTACAGATAGTGTTAGGAAGTTTGATTTAAAAAATCAAGTCGTGCTTAAAAAATGACGATTTTAAACACTAAAGGGGTATTTTTAACGTACTGAAATGTAATTAAAATTATCTGAAAAAAGCAAAACCTGATACAGTCGCCAAAAGGCGATAACTTACCTGGTTTACAGATTTTTATTTCAAATACCCCATATGGCTTTTAAATATTAATAGTCAAATTATGCAATATTTAGAGTACAGTGCAAAAAAGAAGAAAAAAATGATCAATAAAAAAGTTTGGGTCCTATTTGACCCCCAGATCAAATGTTATTTTACCTTAAAAATTATTCACTTTATCATTTTTTACAAGAAAAAATCTAAATTCTTTAAGTAATCTTAAGTCTCCCGTTTACCCTCTTGACCGAACGACATTTTTTTCATAAAAAATCTAAGTATTTATATGTTTTATATTCTCCATAAAATTATATATATGCAAAAAAATAATTGCTAAAAAAATGAGACTTTTTAGTAAAAAAAACTTTCGGTACCATTTGTGACTTCCTGGCTCGACACCTACCTCATATAACATTTTTAAAATGTTCAGATAAAAATATCAGAAAATATAAAAAAAACTTTTTAAATTCTTAAATCGGGCCCTGTGAGATCTCATTTTTTTAATATCAACATTATTACAAGGTAAAGTTGGATTTTCAATCCTGAAAATTAAATTAAAAAAATGGATATTTTAAGTACGAATTCCATTTGTCCCAACGTTTATTTATCGGAGTAATTAATTATTTACTTCAATTAGTCAGCCCGATTTAATGTAATGTTATTCAACAAGCTAAAAAAAAATATAGTCTACTAAAATAAATAAAAAATATGGTCCCGGATTCGAATCCCGGTCAGGCATGGTATATGGTATCTTTTCATATGCTACCTATTTCCACCGAGCTGATGACCATAGCTGTTGATTCCCGCTCTTTCATTACAAAAAAAGAAAAAAATATTGGACGGTATTATACAAAAAATAAAAGATAAAAATATATAAAAAATGAGTTAAACCCATCCCTCTTCCTTTTTTAATTTTGTCCAAAATTTAAATCTTACTGATATTTTGCGCTAAATTTAATACTCCATGTATACAAATTCTTTGTTCAAATAATTTATGTTGAATAAGTTCGAAAATATTAATCAAATTACAGGCCAACACAAATTATATATACATCTTCCGGAAATATTTTAATTTTTTTGTCTTTGGACTAAGGAGTCTTGAAACGTCAACGTTTGTAAAAACCCCAAAACCAAAACTTTTGGCTGATTACTATACTTACCATTTATGGCTCTGCTGTAGAGACATAAATGGTAAGTATAATATAAAATATTGTTATTTATTGTATATTGTTAAAATATTATTATTATTGTTTAATATAAAATATGGTAAGTATAACATAAAAGTAAAATATTGACAAATACATTAATAGTTAGATAATTACATTTTTTGAAGTTAAATTCATAACAATCCAGGAAAATTTAGGCAAGTCTTCCTTTGAAAAAAAAATTGAATTTTCCAATGGGTTTACATTTTTTTTCCTTTAAACAACCCCAAGGCAACCGGTCCTCGCCATTAAGTAAAACACAGTCACCTCGGAGTGTCGTGGCAGCAGTCTCGCCCACCCAAGCTAGTCCCTTTCTAGGGCTTTCCCACCGGGGTCTCCCAACTTCACTAGGACACACCAACCTTCCTCTTCCGATAGCCGTTATGCTCTTCCGCTAAGGAGCTACCCATCTGTCCCTACTCTTAACAGTTCCAGATGTGCGTTTCGCATACCCTTCACTTCGCGACTCACTCATACCTTGAGGGTTCTTTATGCAATTATCGGGTAATCCCCCCCCCCCACTCGTAAATCTGGGCAGACCCGAACACCCTAGGAAAAAAGACACCCTTTTTTTAAATTATAATATTTCGTCACACATACATGAGTGCACCTCACCCTACGTCTCCAATAAAACGAAACAATAAAATAAATAAAAATCCCCTTGATCGGGGTATCGTCAAGCATCGCATGGCCGTTACATCCTTACAGCAAGCATTCCTCATCAAGTCCTGTCCCTAGCCTCGTAGAGCCGCCTCCCCGAGTCTGCCCTCCTTTTCTTTCTTGCCCAGAATTCTGCCGACCATTTTCTCCACAGCGTTCCATTCCCACCTGCCTCGGAGCATGTACCCCACGATGTTATCTGGGTTGAGCCACGCTAGTCCCATCTGTACCCTGACGTGATCCCACCGAGCACAGTTAAAAAACGTGTGCTCTGATGTATCTACTTGCGTACAATATGTACACTCGGGTGAGGCTCTTCTTCCGAACCGATATAGGTAAGCATGAAGTTCCCGTGGCCAGAGAGGAACTGGGTGAGATAGTAACCCACCTCCCCATGCCCTCTCCGAATCCACCACTCAATCCTGGGGATTAGTCTCTTCGTCCAGGGGCCCTTAGTGGTGGGATCCCGCCTGGTCTGCGACTACTCCAGTAGAATTTCCCACGTCACAGCCTTTGTCATTCCCTCGTACCTTTTCGTTAACTGTGTTGCCTTCAGATGGGTTAAAATTGTACAGGGTTAACATTGTACAGCAGATTTTTAAATATGTACTATTTATAGAATACATATTATCGATAGGTAAAACTGCCGCTGAAGAGTATAGCTCCTGTACGAGGCATTTAGAGATGTACAAGAATGAATTTGTTTTATAATCATGTGTTGGATCCAAAAATTTCGAGTATTTTCATATTAAAGAAATCTGATGTGGACACCACATGACTTCCTTGTACGTCTATTAAATTACATATACACATTTTTTAAAATGAAAAGTACATAAAATTTTATTTCATTAATAACTTTTGATATTTTTTAATTTTAAACAATTTTTTATTTTTATTATTGTATTATTATTTATCGTAAAACTTTTTTTACAATCACAAATTAAAAATTGTATAAAATTAATATATTAAATTAAAACAAAAAGTTAAAAAAAAGGAGATGAAGTCGGATTTGAACCGATGTGCTTTCCCCTTGAAGAACTAAATATTTCATTAATTAAAATTTTATTTTATAACTCTGGAACCAATAAAAATGATATATCGTTCAAAAGCTGTCAATGAGGGCTTATTACTGCAGTTAACAAAAAGTCGAAAATCCAAATTCTTTTTTAGATTTTGGGCTTTTTTAGAAACTTTGATCCATTCGATTGCAATCAAAAGGGGAGGTGCCCAACTAGATGTTACAACAGTCTTAAATCCAAAATTTCAATATCCTACGGCTAATCGTTTTTTGAGTTATACGAGACACATATATTCGTACGTACGTATAGACGTCACGCCGAAACTATTCAAAATGGATTCAGGGATGTTGAAAATTGATATTTCCATTGAAATCTGGTAACCGAAATTTTTCTCGATTATAATACTTACTTCCTTTACTTCGTTCAAGGAAATAAAAAATGAAGTTGACCTTCATATTAAAAAAAATTTAAAAAAATTCAAAACGCCAATAGGATATATTTAATGTAATCAAAAACCGTTAAAAAGTTAAACATTTAAAGTTTTTCGTAGCTTTTCTATCTTCATTTTGTATTTTTTGAATATCTGTTCACAAAATTGAAAAATTAAAAAAATTAAATTGGTATGACGTATAAAAACAGGTCAAAGCAGATAATTTAAAATAGAAAATCGGTTGACTAAACCCATTACAGTAGGTATTGATGCGTGTAATTTTGTGACTGACATTTATATAAAAACGTTTCATCTAATTTTAGTGCAGTTTTTGTTTTCGTATGAAGTATACCAACACTATCTCTCTGTAGGATTACTCAGTTAAATATTATTTAGTCCCGATTTTAGCAATTTTTTACTTGGGAGAATGTGAAATAAGGGATTCACGCTTTGTGCTAAGGTAATTTTACCTTAAATAAAAAAATTATTTAAATTTCGTAACAATCATAAGTATTAAAAATTACCTGGAATGCTTATATCAGAAAAATATTAGAGAAAAAGTGGCGATGATCCCGTTGTAAAACTAAGGCTATAAAAAACTTCTATAGCTTAATGTCATAGAAAATAATTTGATTAATTAAAATTTCTAAAAATTAATAATATTTAAAAGTATATTACATTATCCGATATCTGTTCTGCGTAATCGTTTAAAAAAAGAAAGATGAATATAGAAACGCACGCAAGGGCTCGTCATAACATACACGTATAGACGTTTACAAAAACACATAATGTAGTGTTATAAAAGTAAAATTGATTGATTGATATAAATAGACGATGAAAATAATTGAAAAGGCCATACCTTTCGCCCTTCATTTTATAAATATAATAGAAATCAAGTTCTTTCTCTAATAATAATTCACACATCATATTAAGTAAAGCGAACCGACTCTTTAAAATCACAGATGGTTTATGTTGATAGAACGAAGGTCAAGATCAAATATATTTCTCTAAGGTCCAGCTGTACTTTTACAGTCAAGAACATGTCCTACTTTCTACTTAATATAATCCGTTGTAAATAATTTGTGAATCTGATGAGACGTAATTTTACTGGGTTGCCGTCTAATGATATTATTATAAAGAAGCGATGGTAGATCAAATTTTGTTTCATGCCATATTAAGTAAGACACATTTATATATAATATAATCAGTAAATTATGTGCTACTAATATTTTGAAAGTATATCTGCGTTATATCCCTGTATAAAATATACGCTAATAATAACAAAAAAAAAAAAACTTATTTATATACGAGTATATAAATCTCATTTTATACCTATCAGAAAGATGACATTTAAATACTAGAACAACAATAACAAAGGAAAAATAATGGAGATTAACGAAAGAGAGATAGAGAGAAGGACGTAATAAAGTTATTAAAGACATTTTCTGTAATCTTGTGCAAATCGGTCAGTTGTTTCTATTTTTTCCTTTCTAAAATAAGTATATTAAATACAAGGTGAGAAAGTTTTACTTCGTCTTGAAGAAAAAAAAGTTATAATGTGAGGAGATGTAATCCGATTTAAAATTATTTGATAACCGTTTAATTTTAATCCTCTTGTTTCTGTTCATCAAAATTTATACAAAATATACTTCGGTATATGTTCCAGTAAGTTATATAATTTTCGATTAAAAAGAACACAACCTTTAAGATCTTGACGTACATTTTTTTGGACGACGAAGAATTTAAAAATATCGAACGAACTTTCAAGAAATTTGTACTTCAAGATTTATATTCTAACTTTCAAGAAATTTAAAAAAATAGGTTTTCATCGGCATAATAATAACCAAAAGTAATGCGGTAACGATTTAATTTGAAAACTGTTTTGTAATCGTACGTTAAACTGATAACAATCACAAGACAACATTGAATAATGACAATACTTCAAAAAAACGTTTAAACTAGATTATATTCGCAAAACTGATCTAAATTTTGTACTAAAACTGAACCAGCAAAATATAGATATTAAATTTTATTTTTCTCTTGCGTTATAATGACTACTACAGTCTAGTTAACGAAAGGAAGCACTACTTTTTGAAATTAATTAAATAATAATTGGTAATAAACAGTTCTGAAAAAAAATCTATAAAAATCTGTAGGACGTTCCCGTCACGCGACTAAAAAGCCGCATTCCAGTAAAGTTCTACAACTGTGTTGTTTCTGATGTACGGCTTACACACACAACCTAATTTAAAATATTTTCATATTTCTATATATAATATTTTTTCGTTTATTTAAAACAACGATTCTATCTAAAGCGGGCGCGCATACCGTATTTAATTCGCGCGACTGTAAGGTACTAGCGTGTGGCTGCAATAACCTAACGTAATTTTACAACTTACATAGAACAAATTTCGCTTTTACGGTCGGCAGACCGGTTTAGCCGCGAGGCTTAACACACCAGGTACTGAGGCAACCGGGTGATCGAGTTCGAAACCCAGCCAGAACAATTTAACATCAATATTTAACAATTAACATTAAAATTTCCACCCGGATTTTTGGGTTACTTACGTGCCAAAACGTCAAGATCCGGTGAAAACGCATATGTCCAAATTGGACCGATTATAATACTTTCCCTTTTAGAGCTATAGCGCTATCTAGACGGGAGACTAAAAATAATAACACGTGTAAATGAAAGCCTGTTAAGTTTCATACTGTTTAATTAAGAAATTTTTTTCTATTCAAGTTGGTGATTTTTAAGGATTTTATAACGAATAAAGGCGTAAAGCTGGGATGGTTTCTATCGTTCACGCTTTTTTAACATATACGTTGATGATATCTTAATAAAATGGAAAGAAACACAGGAATACAGGTATATAGGTAATTGTGCTTTAAATTAAGGACTTTATGCGATGTAAAGGTATTAATAGCAGACAGCGAGACTTAGTTGCAGAGGGATTTGTATAAATTGCAAAAGATATGTAAGGGTTTTCGGATGATAATATAGCCCTTAAATCTAAGACAGCGGCTTTCTTGAGTAAGCTACCATTTAAGACGAAGACAGTCCTCGAGAATATTATTCTTTTAAGACGGTTATGTTTTATGGCCGCTTATATGACGCCGTTGTTAGACACAATTAGGAATTATAGTGCTAATTGTTGTGATCATTTAAATAGAAGGTCTTCAAAACGTTTACCAGTCAAAGCTTTTGAATATAATCCTAGTGAAAGGAGAGATCGAAAAAGACCGAATAAAAGATGGCGCCCGTATGGGCTGAATAAGCATATCCTTGATATGGCAAAGAAGAAGATTAAGAAATCATTAAAACTCCAAGAAATAAAAAAAACTCGAGTGTTAACAATGTTATGTAAAACAGTACATAATTTAATTTGGAATGTACACTTTTTTATATTAAGTTGAAATTAAAATGTTTTCTTTCATTAGCTAGACTATAACCGTGTGATGTCTTTGCCGATGAGTTTGAAGTTTAGTAATTCGCTTCATAATACTATAAATTATAAACGATCGAGATATTCTCATTTTATTCCACAATTTTCATTTCTAGTTTAATCAATCCAATTTTATTTCGTTCTTGTAATTTTTCTCAACAAGGTGAAGAAACACCAAAAACATTTTTAACTGCTCGTATTTATATCCGTATGAAATTCGTGAAAATGTTTAAAATAAGTCCTAATTAGTATTTAATAATAATTTTCTTTCGTTTCCCTTCAACAATTTGGAAGGTTTTTAGCGAAACTTTTTCAGCTATCTGCTATATTTTAGTTAATTTCTATTTCAGTCACCTATGATTATTTAAAAATTTAAAAGAAAAAAATGTCGGTATGTTTATTTTATCAGTGGGAAAGATAATTATTTGTTTGGATCAGGGATATTAATAAAATTAAGATGGTAGAATTGATTATAGCAATTAATAATTTTTTTATTACCTTAAATATTCGGAGAAAAAAGGACATAAAATATCAATTAGAACAACAATTATTAATTTCACAGTTATTTACTGATGATGCTATGAATAGTCGAAAGCGCTCAGTTTATTTTTATTTTTTATTATAATTTGTTGAAAAGAGGTTATTATTTAATATTAATAGAAACCAAATTTTTACTTGTTCGATTGTCCTTGTCTAGTAGGGGAATTTTTGTGCCAACGATTATTCGGTTATCGATTCTTTTTAAAGGTATAGCTGTTCAATCAAAAAAAAAAAAAAAAAGTTAAATTCAATCATTAGACTAACCCGGTGGTTAAACTCGTTATCGCAAAATCAGCTGATTTTCGAAGTCAAGAGTTCTAAGCTTCGAGACCTTTGGTTTTGTATGGATTTGAATATTAGACTATGGATGCTGGTCTTCTTTGGTGGGTTTTTTGTTTTGTTTTTTTTCCGCAGGGGAAGGAAGAAGCTCTGCCAGCCGCCGCCAGGCCCGCTCTGTCGGCAAGTGCGGGGCTCTCACCCGCTAAAAAATTTCCCTCTCAGTCACGCAGGAGACAGAACTAATCCATGTGGTATGTGCACAGCCCTTGCGCAATTACCCGGGCGCTCTTGTCACCGAATTAGAATAGCAATAGCCAGAGCAACGTTCCCAGGGGATCATCGGCTAACGACGACTCCAAGGAGCTTCACCCACCCCCGAAGACTGGACGTCCACAGCCGTCCGGCATCGGTCGCTCCGCCTCAGGTCAACTGCGGTCTTCCAGCCTGCCTGCCCCTCTCCTATGCTGGCTTGTTTCGAATTATGGCTGACACCGCAGTCGTTACTCTCGTCCAAGCATCTCTGTCACCCGTTATCAAACTTATGACATTATCCAAATTTACTGCGCCGTAGCCTATCATGGCGGCTCTCAAGTCTCTCCACCTCGAAAAAAAAAACACTACTTGTTTCGCCGTATTCTGCTCCCCACAATCATAGCATCATCTCGGGGTACTCCTACTCATACGGTACAGTTAATCTTGAAAGCATCCGTGCCCTAATAGAAAATGGGTGAGCTCGTAATTGGTAACACCGTGCTTCCGCTCTTTGGTGGTTTCAATTGGTGAAGTTGGTTGGTGGGTTTCAATTAACCACACGTCTCAGGATTGGTCGACCTGAGTCTGTTTCAGGACAAAATGTTTACCGGTAAATTTACACTACATTTGCAGCTGCAGGACTGGTAAGCCGGTAGCAGTAATTGCATTTTGCCTATACACACACCCTCAGATCTGGCAGCAAGCTGGAAAAACTGGTTGAAATATATAAAAAAAAAACTGCTTGTGTTCATTTTGATAACCTGAGAATGGTAAACTAATAAAAAACAACCCCATTCTTACTTCGTGGGTGAAGTGAAATTTGTTTACGATAGTATAACTTGACACATCGCTACAGTGCGGCTGCATACAATAAATTTTGCAATAAAACTATTAGTTTACAGTTTGTCTATTGAGATTAAATCTAGAATAGTATGTACATCGTCTACCTTATTTCGTGATTTCAATCAATTATTTAAACCAGTTATATAAATCAGTTTATTTAAAATCATTTTTTTTTTTTTACTAATATCACTTCATCACTGTCATGATGATGTTTACATAATATTTTTTTATTCAAGTTATTAAAATGAACACGTAGGATTCTTTTATCTAAAAAAAAAATCTGTGTATATGTATAATTCAATCGATGTAATTTTATAACAGCTAACCGAAAAAATTTCGGTTCAAAAACTCCCAAACTGGGTAAGGATAAACAAAAAATATACTATCTAATTATTTTCTAAAAAAAAATGTATATATTTTTATTTATAATAATCAAAAATAATCTATAAAACAGAATATAACATTTATTTTCTTTATTTCCTCCAGTAACCACAGGTCAACACCCATATTGCTTAATGAGCGTTGAATTTTTCTAGCTTACGAAAAATTTATTATCCGAGCAGGATTCGAACTCAGAACGTTTTGGAAGAGAGGAACGCTAACATTCCACCAGATTTATAGGTGAATAAGATAAAGATTTTTATCAGCTAACCGCTTAATTAACCGGGTTTGATAAAATATAACCAGAAAAGTTTAATTATTAGTACATATTTTAGATTTTTTTTTACGTTTTAAAAAGATTAAAGATAAAATGCTTAGATTAAAAATAAAAGAAATAAAAAAGATTTACATAAATAAAAAAGAGTTTGTTTTATTTATTTTATAAAGGTATTTGAAGAAAAATTTTTATTAATAAAATGATATTATTTATGAAACCGACTTGAGAATAAAATTAGACCTCTTCGATTTATAACGTTATAAAAAGGAATCATTAAGCTTCAAAATTATCGGCAAAGATATAATACTACCGGTATCGATCCTAATTATACAAAGGATAAGTATAATATCTTCATCGTAGCATTATCAAACGCTGAAAAATTATTTTATTTTTTGGTTGATTATTTTGAGCTTAAAGATATTGTATCAACAGAAATCTATTGGCAATACACGTAAACTACATCGGTCACTGTCGAACTAAGTATTATTTATTCTCTCTTTTCCTGTTTAGCCTCCGGGAATTACCGTTCAGGTACTATTTCAGAGGATGAATGAAGATGACATTTATGAGTGTAAATGAAGTAGTCTTGTACAGTCTCAGTTCGACCGTTCCTGAGATGTGTAGTTAATTGAAACCCAACCACCAAAGAACACCGGTATCCACGATGTAGTATTCAAATCCGTATAAAAGTAACTAACTGCCTTTACTAGGACTTGAACGCTGGAACTTTCGACTTCCAAATCGGGTGATTTGGGAAGACGATTTCACATTAGATCAACCCGGTGGGTTTATTACTTTAATCTAACAAGAATTATTATTAACCAATAAATAGCGAATTCATTTTTTTAATTATTAAATAATTAAATTCAGTAAACGATGGGTCAACGTTCCGGCATCGATTTCCATTACGTTATAACTTTTTTGTTATCTCTCTTCTTTAACGCCATTAAAATAATTTTTTTGGGGGGAATTCGCGTGCCGTTTATGAAAGAAAAAAAAACTGCGAGTATAATTTAAAAAACACAAATAAATAGACTACATTTAATAAATTAATGAATTACAGATGTTAGAAAGTATTATAATAGTTTTAATAATTGATTTACGAAATTGAAATTACAAAATAATAAAAAAATATAAAAGTTAACAAACAGGAAATATTTACGTAATACAGCTTTAATTAAAGTACTAAAGCGCTTATTTCAATGTAATCTAACATTTCACTGGACAATGTTATATACATTGCAGTAAATATATACAGTATATGATAGAGAATCTTTGCCTGTCTGTTCTAAAATATCCGACAAAAACTGAATGTAATAAGGAAAATGTAACATTATTTCTATGAACAAATGAATTAAAAAACCTAAATTCTATTTAATTTTATTTATTGATAAATAACGTAAGAAATAAACTGTAGACCTTCAAATTTAATTCTATTTTTCTAATTTTAAATTCTTGTTTCTGGAAACTTTTCTCCTATGAAATTTTAACTTAGATTTTCTGATATTCATTTATAAAATATTCTGTTGTTTAATAAAACGAAAAATATTGAAAAACTAAAGGAACATAATTAAAAAATAGTCTTTTATGAAAAGCAAGAACGAAAATCTTATAAAAAATTTTCTCCCATGATAAATTTTTAAATCAAATACGAAATAGAATCGCTGGAATAACAAGAACATATCCTAAAACTTAGAAATCAATCAATCGGTGGAATGGTTCTCGCGTGATGTTGTTGCAGACAGACAGAACCTGCCACAAATTTTCGCATTTTTATTATTTTGCTAAATAAAAGGACGATTTTTTCGACAGTATAATAATTTTATAGTATTTAATTTAGAGTATAATTAGAATAATGTACTGTGTATAATAAATATCGGGGTTTTAAGTTAACGTAATATTTCTAAAGTTTCTGTGAAATTGCTGTGAGCAAGCTCTGAAGCTTACAGATTTCGGATTGCGTGCTAGCTTCGCCAATGCAATGATGCACCGAGACGATGAAAATTTTCTTTATAGTAGTATATTCAGTGAGGAATCAACATTTCATGTAAATTGAAAAGTAAATGCTCATAATGTGCATATCTGTGGATCAAAAACTCCTCACAAAATATTGCATTGTGAACTATACTCCCCAAAACTGAATGGTTTTTTTGCCGACGGAAAGTATACGGGACCGTTCTTTATCGCCGAAGCATGTGTATTTGGAATGAACTATCTTCGTATGCTACAACTGTAGCTCTTTTCTTGACCATAATACGAACCACAAAACTTCATTTGGCAAGAATATAGTGCGCCTCCTCACTGGCATAACGCTTTACGTGACCGGTTGAATGAAATTCTCCCCGACCACTGGATCGGTCGCCGGGGACCAGATAACAGGACTTGTTTGCAGTGATCTCCACGTTCGGTCGATCTGACCCCGTGTGATTTTTTTTTCTTTGGGGATTTATAAAGGATTAAGTGTATATGCCACCGTTACAGGCTGACCTACCCGACTTGAGACAGGATTGAAGTAGCTGTCACATCAATTACTCCAGAGCTGCTGATTAAAGTTTGGGACGAAACTTTAAAAACTTTAAAGTATGGGATAACTTTAAAACCCCAATATTCATTTTGAAATACACTGTATAGTAATTATAATTTTTAGTAATATTTTGAAAATAAAACAGGTAAAATTTTAAAGCTCAGTTAATTTTACTAACCTCTCTCGACACTTGTGAAAATATATTAACGTTTCGTTAATTAAATCTACATTCAAAATGTACGTATGTTTTTAACAAAAAAAAAAAAAAAAAACATATTTTTTGATTCAGGGATAATGCATTAAAAATATTTTTTAACAGATTTTAAAGCCGTAATAATACAAAAAAGGAAGTTTAAAATTTATTGCAAAAAAAAATATTAAAAAATAATTTATACTTAGTACTGAAATAAAATTATATCGTCAGGTTGATAGTGACATTTAAACTTTTACTTTGTTATTAAAATAGATAGTAGTTATATTATTATATAAATTATACTGCGTTATATTTTCTATAACAATTTCTATTAGGGTTACAATTTCTATTAGTTAAAAAAAATATTGCAATTAATTTTTCATATTTACGGGTTTGAAGATGAATAGAGAATTTTAATGTTGGGTCATATTATGTTAATTGTAGAGGTTAAAAATGTAAAAAAAAATATTGCTATGTAGTAAGAATTTCTGGATTTTTTTTAATAAATTTAATCTTTAACATAATAAATATCCTTTAACTAGAACATCTAATTATACATCTGAATAATATTATTATAAATATTAGAACAGATTTATATACAAAATAATAAAGAACGAGAAGAAGAGGAAAACATTAATAAATGAATGGAAAAAGTTATACGTAACTTGGTATAAATTAATTCTTTTATTTTTTATTATACATTTTTAATGTATTTCAATTTATATCTTCCGTATTTTTACGGTAATAATAATAATATTATTACAGTT
The DNA here is from genome assembly GCF_047948215.1 of Lycorma delicatula. Classification (NCBI taxonomy): domain Eukaryota; kingdom Metazoa; phylum Arthropoda; class Insecta; order Hemiptera; family Fulgoridae; genus Lycorma; species Lycorma delicatula. Next base: position 125,920,297 of record NC_134461.1, on the reverse strand, counting down.
ATTACACCGATGTAATAATCGTTAAAGAAGATAATGAATGAATAAAAATTGAAATTACAAAGGAAGTGAAACTCGTTTGAATCTTTCTTTATATCAATAATAAATTTGTAATAATTTATAGTAGGTCATATTAAAAGATTATTTTACACCTATGATACTTCACTATAAAATTTACGATTGTGGTTATAAATTTATTAGTGTATTCTATAATATTTTAATAATTTGTTGATTATAAAATTATAATTTTAGATACGCTAAAACGAAAATGAACTAAAATCCATTATATTGTTATAATTTCTACGTAATAAATTTATACTCTATAATAAAGTAATAAATAAATGTGAATTCAATAATTTTTAACATTTACACGGAAATAAGTAAAAATTTGTTTGCGTTTATGGAAAATATTTTAATTTTAGCTATAAAACTACTTATTTATAATTCTCTTTATCTATTTATTTCCCCTTATAAACTTTGAGATATAAGAATACGGAAAATGTTCAGTATTTTACAGATACGCAAAGAAAGAAAAATAATAGAATTTCAATTTAATATAATAGGCAAGTAAACGTGGAGTAAAGGTCGACATGATATGGTTTGCAGATCACATAGCTGTACTCGCAGAAAATGAACACGATTTAATAGCTGTGCTGTTGCTTTCAAGTCTATTCAACTCCATTCATTTTCATTTGAAGTTCATTGTTCATTTTGGAGTTAGAATGAGCTTGAAGTATAATTTAAAAATAAATATAGGAAAGATCAAAATCACGGTAGAAAGTAGACATAAAACTCATGCAAACTGTGTTTTGGGCGGTGAACGCCTTCAGTGCGCTGTAAATTACAACCTGTTCAGTAAAGTAACCCTGGATAGAAGATGAAAGATGGAAGTTGTGAGCAACATCAACCAAGCAAAGGCAACGTTCGACAAAAAGTGTAATTTTTTCACGGTAAGGATTGTCAACATAAAATTCAGGAAAAATTGGTGAAACTTGGACTGGCGAAACAGTGAAACTAGGACGTTTGGGGAAACAGTTAAAAAGAGAATCGAAGCACGTGATTGACTTTTTATCGGTACCGTAGGATGATAAGAATTACTCCGGTTAACAAAGTTAAAAATGCTCGATTTTTATTGAAAATGGAATTAGAGAAGACATGCTTTGTTTGAAATAATTAGAAAAAACGAGATCCATATAGATTGGACATATTTTAAGATACGATGGCGTTAAGTCCAACTTCGAAGATGTTACAAAAAAAAAATTACTAGAGGTAGACCCAGGATGGAATACATTAATTAAATACAAAATGATATGGCTGCAGGACCTACGCTGAGGTCTAGAGGATGGCTGTCCAAAGACACATGAAGAGATACTGCCAAACCAACCTACCGATTGGTAACTAAGAGTGGATGAATAACATTCAAGAACAGATAAATCTGATAAAATTATAGATTGATAATTACATAAAATCACGCAACCCAAAACGGACGCCGATTCTATACTTTATTGTTATAAAGTTAATTGTTATTTCTGTCGCAAGAGATATTTAGTTGAGGCTATACTAATCAAGGTTAAATAATATCACATGATTCCTTATCCGTCCATCTATGATATTAATTTTGCATCAGTACAACAAGCATGCCGTTTTCACATGCCCAGGGTATATTTATTGCGGAACATTATTTAATCGGTCGGTGATATTTTTAAATTCCAAATTGTTTTCATAGCTACTTTTTAACCACATAAATAGATTATTTTTCACTTAATATTTGGATTTTATGAAACAGGAAACAGGATGTGTCCGATCGTAAACTTAGTGATTGTCTGTCAGTGTTACACGATGACAGTTTGTACTACATTCATGAGTGGCTTTTACTTTTTCTAGGAAAATCAGTCAAGCCACCGGATTGGTCTAGTGGTGAACGCGTCTTCCCAAATCAACTGATCTGGAAGTCGAGAGTTTCAGCGTTCAAGTCCTAGTAAAGCCACTTATTTTTACACGGATTTGAATACTAGATCGTGGATACCGGTGTTCTTTGGCGGTTGGGTTTCAATTAACCACACATCTCAGGAACGGTCGAACTGAGAATGTACAAGACTACACTTCATTTACACTCATACATATCATCATCATTCATCCTCTGAAGTATTATCTGAACGGTAGTTACCGGAGGCTAAACAGAAAAAAGAAAGAAAAAGGAAAATCAGTCAGGGAACTTCCCCGACAGATTGGACTTTTGGGGTGGTTAAAGGCTTCAAGTTACTTCCGTTTAGAATTCGAGTAGTGAAAGTACTCGAAACACCCGACTTTAAGAGACGACTTCAATGTTGTATGTTGTTCAAACGTTTTGTTCGACGTCAGGTGCGTGTTTTAATCAATATCTCTTTACTCATGAAACGAGGATACATTAACGCCCAAAACTATAGTGTATGATAATATTTCTGAGAATCCTAAATTTTATCATGAAAAGCATTTTCATAAAGTTGGTGTGCGATTTCGCGCAAAGAGTGGTAGGACCTATTTTTTTAAAGTTAACATTAACTCTAGAAGATTACAGACAAAGCATTACAAATTTCGTAGCCTTGCTTGACACTAAGAATGAAACTGCTGATTGCACCAAGATGATGCTACCTCCCGCACGGTCAATTCAACTATGGTGTTAAGTGAATTTTACGATGCCGTGTAATTTCCCGTGGATGACCTCCATGGATTCTACGATCGCTCACTATCAACATTTTATTTATGGGATGATTTGAAATTCAATCTTTTCAAAAGTAGCTTGCACACTTTACATGAATTAAAAGAAAATATCGATGACGTTATCTCTAACATCAGTTCAGCAACTCTAAGCAAAGTTGTCATTGAACACGAAGAAACGAGTTGACGTTTGCATCAATGTGCAAGGTAGACGTTTTGGATATTTATAGTGACACGTAAAAAAAAAATATTCTGCTTAACTTCTATAAAAGGAAAATACAAAAAATGATAAAGCGAGAATGAATGAGAAATATAAACTGAAGAAAAAATCGAGCCGCAACAATGAAGAGGAACAATGAAAATAGTTTTTAAAATAAATTAGTTAGTTTAAAATTAAGTGAATTCTGGAAAATAAAATCATGGCTGGAACAGTAGGTGTTGTTTTGAAATCATTACAGTTCAATAAAACAAGGGGATAGTTTAGCTGTTGTTACGTCATGATCCGTTATTCCCGAGCATATTAATATTATCGATTGCTAAGGAATGAAAAAGTACAATAACAGTCATACCAACAAGCGAAGAGAGCATCACGAGTGTATTTCTTCTGCTACGAGGGCTACAGAGCTCTGTTTTGCGGTAAAGTGCGACAAGCAGTTTTTCGAACAGGAGGGAAGTCATTCATTATTCATTGTTAAAAGTATAAGCTAGTTTAAATTTGTAAATAGTAGAGTAAATTTTAACTTTTATAAATTTTATTATTGATTTTATCATAATGGAATTTATCTCAATGTCATAAATACTTGATAATTTTATACAAATTTCTATAACTTATAAATATTATAATAGTGTTATAATTATTCTTTGCGTCATACAATTAAACATTTTTTTTAAACAGTAAGCTATTAAACGGCAAATAAATATAAATTGTAAGAATTTTAACCTTGTGTGATCTTCCAATATCCTTTGCTGAACGGTTAAGCAAAGGATATTGGAAAACGTACAGGAAACTGTACGGAAAACATACAGGATATTGTACGTAAAACTTACAATATGAAAGATATTGCAACCGCAAGGGTAGATGTTGAATGTCCTGAATAAAGCAAATCAGCCTTATTCAGTATATAGTAATCCTCAAGAATAACAATAATTATACTTGCATTATTAAAGAAATGAGAAGTGATTTTCTGTTTCCGCCTGAACATGCTAAGCCAGCTGAATTTGAAGTAAATATTGCTCTCAAGTACCGTCACAGGAAATATTCCCGTTTACATTTCAACGGGGGCGAGATAGACACATTGATTATGAAAAATCTATTGGAATCCTTTTTTTTAATCGCTTATTGATGAGTGGAAAATCTACCTCTTCTTAGGATCAGATTACTATCTCCCTAAGGAGAATAGTGCTGTGAGGTTTTAAATTTTCAGTTCTTCAAGTTTCTTCAACAAAAAAATTTCGGAGAGAACTGGCGAAAAAAATTCTGTCGCCAAGGGGTCGAATCGTGGACACGTGCAAGGCTAGGGAGGCAGCCTGTTTGCTGAGGGCGTTCGAGTCCAGCAGATGGCTGGATCAGGACGTTCTGATGACGCATTGAGGACCCTCAAGGTTTGTGAGGTGGGCGCGCAATTCAGGGGGGTATGTGTAGGGTGCATACCCGGACCCAGACTAGGCGATAGGGAAGGGAAGGGTAGCCCTCTCTTGGGGAGAGTCACCATGGCAACCGGGAGGGATGTCGTGATCCAAGAGGGACTCAATGATCCAAGAGGGACCCCGACGGAAGATCAAGCTGCACTAAAGGGGGGGGGGGGCTAGTCTTCAGCTACGTCACTTGGGATCGACAGAAGTAACATCTTCTAAACGGTTACCGGTTGTTCCCAAGTGGTTAAAAAAATAAATAAATAAATAAAAAAGTTCTTCAAGTTTCAGCAAAGACTAAGACTTTTTACCTTAACCCTTTAAGATTTTTTAATAAAAATTGCTAAAATTTTAGGCAAATATAATGAATTTGGCTTTCTACTATATATGGTATATCGATTAACTAATTACAGGTATATGAGTTTTTGTGTAATTATTATGTAATTAATTATAATTCTTTACTAGATTATAATAAAATACTGTATTTTCTGTTTCACTAAAATAAACATTTTGAAACATAAATAAAATAGTGTGAATTATAATTCAACGTATTTCTTAATTCTTCTTTTCGTTATTTTCACTTTATATAACTTAGACAACACTAATTAAACTACTGAGTTGAAATGGTTTAATTATTATTATTTTTTTTAATAAGAACGTCGACAAAAATAAGGAATAATTAGATTTTCTCATTTAACTGCATTCAACAAAGTTCACTTGCTCTTTAATAAGCGAATTATTGTTTTCGTATTTTAAGTTAATTAACCTACTTAGTTTAAAGTCTAAAGAGCTTACTATATAATCAAATAAAGTATTCGTAGTAAATTATTACATAAATTTAATTTGTGGAACGGATATTAGAGATTAATTAAATTAATTAAGGTAATTGATTATTCAATCGCTGGAAAACGCTCTGTTATCCAATACGAAGTTGTTTCTCATAGACTAATGTGAATCATTGTTCATGAATGGCAAGGGTTCCATTCGAATAAGGATATGGACTCACAAATATCAACGTTTTTATTTGGTAAGAGTTTTTATTTGGCAAGGGTGAGTAGTTTGGCAAGATCTACTCACCTTGGCTAAATTGAAAGATAAATCTGAATAGAATACAGTTGTATGGATGGAAAAAATATAATTTTGAAACCACCTAAAAAACGTTTTCTTTTTTTTTACCCGGTAACAGAAAGTTGTACGTTCAATTATCAGTAAGAGTGAATGTATTCATACATTATTTCCAGTCTTCCGAACATGTCGATTAATAATGATTCCATATTTGGCTATAATGAAGACCCTTTGGAACGAAGGACTTTCTGTAAATTTCAAGGCAGTGAAATCAAAAATTAATTTCGTAACAGTCACAAATCTGCCTTAAATTTTTTAATTATCCATTGAAATTTATTTAAATTACACAGTAGTTAATAATACTAGCATGTTATACATAGTATTTGCTGTCATATATATGTATCTATACTGTTATATAACACGGAAGAGGGTTTTTGTTTGTTCGGGATAAACAAAAAAAACTACTCGATCAATCGAAATCAAATTTTTACCAATGTTTCTTGGCACAACTGAGAAGGTTTTTAGATATATTTCATCTCGAAAAAAATATATATCTGTATATATGTACTAGTGGAGATTTGCCGGTTCAAACACAAACTTTAATAAATTAAATTAATGAACTGTGAGTCTCTATAACAGTGTAATAAAAATGTATATTATACAATATTATTATATTTTTTTTGGTATATATATATATATACAAAATATATAATATGTAATTTGTATAAATATATATATAAAATTATGTAGTAGTGGAGATTTACCAGTTAAAGAACCAAATTTATTGAAATGTAAACTGTAATTCTCTTTCTATCACTGTGTGAGCTGGGTTTGAACTGAATGATTCGAATTAAACGAATGGATAACATTACAAAAATAATAGAATTAAATTTATGTTAAATAAAATAATATTAAATTAAAAAAAATTTTATTTAACAATAATGGGCTTCCCGTGGGGACTTCGTGTGAGGCTAGAGCGGTATGGTATGCAAGCACCTCGTGGGAGGCTAGACCGATCATCTCCATCAATTGGTAACAAACGGGGTGCCCCTGGGGCGCTGTTTTAGGAGATGCAATGGTGTGCTCTTATATGGTCTAAAAACAATCGTCAGATTTTCAAAATTCAAACGGGTTATTTATTAAAGGTTGAAGGCTAACTTTTACATACATTAGGTACATTCTCGATCTAATAGATCACGATTATTCGGCATTGTTATCTAAAAATACAAAAATTATTTAACTGAAAAATTACTAATTAAAACATATAAAATAATAAGAAATCCGTTACGGTGCAGAACTTTTCGTTCTGGCCGCTAGGTGGTGAGCCGCTAAATTTTCATGCTCCTTTCTTATGAAGAGCCGCTCCCAAGTTATATTTCAACAGATGTATTATTGAAGTTGAAGACAACATATTATTCATAATCACCGCCAAGCAAAAACTACTGAAGATAAATTGAAAAGATTTGTATGCGTGTTCTTCTTACGGTAATTGCACATTAAGAAAGGATTTATGAATTCCCGAGTTTAAAGGGCTAAATGAAGTAACGATAAAATTTACCATTTTTTAATTTCTCGGTATAAAATGAAGATATCAGCTTGAGTTTTTTGCGTGTGTAATTTCCATACGAATATCTAAAATCAATTTCTTGATTTTTTAAAATTCCGAGTTTCAAGGGTTAAAATCGATTTTTGAATTTTTTTTAACACCCTGTTACTTTTTTAATTTTCCTGTAACAAATGAAGAAATCAACCTGATTTTTGGTAAAGTGTAATCTTCATGCGAATAACATGAAGATTTTGCAAATAAAGAGAAATATTACGAGTATTCATATCACCACAAATTATGAACTAAAGGGCACATTGAGATCGTGGATCCGTGGATCAAGGAAAGACCGCCAGCATTTTTCATTGATGTTGGGAGAAATGGTATATCTGTAAATGGGAACTACGTAAACGTAAGTTTTTGTTGGAGATGAAATATAATTTCATGCCTTTTGCTTAATTATGCCATATTTGTTTCGTTCGTCTATTTCTTTTCATTTGCTAATAACTGAGCTTTACATTTCAACCCCACCTTGTTTATTAAAGAAACATTAAGTGCCACCTATCGTTTAAAAACATTGTAAGCGTATTCGACTAAAAATTAAAATACTAATTTTAAGGAAAAATACTATTTATACCAGAAAATTTGAGTTTAATAAACGCCAGATATATTTTGTAATCCTGATATATACAGTACAAGGTATCATGTGATGTAGTATTACAAAGCTATCGCACATTAATCGATCACGAAATTGAACGATGAGAATTATTAAATGATGTTAATTGTTTTACTATATATTGATTATATATCATTTTATTTAGTAATTGATCGATAGAAATACTTTCTTTTTTTTAATGAAAAAAAAAAGAAGAAGAAAATGAAATAATAAATTATCCACAGTATGTGGGAATTATGTTTAATGTCAGATATAAATCTAATGAACGACATAATTATTTAAAATGTTCTTTGAAGGTTAGTAGTTTAGTTTTAGAAATATCATTACGAACAACTAAATATCATCAGTAATCAAATGATGGTCAATACAAAAGAGAAAAATACTGTGTGGGAAGGGGAAGTAGAACGAAAGAAAGATATTAAGATCATTAAACAATAGAATAAAAAAAAGTAATGCAGAATACAACATCGATTTATCAATTATAATTTTGAATCAATCTTTTTTTGTTGTTGTTATATTAATTTAATTTATTATTGCAATACGGTACTATTAGTAAACTACAATAAGATGAAATTAAGAAGGCGTGAATGTGAAATTCATCTCTTAATTTTAAATGGTTCGTCATTGGACGGACATAAGCTACGGTTTCTATGACTAAGAGTTAAAAAAGAAAAAAAAACTGTAATATAAATCAGTATCATTATAAACTTTAATAATAGAAAGAACTCCATGACATTATCACTATTCTAAACAATTTATTCATATCAGTTGTAATTTGATTTAATTACTTATTATTTATTAAAAACGTTGTTATGATTTCTTAATAATGTATTTATATTCCTGATCTTCAATTTGAGATAAAAGTATGTAAAAGGTTGAGTATTTAAATTTTAATACATATACCGGGTGATTCAAAAAGGACTTCACAGTTTGAAAATCGTATAAAGATTTATTGAGATAACTTACAGATTCGCTTGAGGTCTCATTTCATAGAAAACGACATCAAGTTTGTCACCCAACATTCACTTTGGTTCGATATGATTTCAATTTGTAGTGCGACGTAAATCCAACCTGAAGTCGATTTCAGACGGCAAGTCGGTTAGCAAGACAGCAAGAGATTCAGTAAGTCGGGCGTTAATTCGAAGTCTTAGCTCAAGAAGATCAGTAGTCAAAGGTAGTACATAAACCCGATCTTAATGAAACCCCACAAGAAAAAAATTAGCGGTTAAGTCTGGGAAGGGAGGTGGTCATGCAATTGGACCTTTACAACAGTCTACTGAGCTGGGAATCGAGTACCAAGAAAATCTTGGATTCTAGGCGGTAGTGAGGTGGTGCCCCCTCTTTTTGAAAGTAATGGCGTTCATCTTGGTCATCATCGTTTCAGAATTAGAAAATTTTGAAGAATGTCCACGTAAACGATTCCATTTACGGTTGCTTTCTAGAAGAAGAACAGGCGGTTTAGTCTTTGTTTGTTTAGGGCACAAAAACATTAACCTTAGGGCTCTCACGAATGTGCTGCAAAGTTTCGTGAGCGTTGTCGCTATCCCATATTCAGTAGTTGCGTTGCAACTTCAGTAGTTGCGAGTGTTCACTTTGGCACTGGTGTGAAACGTTGACTCATTACTATAACGAGTCTAAAAACGTATCCTTGTCTACAATTCTATCTATCATTTCCCCACAAAACTGCAGCCGAACAACTTTGTTGTCATCTGTGATGTGTTGAACTACGGTTAGTTTGTACAGAAAGTGCAATGGTATACGTGTAATACGCACCAAACAGTTCTTTGTGGAATTCCAGTCTCACATGACGCATGTCGAATACATTTCTTCGGACTACGTGCAAAGCTTTCTCTGAATTATTCCACACCAGCTTCAGGGTCGCGTGAGCGTCCTGGTGATTTTTTATTTTTAACAGAACAACTTTCAACGAAAGTTTGGTAAGAATAAATTTTATTCCTACTAGGAGGATGCCTACCGTACTGTCTTCGAAAATTACGTTTAACTGCAGTTAATGACTGCAAATCATAATACCAAAACACACAGCGAGCTCGTTCGTATCAGTAAATATATCCGTTTTTAACAACCCTGGTGACAGCGTTGGTGTTTGAATTCGGTACTAATGAACTCGTGAGTCAAAACTTGGTGTTTTGCTATGAAATTAGACCAACCGAATCTGTAAGTTATCTAAATAAATTTTTATATGCGTTTAAAATTGTGAAGTCCTTTTTGAATCACCCGGTATTATGATGCAATCATTTGAGGTGTTATTACAACGCTGATTTTAATCTTGTAAATTAAAAAAGCTACAAAGAACTTTAAATGGAAACTTTATCTTCGATTTTTGATAGCTTTATCCTATGGCATATTTGGAATCTCTATCATTTTTTCAGTATGCGGCTTCATTTTTAAATTAAAACCCCCTCCAATAACTTTATAATATTTTCGAAAACAACATTTAATTAACATATTTTATTCTTTACTATTCTTCCCTAATTGCAACCGTTCAAAGCATTTATTATTTTCAAAATATACGGTAGAAAGAGTAGATAAAAGAATTTCGGCGTTTTAAAGCTATTTGATATCTCTCATCTTCGACTTAGAAAAAAGAATCACAAATAAAATAAAAGGGGAATTCTTACAGGTTTCCCCTATAAATCTTCAATATGAGCCCCTTTCGTCACATGACACTATATTTTTTTTTGTCTTCAGTCATTTGACTGGTTTGATGCAGCTCTCCAAGATTCCCTATCTAGTGCTAGTCGTTTCATTACAGTATACCCTCTACACCCTACATCCTTAACAATTTGTTTTACATATTCCAAAGGTGGCCTGCCTACACAATTTTTCCCTTCTACCTGTGCTTCCAATATTAAAGCGACTATTCCAGGATGCCATAGTATTATAAATCTGTCTCTTCTTTTAACTATATTTTTCCAAATGCTTCTTTCTTCATCTATTTGCCGCAATACCTCTTCATTTATCACTTTATCCACCCATCTGACTTTTAACATTCTCCTATAGCACCGCATTTCAAAAGCTTCTAATCTTTTCTTCTCAGATACTCCGATCGTCCAAGTTTCACTTCCATATAAAGCGACACTCCAAACATACACTTTCAAAAATCTTTTCCTGACATTTAAATTAATTTTTGATGTAAACAAATTATATTTCTTACTGAAGGCTCGTTTAGCTTGTGCTATTCGGCATTTTATATCGCTCCTGCTTCGTCCATCTTTAGTAATTCTACTTCCCAAAGAAAATTCTACCTCCATAATCTTTTCTCCTCCTATTTTCACATTCAGTGGTCCATCTTTGTTATTTCTACTACATTTCAGCACTTTTGTTTTGTTCTTGTTTATTTTCATGCGATAGTTCTTGCGTAGGACTTCATCTATGCCGTTCATTGTTTCTTCTAAATTCTTTTTACTCTCGGCTAGAATTACTATATCATCAGCAAATCGTAGCATCTTTATCTTTTCACCTTGTACTGTTACTCCGAATCTAAATTGTTCTTTAACATCGTTAACTGCTAGTTCCATGTAAAGATTAAAAAGTAACGGAGATAGGGAACATCCTTGTCGGACTCCCTTTCTTATTACGGCTTCTTTCTTATGTTCTTCAATTGTTACTGTTGCTGTTTTGTTCCTGTACATGTTAGCAATTGTTCTTCTATCTCTGTATTTGAACCCTAATTTTTTTTAAATGCTGAACATTTTATTCCAGTCTACGTTATCGAATGGCTTTTCTAGGTCTATAAACGCCAAGTATGTTGGTTTGTTTTTCTTTAATCTTCCTTCTACTATTAATCTGAGGCCTAAAATTGCTTCCCTTGTCCCTATACTTTTCCTGAAACCAAATTGGTCTTCTCCTAACACTTCCTCCACTCTCCTCTCAATTCTTCTGTATAGAATTCTAGTTAAGATTTTTGATGCACGACTAGTTAAACTAATTGTTCTGTATTCTTCACATTTATCTGCTCCTGCTTTCTTTGGTATCATTACTATAACCCTTTTTTTGAAGTCTGACGGAAATTCCCCTTTTCCATAAATATTACACACCAGTTTGTATAATCTATCAATCGCTTCTTCACCTGCACTGCGCAGTAATTCTACAGGTATTCCGTCTATTCCAGGAGCCTTTCTGCCATTTAAATCTTTTAATGCTCTCTTAAATTCAGATCTCAGTATTGTTTCTCCCATTTCATCCTTCTCAACTTCCTCTTCTTCCTCTATAACACCATTTTCTAATTCATTTCCTCCGTATAACTCTTCAATATATTCCACCCATCTATCGACTTTACCTTTCGTATTATATATTGGTGTACCATCTTTGTTTAACACATATTAGATTTTAATTTATGTGACACATATTCAACCAATAGAAGAGTTCGTCTCATAATCTTATTAGCATGTCTGAAGTAATGGAAGCGACAGTTGTTTCAGTACTGTGACTCTACCGGAGGCAAACTTAATTCTTTACAGAACACCAAAGGAAAAAATCACATTGGGTCAGATCGGGTGACCTTGGAGGCCACCGCAAACAAGATCTCTCATCGGACCCAAGCCGAAAAATCCAGCGGTTGAGGAGAACATCATTCAAACAAAATCTTACATTGTTATGCCATTGAGGAGGCGTACCAGCTTGTTGCCAAATTGAATATTGTTATTTTAATAAAATATTTTTCAAGTAACCGATTAGTAAAATCGTTAATAATAATCATTATCGTTAATAATGATGGGGCACAGAATTCAATTCCTCCTTAATTGAGAAAAAATGGCTTTTTCTTCCATGTACATAGCATATCAAAATAAGCATCACCTGTTACTCTTAATACATCGAAAATATAGCTTCTTAAACTTGCCGACGGGACATTGCACAGAAACATAAGCGTTCATGGGGATTTTCTGACCACCAGATAAGGATATTAAAAAATATCTACTAAGATGAATTGTTGACTCATTATTGAACGTAATACTATCAAGAAAGTGATCATCTTCACGGTGCAATATTTCCATCGCGAAGACGGCAAATATAGAATAATCAGTACTCTGCAAAGACTGTAACTTCGTACAAATATGTATGCATTTTCTTAAAACATTCCAACGTGTCATTACCGGAATCGCTAGTTCGAAATTTCTAACTAATTTTTTAGGACTACACAGGAAAGAATCCCTCATACAATACTGCAATACTTTCTTCAGATACCCACGGTCAACCCGTACTTTTGTTTTGCTCAGACATCCGGTCGTTTCAAACTGACTATGCCATCGACGAATGTTGTCACTCGGAGAATCATAATTAAATTTTCTTAATTGTAACTACAGATCCACATTTTGCAAACTACAGAACACAATGTATTCTGTTGGATCTCTTAGTTATGTCATCTTAGTTGGAAACTTAAGGAGTGGCGCAAACAAGAAGAAAGACTGGGAATCAGTCTTTTAGTAGGAAATGAAATCAATGTTTTAGCTTAGAAAAAAAATTAGTGAAGTTCCCCATTTAACGTTTTTAGTAGCTCTTACAATTAAGGTAATAAAGTTCCTAATGGTGACGTAATTAAAATGAACACTCTGTACACACACACACACACACACACACACACACACACACACACACACACACACACACACACACACACACACACACACACACACACACACACACACACACACACACACACACACACACACACACACACACACACACACACACACACACACATACATACATACATACATACACACACACAAACCACTTTAATCTGTGATATAAAATATATATGTATAATATTCTGCGTTATTTATAAAACCAGGTAAATTATGTGTATTTTTTTAGAAATCTTGTGTAATTTACACATGAAACTGGTATTTTTACAATAAAGAAACGATATGACTCTAGACCCTGAAGGAAGTTATGAATTAACTTAAGTCTATAATTATTTTTATACATGTATGTATTAGGAGTGATAATTTTAGTGTCATCAAATGTAAACTCTCCCTTCTCTATCGTATTTTCCCGTTCACTCACTTTCTTTTCTCTCTTTCTCTCTGTATTTTTTTCACATACTTACATTCATACATCCTCTTTTTTTTATGTAGAGCACGAAAATTATATATGCGTATCACGCGATATTCTCACGTTATTTTCCCCTTACATCTGTTTGTTTATATATCACATTCAGCAATCTAGTGTAGTAATAAATGTCATTTAAGTGACATTACAATTTATTATATATGTTCTGTTGCAAAGAAAAAAAATCGTTTAAATATTAATCGATATTTATCCTTGAAATTCAGAATAATAAGACGAATGCAGGTTAAATATGAAATTCAGATTTTTTAGCATTATAAGTTTTAGTTTTTTTTTTGTCTTCGTCATTTGACTGGTTTGATGGAGCTCTCCAAGATTTCCTATCTAGCGTTAGTCGTTTTATTTCGGTATACCCCTACATGCTACATCCCTAACAATTTGTTTTACATACGTTGCCTGCCTGACATTGTTTCCCTTCTACCTGTCCCTCTAATATTAAAGCGACTATTCCAGGATGTCTTAATATGTAGCCTCTAAGTCTGTCTCTTCTTTTAATTATTTTTTTCCAAATGCTTCTTTCTTCATGTATTTGTCCCAATCCCTCTTCATTTGTCGCTTTTTCCACCCGTCTGATTTTTAACAATCTCCTATAGCACCGCATTTCAAAAGTTTCTAATCTTTTCTTCTAAGGTACTCCGATCACCCAAGTTTCACTTCCATATAAAGAAGCTACGCTCCAAACATTTGAAACATGTTTTGAAAAATGTTTTCCTGACGTTTAAATTAATTTTTGATCTAAACAAATTATATTTCTGAATGAAGGTTTGTTTCGCATGGGCTATTCGGCATTTTATGTCGCTCTTGCTTCGTCCATATTTAGTAATTCTACTTTCCAAATAACAAAATTCTTCTACATCCATAATCTTTTCCTATTTTCACATTCAGTGGTCCATCTTCATTATTTCCACTACATTTCATTACTTTCGTTTTGTTCTTGTTTATTTTCATTCGGTAGTTCTCGCGTAGGACTTCATCCATGCCGTTCATTGTTTTTAATTTTTAATAACAACAATAATTTCATTTCTAATAATTTTTATAACCAGGTTTATGATATTTAATTCTTTGTAAAAAAAAAATTTAATTCATTTAATTTTGATTTAGTGTTACTAAGAACTATTTTTCTAAATGGTTAAATTAAGTTAGAGACGAAAAGTTATTTTATTTATCTTTTCATTTAACGGAATATCTAGTGTTCAACCGAACAATCAGATTAGGATTTTTATAAACAACCAAAATCAACAAAAAATAGGTTTTGAGAATCTTACACTATAAATGATGAGTTAAAAAGTTAAAACTTGTTTAAAAATAATTTCATTACTAAACCAAATTATTATTTAATATAACATTTAGCACAAAAAATAAAATAAAAAATATTAATTTTTTGATTTTCTAATACTGTTTTCGGTTTATTTAAACATATGATGATGATTTTGCAATAAAACTTCATCATAAATTACCCCCACCCAAAAAAGAAATCTTAGGTAGCTTTGTACATGTATAAATATTTTTTTTTACAATATAAGAATAAGTAACCTATGCCAGGAAAGTATTACAACTGTGTTGTCAATTTTTTAATGTAAAAACAAAAGGAAAAAAAATATTTTATATGATACAGATGAATAATTTATGAAATATACTAGTACATCCATGCAGAATACTAAGTTTAAGTGCAATATTATAAAAAAGTATTATTCTTCTTAAATAAATGCTATCTATAATTTTTACTTTACACGAGTAAAATTTCATATAACATTCTACAACTGAACACGTGATTGTAATATAAATTTTATGTTTTACTATTAGATGAATTGTAGTTATTCTACCTTGATTTCTCGTAGTATCTCAGTCATTCACAATCTTATCCATGTTTTCCATCATTTTCCATGTAAATTTCTAATGGCCCTGAAAATTATAGTCAATGATAATTTCTTTCAGGTTTATTCAGTTAATGTTAACTGTTTAATAAACTGTGAAATACACGTACATTAACGCTGGAACAATCAAAACACACACACATATCCCCCCCATATACACACATACTCACACAGTGTTTTTATTAAATTAATGCCAAGGTGTTTTTCAAAGTATTTATTCATTTAATAATATAACTTATCTTACGGACTTGATAAATAGTGAAGTTTATACTAAAAGATCGTTCTTTTATAATCTTCTTTGTTAATTGTTATAACAGCAAATCATATCATGAACTATCATTACATTTAAGGTTGTCGGTTTTATTAATGGATTTAAATGAAAAAATAATATATTTTTACAAAGCAGAAAAAAAATTGTTAAAGTATTTAAGAAAATGTTTACCACAGTTTCTTAATGTTTAGTTTTATTTTTTTTAATACCTTTATTTATAATGCATTAACAATTAAAGTCATTAGCGACTTATCAGTGAAATTTAACTGTACCGGTAATTGTGCAGGCTTGAATAAACTCAGGCCGACCGTTCCTGAGATGTGTGGTTAATTGAAACCCAACCGCTAAAAAATATCGGTATCCACGATCTAGTATTCACACCCGAATAAAAGCAACTACCTTTATTAAGATTTGAACTTGAGAACTTCCGACTTCGTAATCAGCTGATTTACGACGATGCGTTCTTAATGTTATTTTAGGGAAAAAAGATCTTTTTAGAGACAAAAAAATATAGCTCTTTACTCAAAATATTTAGTCTATTTACATACACAGAATATATATATATATATATATATATATATATATATATATATATATATATATATATTAAAAACCTTAATTACAGAATATTTTGTAGGCTAAAAGATTTAATCTCAACTTCAAAATTACCTTTGTAAAAGGTAGTTTATATCATCAATATTTTCTAATTAAAAGTTTTTAAATGAAATGGAATGGAATGCAATGCAAAATTGGCGGGAGTTTATAGATTCTCGCTACGGATCGCAGAACCTGGACAGAGTCCCTTGCTGCTGGATGATTCAATCGGGCGTGTTTTTAAAAGGTTTATTTTAAGTGACGGGTCTAATTTTTCAAGTTTTGTCTTATTTAATATTTAGTATTTTTAAGGACGGATTTAACTGCATTCCGATCCGTTGTTAAACCAGCGTTATCGAACCCATTTTATGGGCCGACCGCGGAAGGCTAGGCTTATGCAACCTGTCCTCCCGACGTAATTCCCCTTCAGACCGTCCACTGAAGTCCTTTCGGTGCTAACGCTTCATAGGCTAGCAGGAATACGCCACAACGGGGCACTAACTATATGGAGGGAGCAATGCGCCCCCTTCTCCGGAGAAGTCGCAATTGCTTGTTTAAGTTAATTTACATGTAAGTTTTAAAGGAGGCTGCCTTTCAGAACGCATCTCTGCTGGGCTCTTTTCCGGACTCCTGTCCGTGATGTTGGGACGAGTAGAGGGCCTTCCTTCTTCTTCATCTTCTTCTTCTTCCTCTTCTTCTTCCGATGACTTTAAATGCAAATAAAAATATATTTTTTGTAGTATTTTGTTTTACTTACTTATTTAATGTTGTATTAATTTTTATTAATGTTGTAAAATATTTTTCTGATACCGATCAATTAAATTTTACTGTGCCTGATACATTTTTTCTTTTTTTTTCTACCCTATCCCCCGGGCCGGATCCACAACAAAGCAAAGCACAGCCCAGGGGGTTGTCTATCCAAACGGGCCTCCCCGTCCGCCGGTCATAAGTCTAGTCCGACAGGTCAGCCCGCCGGTTAGATCTTTTCATTGCCTGTCTCTAACGCCTAGGGTGGGGTATCCAGGCTCGACTATGTCGTTCCTGGATCCCACCCCAGAAAACGGGACTTGATGCCAATTCCTCTAGTGAAAGGACCCTGTGCAGGGCACTTACACCGGGTCTCGGTCTTTTTCGCGAAGGGATGAGAGAGACTCAGTGTCTCATCACTGCCGCCTACCCGTGCAAGCACAGACGAACGGCAGTTCCGCAGGGGGCTGTCCCTCAACCCCTCGCCGACCCGTCATCCCTGGCTTTGTGCTGGCCGTGTCACAAAGTCAGTTACCGCATGAAACCTCTCTGCCCCTGATAACATACAGTCTATGATTGTGTTAACTGTAAGAGGTCCAGTCACCAACTCACAGGTACGACGTTCAGTAGCCCAAGTCTGGCAGTCAGGATTACCTGATACATTAAAAGGTTTAAAAACGATCGTATCTCTTTTTAAAATAACAGTTTTTAAAAACCATATATAGATTTAAAAAAAAAACTAACTACAATCCCCAATTGAGTAGGAAAATTAGAAAATATTAAGCAATTGATAAAAAATATTTTTGGAATTTTTTTTATGCCTTTTTGTAAATTCGAATTAGGTTAAGCGTATAATATCATATTTAGTTATTAAATTAATAATCTTCTATTTTAAATTAAAAAAATCTGAGAATTCGAAATAAATTTTTGGAAATGTTAGTTAGTGTGTCATGTACAATATTATGGTAATCAAATGTTAGATGTTAGGAAAAACAGAAAAGAAAAAAATAACATACGTCTTTGAAATGTAAAGTTACAGGAGAATGTTGAAAATTAGGTGGGTCGATGAATTCGAAATGAAGAGGACGTAGATAAATGGAAGTGAAGAGAAATTTTTAATAAAACCTTGTAAAAAGACAAACTAGTATGCGATGTATAATACTTCAAGGGTTAGTTAACACAGGAAATTTGAAAATAGAGGAACGTTTGAAAATAGAAGGTAAAAAAACTCTAGAGGAAGATTATTGAAGTATAAACAATAAACTATTAAGGATTTATGTGTAGTAATTATGTTCGGATAAAAGATTAGCTAGAACATAAACGAATGAGAAACGGAGAATTGCTTCCAGCCAGTCAATCGACAGATTATTATGTAAAAAAATATTAATAATAAAAAGTGTATATTTTTATTTTTCTTCAATTTTTTTTAAGACAAATTTTAACAATAAAATCAAATCACATAGCTTAATTGAAAAGTGATGGCCTACCGTTTTATGTTTTTACCGTTATTAGGAGGCAACTTATTAAGCTTTAAACGCATGGGAAAAGACAGAGCGATTAGTATAAATAAAGATTGACATCTACAATACTTTTATATGACAATCATTACCAGTATACTCTTTCTAAACATTTTCTATTTCAGTCAGTCGCTGTACGCATTTCAGTCCATCAAGAGATAAATATAATCAATTTATATTTATTTCTTGTCAGACTACAAATATAATCAGTTTCCCTTATGATTGAAACTGATGTAAACAAGTCATTCCGGTGCAAGATTATGTTATTAAAAAGTATTCTTACCTCAGATGATAGATTTCTTTATATATCGTCTACTTAATAGTACGATCAAATATCGGCGACGATAAGAAAAAAAGATAACCGATTTGAACGAGTAAATAAACAATTTAATATTATAGTTCCCGTTCGATCACTGAAGGTGGGACGCTGGAGCATCCCACCCCTCCTGAACGGGGCTGTCCTCCCTGCCCTAACGTTAACAACCCTCACCAATCTTTCACTTCTTCCGTGTTTTTCTTTCGGATGTTCCTTATTACCTTACTGACTATTGACCAGATCCGCTCACCATGAAGCATTGCCTCCAGTATATTATCTGCGGTAACCTCTCCCAACCGCGTTCACATCATCATCCTGTCTTCCTCCCACTATGGACACTGGAAGACAGTATGTTCTGCGGTATCCCGCTCTTCACAATACTAGCAGCTTTCAGACGGCAGTCTCCTCCTGCCTCATAGGTAGCTATTAAAGCTACCATGCTCCGATAAAAATTGGGTTAGCTCAAACGTGAGTTCCCCGTGCTCACGTTTGAGTCAAGGCCTGATATCATTAACTTCTTCGTCCAGAGACCCACCTCTGATCCAATCTATCTCTCCTGCCAGCGCTTTGGTAGTTAGGTTTCAATTAACCACACATCTCAGGAACGGTCTACCTGAGACTGTACAAGTGTAGACTTCATTTACATTTATACATATTATCCTCTGATATAATACCTTACGATGGTCCCGAAGGGTAAAATACAGAAAAAAGAACTATGTTGTGAATTTCATCAAATTTGATTAAGTAGTTCAGATGTAATTTTTCAACAAACTCTGTTTGTTGAAATGTTAATGTAGGTAGATGTTTCACTTTCATGATAATATAGATGCCGATGTGTATATAATTTTGTATATGTAAACAAAAATACTGGAATGAAATAAACTAATTATATTCGGTAAACTCAAAAACATAGATCACCAACAATCGAATGGTACCTATTATTATGTTTGCTCTAAACGTAAGTGGAACGGATCTCAAAAAAGAAACATTGCCCATTTCAATATTTTATCTTTACGAATCGCTTTACAAATCATAAGTAAGTGAAAGTCTGTCTGTTCAGGACAATCGAGCCACGTTATTTGGATAATTTCGCACGTGTGGAGCATCTTTGCAAGTTAATATTCTTATTTTATAAGGTTTAATTTCGCGTCGTTTTTTATTATTCAAAATTCATCATTAAGAAGTTTGTAATCGATGCTCTTAAGGTTACATTGATTGTTTGCTTCAATTTATTCTACACCGACTGAGAAAATTAATCTAAGATTGCATCATCTAGTTCATTTTTAAGAAAAAGAAATATGTACTAACAACCAGTAGTAAGAACTATTGTCCGTTCGGAAAAAAAACAGCTTGAATCGCTAGCAATAAAGTAGTAGCTTTGCAATCAATAGCTGCGGATGTTAAATAAGAACTACGCTCCTCCCCCTACATTACGCGTTTAATAGACTACAACTCCCGACCAATTAGTACTCCTCTGTTTTTTTAATTAGGAGAAAAAGACAGAGAGAGAGAGAGATATTACTAATAATTCAGTAGAAAATAAATGATTCTATTTCTTTGGTTAAATCATACTGTTGAGAGATACTGGCATATATATATATATATATATATATAAAATACATAGTGTTCATAAAGTCACACAACTCACATGTAAAACAAACTATATTTATTTCATGAAAAAAGTAATTTATTTATTTCATATAGGAAACTCAAGCAGATTATGAAAGAATAATAAAAAACGAATTAAAAGTAATTCTTTTTTCCTACTTACATGTCACAATAAATCTTCAAAATGTCCACCTTTAGCGTTGGTGCAGGCGTCAATTCGTTTCTTCGAATTCAATGCAGTTTTCCTTACAGTTACTACACGATGTTAAAAATACTGTACTCGATATTTTTTTATGAATTCATCCAATTCAATTATTCTTGAAAACAGTACTTTTCAGATGATCTCAAGAATAAAATTCTGCTGGTGAAAGATCCAGGGACCGAGGAGACAATAATTCGTGGGACACGGTAATCGAAAAATTCACGTAAGAATCTTAGTCAAATCAGCAGTAGTATGTCTTATAGACCATTTTTCTGCAACCACCGGTTTCGCTGTTCAGTTTAAAGCAAGGCAATGAAATTTTTAATAATTTCTGAATAACATTCGGTAGTATTTTTAAGAAATAATGTGTCGCCTACTCTTCGTACCAAAATCGCACACAAAACAGCAACTTTTTGACAATGGTTCTCATAATAAATATTAGGATCTCAAAACTCCATACTCTATTACTATAGCCGTTACTCTATCTAAAAAAATGAAACCACGATTCATCTGACTAAAATATTATTGTCCGAACAATGTACACCACCTCGAACGAAACGTTTAAACAATCCATCGAAGTTGATCGTTAAAAATTATGTTCTGAAGTTCTTTCATTATTTGAATTCATTTTGGGCGTAAATTGAGTTTTTTTTGTAGCCTTGTGAATAAACCCCAACAGAAAGCCTAGTCCGTTCAGAATGTTTCCCGAGTAACGTTCTTTGAGAACTTAAAAGCAACTCATAAATGGACAACTATTATTAGTCAATGTACTCGTTATAAATTAACATTAGGTTAAACAAAAGGATAAAGAATATGGAATTACAAAAATATGGTGTTTCAAAAGAATAATTAAAATTATACAGGACGGGAAAATTCGAGATGAAGAGGTCTTTACGTAAACAAAGGAGCAGAGCAATTTGTGGCAAAATTTTGAAGAGACAATTAGATTTAGGTTAGGATGACTATATCTTAATTCAGGTAAAATTAATTTGGTGATTTGAATATTTTTATTATTATTATTATTAAAAATTCCGGGTAAATTCATTTAACGTTACTCATTTTGAGTTGGTAATACTGGTTGAGTTATTGAATTGGTCGCTGCCAGAGGTTGTTGGGTTTTTTGCGGATTCTGTCTTCAATTCAGTAAACAATAGAACGTTAATCCGTATAGCGGTGCAAGCGAGTAGATCAGTTCACACCGATCGATCGTAACAGTCGATCGACTGACTGCATGGCGATCGAAACGGCTAGAGTTTCGTACGACATTTGTTGATGATCAGCAACGGGGAGTTACACTTCCAAGGAAAGTAATCGTACAGAGTGTCATCATATATCATATTCACTACGTTTATGAACAGCTAAAGATTTTTTTTAAGGAAATCTAAAGAATATACGAACGATGGTCGATTTATTTGGTACTGTACCATATAAACGGACATACAGACCAAGAAAAAAGTAATTATGTAATTTTACACGATATATAGACGTTGGGGTTATGAAAACGACATGTTCGTTGTGCAGCAGAACTTCATCGTACACGGTGCTACGATGAGATACATGAAATAGCTTTTGAAGTCTCAGCAAAGTATCTGCCTCGCCAGAAACTTATAAGTGTAGGATCTGGCATCCGTTTTGGTTCGGTGGCTTTATAAACGTTCTATATACATGTTATAATTTAGCAGTGGTAAATTTTGTATTCCTATTTTCTTATTAATGATTCGCATTCGTTACTGCCTTATAGAGGAAGATTATTTTTATTCCGTTGTAATAAAATATTAAAGTTAAGTCGTTATCTGACCTCTGTATACGT
Organism: Lycorma delicatula; assembly: GCF_047948215.1. NCBI lineage: Eukaryota > Metazoa > Arthropoda > Insecta > Hemiptera > Fulgoridae > Lycorma > Lycorma delicatula. Next base: position 125,897,658 of record NC_134461.1, on the reverse strand, counting down.
TTTCAAAAAACAACTAATTTATATCTACCGTTGAACAAAGAAAAGAAATAAAGAGCGGGTTTACATTAAATCATGCATGTTAAACTAGTTTTTATGTAAAACAAAACTACTAAAAGCAAGTGATGTTAAAGAGATTTAAAATAGATAAAAATTACTGGGTAGAACATGAGACGAGTTTTTCTTTTAATTCTTATGTTATATGTAGGCTACTTATTTATTACATTTAGGTCACCGTGCCTCAGATGTGGAATCGGTAACATCACTGAACATTCACCATTTTGCAATTATATATATTTATCGTACAGTATATGTAATCAAGTCTTTTATTTACAGTTCACGATCAACTCGCTTTGAATAAGTTCATTTTACATTTAATATCTGGAGTACGGTTGATAAGTATCATTTATTTTTATTCACATTAGTTTCCAGCAATGTTCGCTCGTGTTTGTCGATAGCTAAATTTTATAAATTCTACGTTAATACCATAAAAGTATTTTTCATTTTACTTTAGCCGTATACGTAAGGTAATAGTATAAAATGCATAAAATTATTTATAAAGAGTATGCTTTACGTACATATGGACGCGCGCACATACATACACACCCATCCACCCACCCACATGCGCGCGCGCAAAGCTTTTATTACATGATCTAATTTACCGTATAAGCCTGAAGAGAAATGAACGTGAATTATTGTATAGAAATTTGTAGCGTGTGAAAAATGCTAAGCTTGACCCGAAACCTTCCGGGTGAAAGGCAGAGACGTTATCACTTTGCCATGGAGGTCAGTTATAAAAAGAAATATTCTTTCTAAGTTCCGATTTTATAGCGTACAGGAAATATTACTGACCATATTAGATATTATAAAATTGATCCATGGGAATATTTACATTGAATTAATAAAAAATAATAACTTAAATATTGAGTTTGTAAAATCAGTTTTATATGCGCTAACATTTGTATTTTTTTTTGTCCCTGCCTCCTGGAATCAGACTCCCAGTTAAGCATGAACACAGTTCCGGGAGGTGCCTTTGCCTCTAGTCGTCAGATGAGGGAAACGCCTAGCCAGGCTATGCTGTTCTCGGCCTCCATCACCCAGCAACTGGAGCTCGGTCCTTTGTGCTTTGCCTCTAATGGGGACACCCTCACCGGGACTCAGTTTTTTAGCTCAGAGGCATATGCGCAAACTTGTATTAAACAAATTTAACGAAAAAAATTATTGATTTTTTTTTTTAAAAGTTATTTACCCGATAGTTTATGCGGTTTTTATTCAATATACCCTCTCTCTATTAAATTGTTATAAGTTTCTTATATATGAGTAAATATTTAATATTTTTTTAAGTACCAAAAATTTTAAAAATAAGCCTGCATAGAGTAGTATAAGTATTTGAAGACAATACTTCTAATTTGATCCACTTTCTACTTAAAACTTGGCTGTTTCTAAACTATGCGAATGATGCCGTCCGTGTTCCGCAAGATCAGAAATAATTTCTTATCATTTCTAATTTGAAAAAAAATTGTAAAATTTTTAATCGACTTCAAAAAAGGAAGAGATTGTCAATTATGTTTATGTTTATATTTTTTTGGAATACTCGCGAATAATTTTGTAACGGTTAACCATATTTCAACAGTTATTTTTTTTTTATATATATATATAATATATATATATATTATATATATATATATTTGCCCGGGCATAACTCTTGATCAGAAGCTCCAATTTTGAGAATTTTTTTTTTTAAACAACGGTGAGTTTCTAACTGTGTTTCATTGCTTAACTGTTAATTGTTGACCGTTTCATTGCTTAATTGTATTACACCAGTGAGAAAAAGCGATGGGAAAATCGATAAATGATTATGTTTTGTACATTTGCCCATATTTCAGCTACGATGAAATTACAAAACTAAAAAGAGAATTTTTTTAAAAATTTAATCGACAGAAAAGTTAAAAAACAAAATTGCACTGAAAAGGAAAAGCATCATTTTCCCTTCTTTACCCTCAGTACAATCTTTCAGTTTTATTTTTTCTAAGTTACGGGTAAATTTTAAATGAATTAAGAGTACACGAGATATGGATTATGAAATTACGGATTACAAGAAGTACGGATTACAAATTTGTTTTAATTTGGCGTCGACTTCAAAGATTGTATTCAGGGCAGTAATTTTTTTTAATTAATTTTTTTTATTTATTTGGGGCTCAGTTCTATTTTTTAAAAAGTTTTTTCTTAAAATATTATTCAATACTTTGACATTTCTTCTAATTATAAGATCCTATTTTCAGTAAATGGTACACATTCGTTGTCAGTTGTAATCATAATTGCCTCAACATATCCTTTGAAGTAATAAACAAAATAATTATAACTACATGTAAATAATCAAATTTTCTTATTTTAAGATAAAAAAAACTAAAAAATGGACTAAAAAGGGGAAAAAATCATTTTTCCTATTTCGCACTAAATACAATCCTTAAATTTTATTAGCAAGGAACAAACAGTTTGTCTGTCTTCAGAGCATTAAAACTCAAGGTAGGACTATCAAAAGATAGTTCTACCTTGACTCCGGTTGAGTTTTAGATCGTTAAATACTTCAAAAATGCGCCCAAGGGCCCCGAAGGAAATCCAAAATTCGAAAAATACTGGAGCAATGATGTTATTTTTAGTATAAGTGTTAATTAAGATTAATATTACTTATTTCTACACTTCAAACCCAGCAAATTCTCTATGCCATAAAATTTGGGAGGGGGTAATACAAAATTTAATAAATACTCGTACTAAACCCATTGTTTCAGTTATCAGGCATAAAATACATCCAAATATAATATTTTACTTATTATCCTAAGCGATGTTATTATGACAGGCATCACCTAATGAGTCCACAGCAATATTTGGGGTTAAGGTAAAGGATGACACGAGTAAATATTGCTATGAATTAATAAAACTGGAACACAGCTAACTAAATAGTTATAATACCGGGCGATTCAAAAACGAGTTCGCAATTTTAAAAGCGTGTAGAGATTTACTGAGATAACTTACAGATTCGGTTGAAGTCTCATTTCACAGCAAAATACATCAAGCGCTCTCAGTAGTGTTGTTAAAAATGGATACATTTACGGGTACGGAACATACTGGTTGTGCGTTTTGTTTCACGAGTTGCAGTCAGTAACTACAGTTCAACGTAATTTTCGTAGAGAGTACGGTAGGGAGCCTGCTAGTAGGTGTACAATTTACTCTTGGCACCAAACCTTCGTTGAGACAGTTTGTTCTGTTAAACATAAAAAAAATCACCAGGAAGCCCACGTGTCCCTGAAGTTGCTATGGAACAACTCAAAGAAAGCTTTTCCCGTAGTCAGAAGAAATCAACTTGACTTGCATCACGTGAAACTGGCTTCACAAACGACTGTTTGGCTTGTTTTAGGGTAAACTATTGCGCTTGAAGCCATACAAACGTGGTTCAACACATTACAGATGTCGAAAAAGTTGCTAGGAAGCAGTTTTGTGTAGAAATGATGGATAGAATTGCAGACAACGATCCAATAAATGTAATTTTTAGTGAAAAATCAATGTTTTATATCAACGGCAAGGTGAACACCCATAACTGCTGAATATGGGGCAGGAAAACCCCTAATGAAACTTTGCAGCACATTCGTGATAATCCTAACCAAGTTTTTGTGCCCTAAGCAAACAAAGACTGTATTCTTCTTCCAGGAGGCAACCGTAAATGATGTCTGAGCATGATTCAAAATTTTCTAATTCCTCAGTTAGACGATGATGACCAAGATGAATGCCATTAATATCATCAAGACGCGGCACCAATTCACTACCGCCTAGAAGTCCGACATTTTTTGATACTCGATTCCCAGGTCGGTGGATTGGTCGTGAAAATCCGACTGCATGGCCAGATTTGACCCCGCTAGATTTTTTCTTGTGGATTTCATTAAAATTGGATTTATATATCACCATGTCCTGCTCATCTTGTTAAGCTAAAACTTTGAATTAACGCCGCAGCTGTAGAGGCAACGCCTGACTTTCTGGCTCCAGTCTGGAATGAAATCGACTTCAGGAGGGATGCATGTCTCATTTCAAATGGAAGCCATATCGAATCAGAGTGAATCTTGGGTTACAAACCTGATGTGTTTATCTATGAAATGAGACTTCAACTGAACAATGTTATCTCAAAAAATTTTATACGCTTTTAAAGATTTGAAGTCGTTTTTGAATCACCCATATAAATATAATAGTATGATTGATTCTTTAAACAAATATTGGATACTAAATTATCATTTATAATAAAAAATATATCTTCAACAAGTTCTTCTAATTTGTCTTCAAATCCAAACTTAACAAATATCATTCAAAAGATTTAAAGAAGTTATTCACAAAATTTCTAAACTTAAAAAAATATTGTTTTTGTCTCGTTTATAATTCTATATCAAGGTTTTTTTTTTAAGTACTGAAAATCTTTTGACAAAAATTATTATTTTTGTTTTAAATGTTTAAAAAGGCGTTTTGAAATAATTTTTATTTATGTAAAAGATATTTTTATATTTAATTAAAATTTTATATCAAATCAAAATATAATTGTATCATTAATAACTTAATTTAATATAATAAGTATTAATAGTAGTTAATTACGCAATGAGCCTATAATGATAGTCATTGAAATGCGAAGTAAGTTAGGACACAAGCCTTGACGAGTGTCATAAACTTCGCACGAGTGTATTAATGGCTATTATAGCGAGTTGCATACTGTATCTTTTCTACGGCTGAGAAATTTTTTTTTTCTTTAAGAGGTGGAGGAACCCCATTTACGAGCGCCGAAGCAGTGTCGGACTCGCTAACAGGTTCCGCAAGATAGTAAAAAAGGCGTATGTATTCCTGCGCACTACCGACTAAACCTTCACCAATCCTGACGCCCTGCCCAACCTCGGAATAGCTGGTAAAGCATAACTTCAGAAGGGGTGGTAAGCGCCCAAACCTACATTCAGGAAACAAATCAAATAGCAAGGCACACACACAAAAATAGATCCACATATAACTAAAAATCCAGCACAAAACTACACCAAACACATTTGAACCAAATGTACCGACACATACACCACCTACACACACAGACACACGAACACCAACTCTCACAACACTCATACTTACCATACGCATACTTACATGCCATCAGTGTTACCTCGGAAGTGGGGGAAGCCCCCGGGATCTCAGCCGGTGAAGTGGCCGCGGCTTCATTGCATCCAGCCAACCCCAACAAATCGCCCTCTAGACACTCGCCCGCAGCCTAGTCTCCCGCACCGGGACCCCAGGGCCTCTATTTAACCTGCGGCTTTCTTCAGCAGAACGTAATTTCTCCATAACTGCTTTAGCATATCGGGAAACAGCTGCCTAGTGATTCTCACTGGTTAACATAATTTCCTGGAGGTGCTCAGGTTCAAATATTTCCTCTCTGCCAATAGCATCCAAGATCTCTCACGCTCTACCACAAATCTAGAACAACGAAAAAATATATGAAAAGGCGTCTCTTGAACTTCACAAGCAGGGCAGCTGTCTGAGTGGTCCAACCCAAACCTATCTATATTGGCCCCATATTTATTATATTTTAGGGGATTTAGGGCGTATCTCTCTCTATACGCCCTAAATCCCCCATGGCCCGCCAGCAGCTGAATAAGATTAAAATCTTATTCAACATCGCGTATCAGCCTGTAGGTCCATCGGTCCTTCGCACACGGCTGAGAAAATATTGAGATTATTGATTTAAATAAACGATAGAATACATTGTTTACGGAACATTCTTTTAATTTAAAAAAAAAATACATTAAACAATACATTTCTGTAGCAATAGGTTAGCAGTCATAAGTTTTGCCTTTTCTTTAATATCGATCGGTGTTAAAGTTATTTCTTCCTGAGGATGCAACACAATTAACAGTAGGATAAATAGTTACAGTAGAAACTTAGTTACCTATCGGTGTACTTTCAAATTAACCTCTACTTGCTACCTGCTAACTGCTAAATCGGATGCTAAAATCAAATTAAAAAAAACAGCTGATACATTAAATAGCACCCGCTTCTGACTTGTCAGCAGTTGAAAGAATAGGCTTTTGATCAGTTGAACAACTGTATCATAGTGAAAATCAGTCTCGTAGTGATCCTCATTATGATACAGGTTCCATTTTGAAAAAATGAATTTTTTGGAGGGAAACAGAACATAGACCCATAAAAAGCGGACCGTAAGAGTTATTGGTATTTTACATTCTTAATAATTTTTAATAATACAAATAGCTTACATAATAATATATTAAACTAATATTTTCCATGAAAAAACGAAAAAATATTTCAAAGGTATAATCTACGAACTTAAAATTAGGAAGGCTGCCCAAATTTCATTAAAACAATATATTTTTTAACGTAATTTGGTGTTAATTCAAAGAATTTAAGTACAATATTTTAAACTGAATTATTAAATAACCTTCTTTAGTGATGATGACAATGCTATATTATATAAGTTTAATCTTATGATAATTTGACAAATCAAATAGAGCTACTGGTTTATGATGGATAAGTTACTATTTTAAGAAACAAACACAATTGCGTGCATCAAATTGCCGAACACAAACAATACTATATATAATACTATATATATATATATATATATATATATATATATATTACATAAATTTATATATAATATATATTATATATACATAATGTTTTCGTATTTTGTAACAGATAAGCCTTTCACTTTTAAAATGATAAAATGAATGACAACAAAATCTCATTGACATTTTGATGACACGTTTTACTCGTATTTTCTTAAAAAAAAAAAGAAAAGGATCTTCTGTTTCTGTTCACTGAATCTTATTGATGTAATGATATTATGATCAACAAATTGTTCTGAGTATATATTAAAACATTTATTACACAATAATTTACACGGCATTGATAATCATAGCAATGTTACGTTCATCAGAAATCATATATAAATCGTTCGAAATAATACGATTGTGTAAGGTAAATGCCATTTTTATCTAAAAAGAATAGTTAATTTCTATGAACATTTCTGAGTAAATCTGTTTTACTTATATATTTTACGATTTATAATAAAAGATATGAATTTTTTATTTGAAATAGTAATCTATAGTTTTAACGATACAATATTATTTTCTTATATTTTGTGAGAACATTAGTATTATATAGAAGCCATTCTGGCCTTCAATTAAATTATAGCAAGGTAAACTTAAACAAATAAAGCCACCTACATCTGACATTTTTACATCTGGAGAAAGCATTTGATAAAATAGAACGAAGTAAATATTAAAAGTTTTAAGAAAGTTATAACTTAAACACAGGGAGAAAAGAGTTAATTACAGCGTGTATAAGAAACAAATATTAGTTATAAGAGCAGAGAATATAAAATAGAATATAAAATAGATATATAGTAAAAATTAACCGTGTTAAGATTTACTTTTTTTTTGGCAGATATCAAAAATGAATTGAGAAAAAAATAATAATTGCTAGAATTCGTTAACTGAAAAGGTTCAGTGGTAAAATAAATAAAATAGAAACAAAGAAATGATTTGTTACAAAAAAGAGAATAATGTGAATTTAAATGTTGGATTAGGGAAAAATAATATACCACAAGCGGGAGCATTTATTTAGGTGATAAATTACAAAGTATGAACAAAGTAAGATCGATGTAAAAAATAGACTGGCAAAAGGAAAGAGAACTTTTATGTACAGTATCAAACATGAATCTAAGAACTGAAAGAAATTCATCTAACTATTTGTTAGTGCTTTATACTGGGCAGCTACTAGTCAATATTACTTAATATTGACAGTGGAATAAACAAAAAGACAAAGAATATAGGCTTTTGAAATATGATATTACAAAAGGATATTGAATATTATATGGGAACGAGAAAATTCGAGATGAAGAAAGGAGCGATTTGTAACAGAATCTTGAAGAAAGAATTTAATTTTGATTGGAGGACTATGTCTTAATTCGGGTATAATTAATTTGGTGATTCTTTTGCTAATAAAAATTCCGGGTGCGACATTTAACGTTACCATTTTGAGTTGGCAACACTGGTTATGTTAGTTGTGGGTTTGGTTACTGACAGAAATAGTTAGGTTCCGTGTGGATTCCGTCCTGAATTCAGTGAAAATGGAACGTTTATCCGTGCAGAAATGCAAGCAATTCGATCGTATCCGCACAGCGAGAGTCTCGTAAGACATTGGTGATGATTGGCAAGTATGAGGCTCCACGTTCAAGAAAAGTAATCGTTCAATGAGTGGTATGAGACTGGTTTCGTACAGAATAAAGCTCGTACTCGTAATACCGTTCTACCGCATGAAAATATCAAGCGCATGAGAACAGCTTTAAAAAGAAGTCCACATCGAGCAGTGCAACGTCATTTTCAACAATTGAATTCGGCGTAAAGAATTGTGCTACGAATTTTACACTATGATTCTCATTTTCATCAGTATAAAAATAAAATCGTTCAGAAAATTTTTCTGTGCATAAAGCGTTGCACGTCCGTTATTAGCAACAAATGAACACCTGTATCAAAAGCAGGATGACCTTAAGAGGTACTTCATTATCGGTAACGAAGCAATATTCTCGCTTAACGGCTTTATAAACAAAAAAAAACTGTCGATATTCCATAAGAGAGTGTTTCAAAATCATAAGGTGATTCTATGGTGTGCCATTTTAACACAGGGATCAACTGGATTCTACTTTATCGAGGGTGTCTCTGTGTTAACCGAACCATTTGTTGAAAACCTTTTTCCTTGAAACGTCGCATCTAGAATACAGCGACAGCGTGGTTTCAGCAGGTCGATTCACAGTTCATACGGCACCACTCTCAATGAACAACTAACGATCTGCATTTCTCGAATGACTTCTTTCTCGGTTTTGTGACATTCAGTAGCCCTTCCTTACCCCGAACCTTACTACGACAAAACGTTTTACGGATATTTAAAGTTATAATTTTTACTTACACATCACCCTAACATTAACAGCCTTATAAATGCAATTCGTCAGGAAATTGCAAATATTACGCAGGACACTACATCTCGTCGTAGCAAGTGTTCCTGGGAGATGGCAGCATGCCTTGACTGTCATCTTCAGTATGTATACAAATGCCTCATTTTCATGAGGCAAAAAGCTTTCATTAAAAGTTTCTATTTTTAGTGTAACAAAAAATATGATATTAAATTTTAATAAAGTTTTAAATATATTAAAAAAAAATTATTAATAACAAAAGAAAAAAAATTAAGTTGGCAGTATCTTCTAACAGAAAAATTGATTGTCTATCAGATATAAAAATAAAAGTTTGTTTTCTTTAATCTCTAACGAGGAAGCCTGCTTGAATATTATATAAATGAAAATAGTTTTTAATATCGATTGCTGTATTATTGTACAAACATTCACTATATTTCACCTAATTAGAGAGTAAATAAATAATACCGGCGATAATTGTACTCAGATTAAAAGTAATAATAAACAAAAAAATTAATAAACTCTTGACCACAAAATAAAAAACCGATAATAGGATAAATAAATTATCATGCGCATGCGATTCCATAATATACACAAACCCACAATCACAGATAAGAAATGAATATAGAATTGTCTAACCGAAATAGAATTACAAATATGTAATCCAACATATATACTGATAATTACTGTAATATATTTCGTGTGCCTACAAGGTTTAATATCTAGGAAATCAAAAAAAATTAAATAACCCTAAAAATGAATTAATTAATAAACAAATCAAACAATATAGATTTGCTTCATACTAAGCAGCGAGCCTCAGCTGACAACTGCAACCACATACCAACGTGCCTGTATCGCACACATCTGCACCCATTTGTACTCATACCGCGCATTAACATGCATGCACACATTCACACTAATAATACCCTCATACATATGATTGAATACAAATATATATATATATATATATATATTATATTATATATTACACTCCGTTATTAGATTCCTTCTGTATTCCCACGCCATTCCAACAACGCAATCATTCCCTTCCATTTCCTGTCATTCAATAATTCAATAACCTGCAGTTCTCTAAGACTCTTGGCTCTTAACGTAGCCAATCTTATTTCATCAAGTAATGGGCAGCTCCTACATAAAGCACAATATCTTTATCCTCCCTTTGACGAAGAATCCTTCTAAGAAGTAAGCTACCAGAATTAAAATTTAAATACCGCAACACGGCCCGCGATTTAAATATAACTGAAATTTCATGAAACATGCTGTATGTACATATAAAGACATGTAAACTTAATATGGATTTTATTTTATTTACCGCTGTTAAAATTTATGACATTATGATCATTCGACCATCATCAAGCTTTTTAAAAAATAAATGATGGCTTCCAGTATCGCCAAACAATAAGAAAAAAATTTATAATAATTAAATAATTTAACCGTTTATAAATTTTGACTATCATAAAGAAAAAAAATCAATAACGAGTAAGTAACAGTTTAATAAAACGTAATCGTGTTTTAAGTAGCGTTGAAATAAGGAAGCGAGGTTTTGGTTTTCTCCGGAAGATTATAGTATTTGTGATTTGATTGCCGTTGGCCGTTCTAGGTTTTACATTCTTACTTTATCGGGCAAATAGTTATACTGTGTAATATATAAGAAAAAGTATGTTAAATGTTGCATGTGTACTTTTTTGAATACATTAACGTTTCTTTACCCCCTCTAACCAAAAAATACAATTATAACATTAGAAACTTTCGGAAGGATATATGTATGTTGGCCAACTTTTATTTCATATCACCAGACTAGATTGATCGATTTGGATGAAGTTTGACACGATGATTTCAGTGTAAGCGGCATTAATTTCATTTAAATTTGGTTAAAATCGGTTAAGGAGGGTAGGGAGATATGGACTTTATACGTTCTTTATCTCAAAATGGGTAGGTAAATTTTTTTTTGAATAATCGAATGCCCCGTAAATAGATAGGATATTTTCTGATGGTGTGTGGTTTAATCAAATCAACACAAAAAGGATGAGGGCAAAAGACATGTATTTCTTTTTTTTTGTTCCTAGATTCAAAGTCACATATTTGTATTAAGTGAATGATTATATAATATTAATATATCACTTTGGTTATGTATTTTGGAAAATTCATTCAGGTAAGAGGGATAATATGTAATAATAGCTTATTTTTTCCTTTTCGCGTCAATTACCCTTTGTACAGGATAATTGACTTCTATTTTTTTATGTTTTATGATTATATTAACCAATTTTTATGAAATTTTGTACGATGATCTGTGAATATGTGTCTTCCTTAACACTTAATTTTGTTTACAATTGGTCAAGGATTGGGAGATTCAGTTATCATGATTCGGTATCTCTATATTTTACTAAATGAGAGGTTAATTATTTTTTTACAATTCTTTACTTGCACTTCTTAAATACTTTAATAAAAATATTAAAATATTTTATAATAAATAATAATAATTTTTTTTTAAATATTTATTTCACTCACTCTATATTTTTATAGGATCCCCTAAACTGACACAGGAGCCGGCCTCCATGGCGCGAGTGGTAGCGTCTCGGCCTTTCACCCGGAGGTCCCGAGTAAGAATCCCGGTCAGACATGACATTTTCACACACGCTATGAATCATTCATCTCATCCTCTGAAGTAATACTTAACTGTACAGCCGGAGATTAAAGAAAAAAAAACTGACACAGCAGGGAGTTTCCATATAAATAATAAATTCACAGTTAAAACAAAAAACAGAAACAATTACATTAAAAAATAAAACAGAAAACAAAACTCATAACTTATGATTAACAAAAGACAAAACAAACAAAAGATATATCCTCATAAACATTAATATTCTGCTCTCCACTTCTCTCCTTCATGTTACTTAAAATTAATTAAATAATTAAACAAAAATTAAGAATGTCTTCTATCAACTTCTTGGCAGAAATGAAACTTAATGTGCTCGGTGACAAACCTGAGAAAATCTTTGGGACAAGATATGACAACGTAAGATAGTCGTACTTGTTATAAGGCCGGTGTTTAAAATAATGCGTGTTACGAGTTTCACAGTTAATATTTTTTATTTTTAAAAAGTCTGATGAGAAAAAGTTATCCGTAATGATATTTTGATACAGCAGACCTCTGAGTGATAGAAGTCTGCTGAATCTGTAAAAAAAATATTGGATATTTGTTGGAATATATCTATTGTTACAGGCTTTTAGAATAGTTTTAATCACTTGTTTTTGGATGAAACGGATTACATTTAAATAGCAATAATAATGATAATAGCAAGTGGGCGCTGACACCTGGATCAAGAACTGCGGAACTCGAATGCGCTGCCACTGAAAGTTATACGCCTGAGGAAGTAGACGAAATCCGACACCGCGACCGAGCAGAAGGGAGCCCCGAAGACAACAAAAACTCAAACGTTAGCTATTTTTTTAAACCAAAAAAAATTACTGAAATTCTTTATTTAATTTTTTCCATACTTCAATGTTTTTGAGAAGACGTGGTGATATCGAATTTTGTAATGTACGAAAAATAATACCATGCTGACTGGGATTCGAACCCGGGAGCCCCTGGACAAACTCCGAGACGCTACCACTCCGCTATTGCGATCGGCATTGTTCTAAATAGTTTATTTTTATAATTATCTTTATCCAAAATATTGTTTACAATGTTTTTTTTGATAAATAAAGATGTTAGGTTACTAGACGTTTTAAAACACCTTTTTTTTCGGTTACATCACATAACTCATGTAACAGAACTAACGTGTAATCTTATAATAAAATAAAGGAGATTATATTTTTTAACCTTTTTTTTATATTGCTTATAAAAATCTTAACTTTAAAAGAAATCTGAGATTCTTTAATATATATACATATATAGACTTGCATTATGCAATGCTACTTTTCCATAATTGAGGATTGAAGTTTATATTGATATTTAAAAAAAATGGTAATATTTATCACCGCCTTATTCGAAATATTAACGACTAATTTTATTACCATAGATCGGTTTAATAACAAAATTCCTTCATAAATAAAAATGAAAAATTTTCTATACTAAATTTTATCCTTTCTATTATTATTATTATTAAATATTATGTGAAGAGTTTTTCATTTAAATAACGTTCACTAGTTCATTAAAACAATAGCATTCGTAATAAAATGAGGAACAAGAAAAGAGAATGATGTAATGATATTAGTATCCTTGCCTCTCTTCTCTTACAGTCACGGAAGCATTCGTTCAAGGAGTATACATTACTTTGTGTTAGTTGAACGTTAATTCTGAAGAGATTGTTGGAGAACAGTGAAAGGTTTATAAAACAAACCAGTTACCAAGGATGTTTTTACTTGCAATGGAATTTATTTTATTGTCTGCTCTTCTTTTAAATTTTAATTAAGAATTATGTGTAATTAACAATTATATAGATATATAGGTTGAATATTTACGAGAGAGTAGAATATATTGGATTTAATAAAACATCTATTTTAAAATTTGATTATATCCCAAAATAAATAGGATAAAAATAGTATATTAATATACTATTCTATCTTCAGTATGTTGAAAAATAACTAGTTATCAATCGGTATATAACGCAGTAAGAGTAGACCTATGAATAGTTACGGACGTAACCTGTACTACTAAATAAGATAAAATCAATTATGCTATATTAATGTTACAATGTAATTTTGTTTTTATTTTAAAAATTAATTAATACAATTTTTATCTTTTGTTTCAGTTCAAGAGACAAATATTTCGTGAACAAGTATTACCGCATACTGGCGGTAAAATACCAGAAGACGCTTTCAGAAGCGATAGACTGGCGCTAAATCGTTTAAATAAGGAAGGTATTACGGTACCGGATGGTGTATTATTAGCTACTCGTCATCGGGAAAGTCATCACAGTTCGCACAGAGCCGATCCAGATATTGACGGTTCTATTATAAAATTGATTCTTAAACCGGACGGTAGATATGCACCGCCTGAAGGTAATTATCCGTTCGGTAATTTAATCGATTCTACTTATATTATTCGACCACCGACTTCAGCTAAACATTATCTAAGGTTTCCGCCGTATAAACCTATCGAAGCACCTTTACAAATACCAGCTGAACCGTTTTTTCCGAGCGACGATGATATTTTAAGTCTTACAAATCACATTGAAAATTTTTATAACCTTAATCATTTGGAAGAATCTAGGGTAAGTATACGTAAATTTTTCATATGAATATTATTTATTGTTTGTTAATTTAATTTTATTTAACTCTTTTTACTGCGTGGGTCATCGTCAATTAGAAAAAAAGTTAAAAAAATTGTAACATATCTGATTATTTACTAATTGATAATATCAATAATAAATGAGATAGGTTAAACACAATTATTTTTAATATTTAATTATTCTATCAATTGATATGACGCACGCACTGAAACAAATCTTTTAATTACATATTAATTATAAAAATGGTTTTATTAAACGCTTTAAAATTCAAGATGGCAGTTCTTTTTCTCAGACAGGTGGAGGTGGAAGGGTAGTTCCGTCACCAAGATACCGCTGCCGCAAACTGATAACACTTTTGCTTAACTCCTGACAAAACGCATATGTCAGATGAATTGTTAAATTTATTGGTCTGAGTATGCGCATTTATAGATGAACGCCCGCACTCCGGACTCTTAATCTTTATTATATTTCGTGTAGTATTAAAAATATATAAAATAAGGTTAATCCATTATTGCATTTACAACTATAATACAATAAAAACTAAATGTACTGCCTATTTAGTACCGTATAATGTAAACTTAATATTCTTATTTCGCTGCCGTAGTAATATTCATTACAACGCAGTAGTAATATTCTTGCGAATGATTTCGTAAGCAGAAATAATAGCAGTACGTTTTAATTTGTACGATTGTTACCTTTAAATTTTAAAATTACTTCTTCATGACTTATTTATGCATTTATTATACTTAGCAACACTGCCTTTTATTATATGGTGCATTACGTTTTTGATACATAAAGGTACAAAATTTATTCAGCGTTTGAAATCTCACATTTAACTACTTTATAACTGGGACTAACGCATTTTTAAAATATGAAGAACGATCCATTTTTTAGTGCATTAAAATTAACGTATTATTTATATATTTGTTAGTATATATATATATGTTACAGTTAATTTCTTTAATTCGGTGATTTTATACAATTACCGGTTAATATGTATAATCGCCTCCAATTTGACAACTTAATAAATATGTAGCAATTTACTCGTAATAAATATACTGGTCATTTTACATATTCTCCATATTAATATATTTTACATTAAAATATCAGCTCGATTATAAGCAGTAATTATTGAATTTATTATTTAAATAATCAAAACATTACTATTAATTAGTCGAAGTTAGCGATCGAGCAAGCATAGGTTATGTTTTTGTTAGATTATGTTGATTCCGTGTACTGACGATTCGTAGGTATATAACATAACCCACCGGGTTGGTGTAGTGGTGAACTCGTCATCGCAAATCAGCTGATTTGGAAGTCGAGATTTATAAGGTTCAAATCCTAGTAAAGGCAGTTACTTTAATACGGACTTGAATACCAGATCGTGGATACCGGTGTTCTTTGGTGGTTGGGTTTCAATTAACTACACATCTCAAGAAGATTCCTATTTTCAACCTTCTCGGAAGCTAGATAATGAGAATCATCATCTACCTTCCAAATTATTCAATCTACCCTGGCAGCTGCGGACAATCGATACTTTCGCATCCACCTTCCTTGTTCCTCCAGTACATCTCTTTCTCCTCCGAACTAGGGGGTCCAGGGGTAATATTTCTAAACTGGATGGACCGATTTGGGTGAAATTTGCCACAATGATTTTTGTGTACGGGGCGTTTAATTTTGGTCAAGAGGACAGTGAGGTCGGAACTCATACTTCCTGTATATCAAAAATTTATATGCTCCAAAATTATCTGTATTAAAATTTTACTCAAATGGTAGGTAAAGTTTTTCTCATAATTTTGTGCCCCTTAGTTAGTTAAGATACTTTATGATTGCATTTGATTTTATTCAAACTTGCATAAAGGGGTATGGTCAAAAAACCGTTTTTCTTTTTTTGTCGTTTTTGGACAAAAGTTACATTCTTGTACTAAGATGATTCCACCAGATTAGTATGCAACTTTAGTTACATATTTTGGGGATTTATTTTAGGAATGAAGGATAATGTCTATTTCTTCCGGTTAATTATGGTTTTGCTTAGTATCTTCATACTAGATTAACAGTCTTTTCCGAAATTTTGTACATTAACTTCTGAATATATACTTTTGAATATTGGTCACTGATGTCATTTAATTTTAATTACAATTGGTCAACATAAGCGAAGCAGTCGCTAGCCAGAGTTTACTGGCTTTGCTGGAAATGTAATCAAAATATTCCATTTTTTTTTAATAAAAAAATAAAATGAAATTATTGATTTTCTAATTGGGGGTTTTTCACCTGTACTATGTAAATTTAAAACCTG
This sequence comes from Lycorma delicatula, assembly GCF_047948215.1. NCBI lineage: Eukaryota > Metazoa > Arthropoda > Insecta > Hemiptera > Fulgoridae > Lycorma > Lycorma delicatula. The sequence goes on along the minus strand of NC_134461.1, from coordinate 125,881,112 downwards.
TATTTTTAAAAATTTTTGTTTCTTTTTTAAAAGATTTTTTTTTGTATCGTTAAAAATAGCCAACGTAAGTAATAATTCATATTTGTAGCATTTTTTCTTTCTTTTACCAAAGAAATTAAAGAAATGCACGTGCGCTTATTATCTTGTTTAAACTACACTTTGCAACTTAACGAAAGACTCATATATCAACCGGTTTAGTATTTGTTGTTGAGATAAATAAATCAAACACATATATTAACTCCATTACTTTTAAATTAGATCAGAAATACTTCAAAATAAGGTAAATCGATTAACCATTAAAACATAATAAACTATTATTTTATTTCATAACTTAATTTAACAAAGAAATATTTTATAATATCGATTGAAGTGATAATAAAAAATTACATAATTGGAATTATTTATCGACTGCTATATTGTATTGCAGTAATTACGGTCAAATTTTTGGGAAATAATATCTTAAATCGTATATGTGATTAGTATTTTAATAAAATGCTATATCGAATCACGTACCAATATATATATATATATATATATATATATATATATATATCATTACATAACAAATATCATATATCTGTGATGATGCAGTCGTAACAATACCAGTTCGTGATTAGAGCAATGCTCTGTTAAATTTTTTTTGTTTCTTTTATCTCTCACTTATATCTTCACCTCTCTCTATTTTATCTTTTTTTCTTCCCTACTAGTTCTAATTCTATATTATATATATAAAATAGTTCTTTCTCTTTTTATGGGGAAGTACAGACTATCCCTTATTATCACGAAAAAACTTTCACCGGCGCGTGCACTAGTTGCAGCTCCCGAAATGCTCAAATCGCAGTTACGGGACCATACAATACCTCAATATTATTTTTTAGCTAAATATTATTTTTCCTTCACTTCTGCAGTCACTGAAATATTAAACATTATTATAATCGGCTTGTTATATATAATTTGTTTCTGTGAGATGCGTTGATTTAATAATCTTAAATTTTATTGAGTAAAACTTTATATGAGACTCTGAACTTTGATACTAAATTTTGCACACTAGCATGCTACACAGAGACAAAAGGTACTATCGAGTTGGACGTGGCAGCACATGATAACTAAAATCCCTCTCTACAAACCTCTGATAATGGGTTGAAATCCGTTCACCGGTTTTCAATAGCATTTAAAATGGATTGGTGTACGGCCAATACGTCAACACGATTAAAACAGCGAGCAGCGATCGAATTTTTAACAGTACAAAATGTGAATTCTACGAATATTTTTCATCATTTAAAAGAGGTTTACAGTAGTGAAGCTGTTGACAGGAGTACTGTGAATAGGTGGGCGTTGATACTTAGCAAATGTGAAGCTGGTAAAGCAACAGTTGAGGACGCACCTCGCAGCGGACGACCAGTTTCTGTGACTGACGAGAAACATCCAAAGGAGGTGGACGATTTGCTTTAAAGTGACTGGTGAATCATCCAGCAACCCAATGCTATTCAGTTAGGCATCTAAAGAACGAGAAGGCCATATTATCGAGCAATTGGGTTACCGTAAAATCTGTGCAAGATAGGTACCGCGCAAACTCTCTGATGGCTTTCTGCAAGCTGAAGTTTAAGTCTATTCCGCATCCGCTATAATCGCCGGATTTGACTCCGTACGATTTCCGCTTCTTCCCTCATCTCAAGGGGGGTCTCAAAGGTAATTATTACACCACCAACGATGAGGGGAAGGAAGGTGTGGCCACTTGGATGTAATTGGCTCAGTAAAAGTTGAACTAGGCGCGGGGTTCGTGCTTCCGCGAACTCGGTTAGCTAGTTCGGAAGGCAACGATGTAGGACATTCAAGATGTCCGGACGAGGCCTACAGCGAAGTAAAAGCCGAGTTTAAAAATCACCAATGTAAATGTCTACCGAGGCATTTACATCGGTGGTATCCCAACGAGACCTGGCTTATTACTATGAGATGTAAAAAGTTACAGGGCAAAAAACGACTCCCGTTGAAGCCCATCAGCACCAGTAACGGGGGGGGGGCGTGTGTGGCGACCGGAAGCGTCACAAGATGGGTTTCTTCCCCTACGGGGTTGGGATGTAGCCACTTCGATCCGAGAAGACCGCCAGAATTTTTCAGTGAAGGAATGCAAAAACTTGTCACACGGTGGGAAAAGCGTATTCGTGCAAACGGGAATTATATTGAAAAATAAATACTGCATTTTGTAGCTAAGGTATTGTACCTTTATACATTTTTTATTTCATTCCAATATCTCTTTTCATTCCCATGATACGCAAATATGTGCAAAATTTATCAGCCGAGCCCCGTATAACATATAGCCTACTCGTAATTAATATTCTTCCATATTAACTCCAAACAACGATCATTATAAGCTTAAATATATTTTTACCATAGAGTTAGGTAAATATTCTAGCAATTCTGTAATAGTAGACGATACTAATTTTATATTAAATTTAATAATCAGGAAATTGTAGTAATAAAATAGTATAAAACGGAATTGTCAATAGTAATTAATTAAAAAATATTTTTCCAGTGGCAAAACCAGTCTTACTATATTATAAATTCTTAAGAACCGTTTCCATGGAGACTGATATCACTGTCTAAAGAGTATAGAGAAGTTAAATCCACTACATTCTCATGATTTTTAAAAACATTTTTTAGATTTTTTGTATTTATTGCAACGTCGTAAGATTAAATATTTAATCGTGTACTGATAAAGACACAATGCACTTACGAGAACGACCTTACAGACAAAAATTTGACTTAAAAATGGAGTAAAATATGAAAGACTGAAGTATTTTAATCCTAGCCGTAGAGATATAAAATAAAAAGCAGTAACGGCAATATATCTCCACCATTAATGTATACTGCTATATACATTAAACGGGAGATACCGTCCTGCAGCGTTGCAACTACTTTTAAATAGAAACCTTTTTCGTCTTTTATCAAAGGTCTAATTTTGCAATGTTTTTGTATTGAAAAACGAATTTAAAGAAATACAGAGAATATATGCAAAGATAAAACCATAATAATTTTACTGTGTTGGTTATAAAAATCGATTGCTAATACCATTTTAGAACTATTTTATACCGAATGTATAAATTATTATGTGTAAGTAGGAATACACTTTATAGGAAATTCATTATTTTTATCAGTCACTGAATAACAAAGGTTATACTCTATAATATTATGTGGATAATGCATTGCACATAAAAACCAGTGTTTTTAAAACAGAATTAATAAGTAAATAATTCATCAAGAAGTAATTTTCAAAATAAAAATAAGTCTCTAAATTAAACAATACTGTTGTTATTCTTCTGTTTAGGAATTCAATCAACACACTCAACATACATTCATAACACACTTAAAGTTCATTCAGGTTTTACCGAATTTTTCGTATATATTAACAGTACGGATTGTTTATTAGAACTCTTCAGTTTCAAGTATTATTTAAACAGTATTATATTTAATGTATTACTTACAAGAGTACATATGCTGAAAGGGTAAATTCTGAAGTTTTTTTTTTCACTTGGATATGTGTACCATTCGTTACCCTGCACGTGTCCAGACGATAATCCATGTTCGCCAGTATGTCGGTTGTAATAGATGCAACTGCCGCAAAAATCCTCTCCCGAAGGTGGTTGATGGCACGTATTTTCTGCGAATAAACAATGTTTTTCACATGCCCCCACAAAAAAAAATCTAGTGGGGTCATGTCTGGACTCCTGCGATCGGCTCTCCTCTTCCAATCCACCTGTTTTGAAACCCAATGTTTAATGCAGCACGGACACGGTTGCTGTAATGAGGCAGAGTATCATCCAGCTGATTTTTCTTCAATATCGTCAATCTATGGAAAGATGTAAAGTTCGAGCATATCATAGAAAATTTCGCCGTTTCTTGTGCTTACTACAAAAATGAACGGGCTGACAATACGGTTATTCATCAGTCCGCACCAAACATTCACTTATGGAGAATCACGCTGATGTTAGAAAATTTCATGCGGTGGCTCTGAATCTCAAATCCTGCAATCGTGTCGGTTTTCTGACTCAATAATGACGCCTCATCTGAAAACAAGAAATTTTTCAGGTAGTGCTCATTTTCATTAATGTGTTAAATATTAAGGCTGCAAACTCCAATCTTCTCACTTTGCCATCGGGTTTGATTTCATGTAAAAGTTTTATTTTATACGCACGTAGTCTATGCTTCTTAAGCACCACTTTTTAGACTGTACATTTGTGTATTCCTAACACTAAACTGGGCCTTGCTATTCACTTTTTCGGGCTACGCGTAGAAGATGCTCGGATTCGTTCCACATGTCGCCTTCCTTATTTTCTTTTTCCTGTTTAGCCTTCGGGAATTACCGTTCAGGTATTACTTCAGAGGATGATATGTATGAGTAAATGAAGTATAGTCTTGTACAGTCTCAGGTCGACTATTACCGAGATGTGTGGTTAATTGAAACCCAACCACCAAAGAACACCGGTATCCACGATCTAGTACTAAAATACGTATAAAAATAATTGACTTTACTAGGACTTGAACGCTGGAACTCTTGACTTCTAAATCGGCTGATTTGGGAAGACGCGTTCACCACTAGACCAACCCAGTCGGTTGACTGAGAGTGAAAATGCCGACCGTATACGCAGTGAAGGTGGCACAGTGGCGTTCACTGCGTCTTGGTGATAGTGGTCGTCCAATCGCGACGAATATTTGTGATGAAAAACTTAATAATGTAACGAACATAAATATGAAAACCGGATTAATTGATTCCACTATTTTGTTACGATTTTTTGGAACCGAGGATTTCTTTTACGAACACTTCGTATTTTGTAAACAATAATGTATATCTTATGTTTGATAGTATTTTTTAATATTAAACAGCATGTTCCTAAGATTTTAGAAGTTGGTTAATGGTGTTTTATTAGCAATTCAACATAATCAGACCTACTTAGAAGCTTAGTCTACCTATATTTCTAGTTTGTTGTAATACGTGCTAATGATCTTTAACTAAAAGAAAATCAAAAACAACAAAAAAATTAAATAAAAATATTTTTTGCTCAATATAAATGAGCAATATAAATTCCTCAATATAAAAAAGTTTCATTTAGTATTACATTAAGTCAATTTTAAGAAATATCAAACTCCCTCTTTTAATTGAGATTCCGAAAGACAATACAACCCAAAGGAATTTAAGTTTTCTAAGAAATACTTTTTTAAAAAATCTTCTTTTTCAGTAAAATTTTGCGTTTTGGAATCCAAGATGACCATATTACCTCAGTAACATGACCAATTGAAAAAAAAAAATTAAATGGCAGCAGTGATTCATACTCAGAAGTCATAGAAGAAAATGTCACAAAAATCCGTTGATTCGTTTGAAAGCAAACCGTTAATTGATTGAAAGTACCAAACAAATAAAAAATTACATTTCTACAATCTCGAAATGTAATTTCCCAGATACATATTGATAGGGACAACTGATGTAATGGAATCATCTAATCGGTAACTTTGAATCTAGTAATGATAAAAAATGGTTTTAGGCACCACCTCTTTATGTAGGTTTAGGACCAAAATAATTAGAAAGTACCTTAGCTACCAAATGAGCATTAAATTACTGTTTGAGTACAAATTTTGAGATATGGAACCTATGAGGTTGTACATCCCCATCTTCTTGAGCGATTGTGACTAAATTAAATGACATGAATTCCTTATATATAGAAATATCGTTCCAAAAATCTTGCTAATCGGTTCATCCAAGTGTATGTACGTACAAACATCATAACAGAATTTTTATATGGTAATTTTTTCTTTTTCTGATTTATAGAGGGTTCATGAAACGTCAAGTTCTAAAAAAAACCCATTGTGTATGTTGTGACTCAGCAAGTGCAGTCTTTCTTATATGGCATTGTACATGTATAAAAAAAAAAATATATATATATAAGTAAAGGTTTTGGGCCATTTTCAATGAATTTTTGTTGAGCCAGTCCGGCAATATCAACCAAAATTCAAGCCATGCATGCACGTACGTTATGTAGGCTCTTATATAGGTAAATTTTGTGGAAATTTCTATAATTTTTTTTTGTGCTAAGGAGGCTTGAAACTCCTAATCGATATCTGAAAAAACTCAGATACCAAAAATGTTGTCCGATCTCTATATTTATTCTTTAAAATTGCCGCAGCAACTGAGCTAAAAGAAAAAATTGATGTGGAGACCAAATGACTTCCTTGTACGCTTATTAAATTACATTACACATTTTTTTTTTTTTTTAATGAAAAGTACCTAAAATTTTATATTATTAATAACTTCTGATATTTTTTCATGTTTTTTTCTTATTGTTATTATTAAATTATTATTTATCGTAAAGATTTGCTTACAATCAGAGGTTAATAAGTATTAATAAATCAATATATTTTTTAAAAAAAGTTAAAAAATAAAAAGGAGATGAAGTCTGATTTGGAACGGAACGAAACGCAAGAATGGCGGGAGTTTCAATATTTCTCCCTACAGATCGCAGAGCCTGGACAATGTCCCTTGTTGCTGTATCTTTCTATAATCGAGCGGATTTCATCGGTTATTTAGTGGCGGGTATAAATTTTAAGTTTTATTTACGGACGGATTTGGTAATTTGCGTTCCTATTCGTATGGACCATCGTGAAAATTATTTACTGGTTCTGACCGTGAGAGACTAGACTAAGCTTTTGAGCCTATTAAACCCGGCGTGATTCCCCTTCAGTCCATCCGCTAAGTCCTTTCGGTACCAGCACATATGGGCTAGCAGGAGTAAGCCTACCGGAGTCCTAGTTATTTGGAGGGAGAAATGCGCCCCGTTCTCCGGAGGGAACCGCATATGCTGACTAAATGAAACTGTGGTCTCTTCGTGGGACGGTGTGGGGTGTTGTCTAGTTTTTTATAGTTTTAACAAAATTTAATTGCGAAAACGGTCACTTTCGCGGCCGGAATTTTCGCGCGGTTTCCATTTATAGGTTACGCGATAAAGAGGCTCCTAAGCCTGGTTTGTCATTTTTTGACTCTCGTACAGCCTCTTCACGGTGGTTCGTTTAATACGGCATGAGACCAAGTCTGATTCGAACCGATGTGCCTTCCCTTTGTAGGATCCAAATATTTCATTAATTAAAATTTCATCTGGCTATAACTCTGGAACAGTTGGAAATAAGTACCACTTATGATATATTGTTGAAAAGATCTCAATGAGGGCCGATTACTGCATTTAAGAAAAAGTCCAAATTCCAAATATATTTTTGGATTTTGGGCTTTTTTTGGACACGTTTGGTTCAGTCGATTATAATCAAAAGGGGAGGTGCGCAACTAAATGTTACAGCAGTCCTAAATCCTTAATTTCAACATCCTACGGCTAATCATTTATGAGTTAGGCAAGATACACACGTACGTACAGAAGTCACGCCGTAACTAGTCAGAATGGATTCAGGGATGGTCAAAATGGATATTTCTGTTGAAATCTGATAACCTAAATTTTTCGTGATTACAATACTTCCTTTACTTCGTACAAGGAAGTAAAAATAAATCACGAAAATTACATTTTGATGTAGGAGCAGTCGGTAACTTTTTTTCACTATTGAGAATATATTTAAGAGATACTGTAAGAACCTTCGAAACTACCTAGGAAAAACAAATAATGGCCCAATTTAGATGGGTTATCGTAGTCCGAAATCTTTTATTTAAGATTTTTCATTATTAATGTAATTTAAAAAGCAATGATTTTTGAGGTAAAAACGTCATTTGATGAAGAACCTCAAATCGGTTCCAATTTTTTTTTACTTAACATTATTTTGTAATTGTGGGTAAAATTTGTTTTCTGAACCTGGGTAGCTAAACCAATAAAATAACTATTTTACTAATTTTTAATAATAATAATAATAATAATAATAATAATAATAATAATAATAATCATTAATAACTTATGTTAAATACTATGTAATATTCGTAAATTTATTATCATTATTTTATTAAATAGAATTACAAACTTTAGGGAACTAAAATAATATGATTTTTTCATTCGTTTTGTTTTTTGTTTTCAGTAATTTGACTGGTTTGATGCAGCTTCCCAAGATTCCCTATCTACTGCTAGTCGTTTCGTTTCGGTGTACCCCGTACATCCTACATCCCTAACAATTTGTTTTGTATATTCCAAACGTTGCCTGCCTGGACAATTTTTTCCTTGTACCTTTCCCTCTAATATTAAAGCGAGTATTCCTGGATGCCTTAATATGTGGCCTATATGTCTGTCTCTTCTGTTAACTATATTCTTCCAAATGTTTTTTTCTTCATCGATTTGCCACTTTATCCACCCACCTGATTTAGTAAGATTCTCCTATAGCACCACATTTCAAAAGCTTTTAATCTTTTCTTCTCAGGTACTCCGATCGTCCAAGTTTTACTTCCATATAAAGCTACGTTCCAAACATATACTTTCAAAAATCTTTTCCTGACGTTTAAATTAATTTTTGATGTAAACAAATTATATTTCTTACTGAAGGCTCGTTTCGCTTGTTCTATTCGGCGTTTTATGTCGCTCCTGCTTCGTCCATCTTTAGTGATTCTACTTCCCAAATAACAAAATTCTTCTACCTCCATAATCTTTTCTCCTCCTACTTTCACATTCAGTGGTCCATCTATGTTATTTCTACTACATTTCATTACTTTCGTTTTGTTCTTGTTTATTTTCTTGCGGTAGTTCTTGCGTAGGACTTCATCCATGCCGTTCATGGTTCCTTCTAAATCCTTTTTACTCAGCTAGAATTACTACATCATCAGCAAATCGTAGAATTTTTATCGTTTCACCTGTTATCTTTTGTTGTGTTCCTCCGGGTCTTAGTTGTTCTTTAACATCATTAACTGCCAGTTCTATATAAAGATTAAAAAGTGACGGGGTAAACATCTTTGTCGGACTCCCTTTTTTATTTCGGCTTGTTTCTTATGTTCTTCAATTATTACTGTTGCAGTTTGGTTCCTGTAAATCGTAGCACTTGTTTTTCTTTCTCTGTACTTGAACCCTAATTTTTTTTTAAATGCTGACCATTTTATTCCAGTATACGTTATCGATACGTTCCAGTATACGTTGCCTTTTCTAGGTCTATAAGTGCCAAGCATGTTGGTTTGTTTTTCTATTTTTTCTTTTTCATTCGTAAAAACAGGGTAATACAATTTTTAATTTAAATTAAATAAATTTTACTTATAATACCTTAGTTTTATTGTATTAGTTCCATTAAACATTTTTTTTGAAAAAAACATCTTAAATGTTTCTATTTGAATGTGATACTACATAGGGGCAGCCGGAAAAGTATGGAATCCTTCATTATCTTTTTCCTTTAGCTCCAGTTACCTGGTGACGAATTGTAATTCAAACTGGGTAATTTATTAATTTCTCTTTATTGTAATTGGAAAATAAGAAAAGAATCTTTGTAATAATTATTGTATTAATTTCATTTTTAATCTGGAAGATATCAGACTCCAATCAAATCATTAACGCTTGCTAATACAAACCATATCAAATTTTCTACGGACAATTTTTTAGCTTACGTCATAAATTATTTTACATTTAATTTTTTTATGCAGTTACATAATATTTGAAAGAATGTATTTTCTTATACATTTAGATAATAGAAAAATGATACCTAAAACAAAAAAATAAATAATTTTTATAATTTATCTTCATCAATTTTTTTTTGTCAAAATAAAGACTTTTTTATGAACTCGTTGATTTTTTCTTACTTGAATCTACATTCATAATTAAGCATCTTACGAAAGAAATACTATTTTACATCTGTAGATTTATATATATATATATATATATATATATATATATATGAAACTGATATTAACCTTGATTATTAAGAAACTGGTTGACACATGAAACTTTGGTTGAAAGGTGAACATTGCTGACTTATAATGAAATGAAGTAAGCTATTTAATAAAGTAAATTAACTATTTATTTTATTGTAGGCTTATATTTTACCATTTATTTTTATGAGTAGTTAAACGTTTGCAACAAACATTTTCATCTCTTCAGAAAAATTTTATTCATTTTTAAATTATCCTGTAACGTCAAAATGTTATAGTTTTGTTTATGATTATAATGTCTTGATTCATATTTACATTTCAATCATATCTTAAAATACTTTTTAAAAAAATATTTTTTTTTATATTGCAGTTGTTTAACATTATATTAAATTTATAATAAATAAATATTAGTCATTAAGTTTCTCTTCAAAGTAGTAAAGTAGTAGTAAATTTTGAAGAGAAAGTGTTATTTCTTGATCATAGTTTTCACTCTTTAAGTCTGTACAACGAATTGCATCTCCTTAATTTTAATATTGCGGTTTCAGTATCATTAATTTCATTTACCTTGAAACTTATTTGAATATAATTTCACATCATTTTAAACAGTAGATTTTTATTTACTATATTTCTTTATTTTTATGTAAATAAAAACTTTTGCTATAAAATTTAAATTATAATATTATCATGTAAACTTGACTTTTAAAATATTAAATATAATACGCGGAGAATACTTTAATAAGGATGAGATTGACCAAGCTTAAACCGATAATAGAACTTTGTACTTAAATAATGAGTGATTCCAAATTGCTCGGCAATCTCTCGGAAGACGATTCTATAGTCAAAAAATAAGGAAAAAGTTCATAAAAATTAATAGGTCAGAAAACAGTTCGTTAGCGTGTTTCGGCTCGCGAAACTTTTTAGTCCTGCTTTATGCTCCCTCTGTGAAACTAATTCGTACTAAAATTCTTAGGAGAAATTCTCAAATCTAGGGCAAATTTGGAGCTTCCTTATGGTTCTTCCTCTAAGAAATTGAATAAAGATGGTTCCAGATCTCTAGTTTACTTAGGTTTTAGTGAGATCGTTTTTTTTTTTTTTTTTTTTTTTTTTTTTTGTTAACGTCGAATTTCTCAAATTTGTTTAATTTTCGTAGACGTTATTTATATCATATTTTTTTTCAGAAGTAAATTCTCAACAAAGTTGACTAGTAATTTTTATTCGTTTATTTGTAAATTAACAAAATTATTTTATTCCAAACTAAAAAAATGTATTTTCCGAGAAAACGTTTTTGCCCAGTTTTTCTTAAAACCTTATTGAAATAGAGGTCTGAGACCACTTTTATTCAGTTTCTTAGATCATTTAACTCGCGAACGAACCGTTTTCTGACCTAGGTTTATAAGAACTTCATTTTCTTATTTTTGACTATAGAATCATCTCCCAAGAGATAGCCATGCAATTTTGTATCACTCTGTACACATCAACCACTTTGTCGACTGAGCTAACAAAAACAGTTATTAATTAATTATTTTTTCGATTTCCTCGGTTTTAATCGCGCGGAATTTTGTAAGATTTATTCGACAGGATGCTCTTTCTTAACGCCAATCGACTAATGGAATGATGTAATTTTTTTTTTTTTTTTTTTTTTTGGTTGTTTGTGGGCGAAAAACGCTTGGGCGTTATCATCGCCCGGTAGGCATTATTAAAAGGGTAATATAACTCCGAAATAATAAGCTATACAAGGTGCAAATGTAATATTAATCATATAATAAAAATTTACTAAAACAAGCCAAGAAGGCAAAATAAAACCCAAAACTAATATCACAGACAAAGTTGACAAAACATTAAAGATAAAATAATACAATAAAGAAAGTATAAAAACTTACCTAACTCTGATGGGTTGTGCAAAAATCCCCACCCCGGATAGTAAAATTAAACTAAAAAATCAAATCGAAAAATAAAAGTTAAAATTATTAAAAAAACTCTCCTTACAGAAAAACATATATAAGTAAATTAAATCTTTTGCAGTAACCCAGTACTATGCAAAAAGAGAAACATTCGCTCCAAAACCCTGCCATCATTACCCAAGACATCACGAATGCTGCTGGGTATATTAAACTGACGACGCAATGCCGCATAACAATGAATGATGTAAATGAGCGGTCATCCATCCACCTAGTAATTACACCTCATATTACTTAACTTCTCTATTCATATAAAAACCAGTGTATTAACTCGGTTAAAGCAGTAAACATTTACTCAATTTTAAATGTAGTTTAGATAAATATCTTATAAAATATTCAACATTCTTTGTACATAAAATAAAAATGTAATTTTTTCTAAGGCTTATATACTTTTCGCATTGTTTTTTAAAGGTTGCCTACATAATGCCTAAATAATTATCCTAAATAATGGTTTCATACATAAAGCTAGATCGTATTGATGCATAATATTTGCTAAATTTAATTTTTCTTTTTGTGTATGTTTCGTTGCTGAGCATTTATTTAACAAGTATGTAGAAAAATTTTTATTTTTATTGTGAAAACAATAAATGACCCCCATTTTGGTTAAAGTTGTAAATCAAACTTCTTTATTCAAACTTTTGTTTTTTAATGCAAAATCTGTCATAAATACCTCTTTCTATTTTCGGTTTTTGAATTAACTCTCTATGGGCCTCCCTGACTGCACTACAGTGGTCTCAATATAAAAAAAAAAAAAAAAAAAAAAAAAAAAAATATATATATATATAGTTTCTAGATGAGACATTTCCTAAACTAAATATTTCTATTTTTAACAGTTGAAAAGTTATTTAAATCTTCCCATACTTTATTGACATTCGTTAAAAGGTAGGAGTTATAAATAAATTGCTAGAAAAAAGCAATCCTTCAATTTAACAATTTAAATAGATGACAATTATAACAAAATTCAATTAAATATCAATTAAAATTAGTCATTATTATATCATAACTAGGAAAAAGGCGGGGCTACGGGACGTCGCGAAATAACGTTCATGAATTAATTTAGCGTACTAACAACAACAAAAACTTTTACAACAAAAAGCTTCAAAATCCTGAACATTTTTAGCTGTTTCATAGTTGCGATTTTTTATCACAGCTCTAACCCCCAATGTTTTCCTTTTTTATCCCCAAAACAGAAATATAATTTTAGATAAATTGTTCGTATCAAGAAATATAAATCGTTCGTGTGATGCACGCAGCAGCCCGGCGCACCATCATTGATCCGCTCTGCGCCAATAGCAGGTAAAATAAAAATCTAAGCGCATAAAACAAACCCACACACCATCCTTTTTTATGGAGAGTGATGATGATAGATTACTATAATAATTATAAATAATCAAAAACAAAAAGTAATTACGATAAAACTGTTACCAGAATGGAAAGATAATACCTGAAAGCACAGATAATCATTTAAGTTAATAAAAACTTTTTTTAAAATTATTTATTGAGATTTATTTTCTCAAATTTATATTTAATCAGTAGTTTACCCTCATCAATATAACAGTGCTAAAAGGTTTTGTATTTGGAAGAATTACTGATCATTCTTGTTCTAAAATTAGGAGGTAAAAGTAAAAAAATTGTTTATTTTTTATAATTAAATACCATCAATGATTTATTGAATAAAATCAACGAATTTCTTATCTTTTTCCTTTTAACTATAAACCACAGTTAATTTAATTTTAGTTTTTAAATAATTAATTTAATTTTAATGAACGTTATTGAAATAAGCAAAAAGGAAATTTCACTTTTTCATTATTATAAATAGTACATAGACTGTTCGTTAATTAGTGAAGGAGAAATCTTCATGAAGAAATATATGATCGACATTGGAAGAAATATATTTTGGAGGATAAATAATAAAGTACAGTTGTTACAAATTTCGCTAAGCAGGTGAACACTGATGAATCACAAACTCTCAACAACTTTTATATTTATTCACGGATAAGCAGAACTGTAAATAATTTTATTATATTCAAATTTTTTTCATAATGATGTCCAAAATATGATGAGTAATCTTGAAATATATTTCTTTAAATAAAATCAAATATTCAGAATATAAAAAAGTAACATTATAAGTAAAAAAATGATGATTTTTTAATATCATTGTAAAAAAAATGGCGATTTATATATATTTTTTTTATTAATCCATAAAAGAAGATCAGTTATTTACGAAAACTGTAATATAATAGAGAATTATTGTCATTTCTACAATACGTAACGAATAGGCCATCAGTACTGACTGTACTGACTGGAGATAGGCTATCGTAAAAAGTTAACTGTAAAATATCTATAAAACAGGAAGCTTTATAATTCTTTGAGAAAGCATTCATTCACTGATAAATTGTTATAATAAATAATATAAACTGTAAAGAATGTTGTCGCTTTTATAAATAAAAATTTTCAACGGCTTATATAAAAATATTGTTATCATATATTTTCTTAAAAACAATATTTCTATAAACGACTTATATAGCTCTCTTTTAAATTATCTTTTGAAAAAAGTTCTTCCATGAGGGAAAATCTTACAAAAAAAAATTGATTTAAAGTACTGATACGAATTTTATTAATTTTTTATTCTAAAATGATAGATAAAAATGTATTACTTTCCCGTCTAGGTAGCGAGTAAGCAGAGCTATAGTTCTAGAAGGGAAAGTATTGTAATCGGTCCAATTTGGGAGTATGCGGTTTTCACCGGATCTTGACGTTTAAAACCTAAGGAACCCAAAAAACTGAATGGAAATTTTTCCGCTGTTAATGTTCTTACGTACGTGTATGTGCTCGGTGTTGGCCTCTAAATAACCGTATATCTCCAAAATTCCCGGATCGATTTTAATAAATCTTGATGAGATTACTTCTATATACGGGGAATTTTGATGCTATTAAATTTTCATCTTTAAACGTTAAAGGGGTAAGGCAGTAGAACAAGGTCACCCTCAGTATCTCGAGATTTCGCCTAATTATCATATTTGACTTAGGCGCATTTGATAACGATTAAAAAATTGCACCCCCGTCCCAAAAAAATGCTGAAAACTAGCGGCTAAGTGGGCATACTACAACAATAGTACCTCTTGTCACCACAAGGAGCGCTAGTGTATCAGTCCGCAATCTTGGAATTTCCCTTTTCCCCTTTGGTAGATTCTCTTTTCCCACGTCCTCTTGAGTTCCCAACCAAATTACACAAGGAGCGCTAGTGTAGCAGTTCGCAATCTTGGAATTTCCCTTTTCGCCTGTGGTAGATTCCCTTTTCCCTCGTCCTCTTGATTTGCCAACCAAATTATTTTGTACGCTTTAAATATTAATTATTTACTTTAATTTAGTTAATATTTCAAAGATTAGTAGCACTGAGGTACATCTGTTGTAGTCGTTTGCTATGTAGTAACGTTACATGTGTGAGGTAGAATAAAATAAACGAATAATATTTCAAATGTAGAAAAGTAACTCGGTCTGGCCGGGTCTCGAATCGGATCGCCCGGTCGACTCGGTACCTGGTGTGTTAAGCCTCGCAGGTATACCAGTCTGCCGACCGTACAAGCAAAATTTGTTCTATGTAAGTTGTGAGTTTAGTTAGTGTCGAACGTCGTTGCTAGTACCGCCACACCTGTGCGAATAAAATACGGTATGCGCACGCGTTTTAGCTAGAATTATTGAATTAAATAAAGTAAAAAATATTATATTTAAATAAAATGATAAATATTTTTAATTAAGTTGTGTTCGTATATGTAAGGAAGCCGTGCGTTAGAAACAACCCACATCTGCAGGATTTTCCCGGAACGCGGCTTTAGCCGCTTGTTGGGAAAGTCCTACCACTGTTTTTCAGATTATTTTTTTTAAATTTAATCTGGTTAGCTGTATTATTTTCTGTGGTAAATAGGCTTAATTACTAATAAAATATAAACTAAATGAAGTTTGTTGAGATTTAGAGATGTTTAATTTATTGGGCTCATTTACTCCCACAGAAATTATAATCGTAATACGGTTAAAACATTTGATTGGAAACTATCATTATTTGAACGCATGAGAAATATACTTAGATATTTGAAATAAGGAACAACTTTTCAATTGACCGAAAAAATTTTAAAACAGAAAAAGTTTTCTTTTATAGTATTTTCCAATAAAATTACTGTCCAAAAATTTTTACTTTCGATTGCTTCTCTCTGAACTCTGTTGTTTTTTTTAGGATATTTATCAATTTTTTAATAAAAAAAATTTAACGAAAATCTGATTTTTTTCTAATTAAATGATTTATAAATTATTTATTTCATAATAATAAATATAACAAAAGGTTAAGAGAGATTTCCTTAATGTAGAAGATAATGGACAATGCAGTTAAATAATACTCTATGAATTAGCCTACACTACACATTAACTTAGTGACACACTTTCCCATAATTATGTACAGTTCCCTTATATTAGAACAGATTCTCGTATGACATATTAAATGGAAAAAATATTACGTAAATAATTTTAAAAAAATTATGTTTTACGTTTAATACAGCATAATGTATTAAATAATCATGATCGTTTTATTTTACGAATTTCGTTTCATTTTTTCATTCATAACTTTTATTCAAAACGTACATAAACATAGAACAGACTTATTCATATTAAGAATGTGGTAAATTTTTTTTCATATAATTTAAAAGTTAAAAATCTCTTTTAAACAAAGCTTTATGATTTAAATATAAAATAAGTTTTTCTATAAAAACATCGATCACTTTTATCTCTTAACTTTAGACTATCGCGGTTAATAAAAATTTATAAAATATTGATTAAATACATTTTGCAGTCGGGAATTTATTTTCCTTAGTAAATTCTTCAACGTCCTTTTGGTAAAGGATGTCTACGTTTCCCGGAATCCCTCGGAAGATGGAGGGGTATTTTTGATCCAAGATGAGAACAACAGATTATTAATCGATAATCTTGCTTCGACCGGTTAATATGTATATCCTACAACAAATAGAACTTTCCATATATAGTAGTATCATAGAAGAACAAGGTGACGCTTCTCTCAAACTATTACCCGTCTCTCCAGGAGCGTGTAATGTGTCAAATCATCTAACTAAAATAGAAATCGTTCCACTAGATCTCTACTGGAGAGTTAAAATTATTAAACTGTTTAAAAGACTGTTACAATCGGTCATTAACATAAATAACCAACCACAAGACAGATTATCTAAAAAATTGATGTCTATCAATAAGTTACCGTATCGAATTTGTGTATTTTTGGAAATAATATTTGAAGAACTGAACTTTTTTTTTACAGCTTTGAGTCTGATTTGTATAAACTAAATAAATTTTCAATACTCTTATTTTTGTGGAATGCAATAGGTTCAGTTTTTAATTAAAATACTACTCTTTCAAAATCATTTAACACTAAGTATTTTTCTATAAAAATGTAATATAATTAATTTTTATTTATTTATTTTTTAACACTTTACAGTTTGATCTAATTTTTTTTACACGACTGCCCAAAAAAGGAGTGTAATGTATTTCGGGTTGCAGCTCAACGGCTGAACCGATTTAGATCTATGACCGTACGATGAAATCCTTACGTTACCGGGAGTGTCGTAGGCTATATAAGTGTGTATATATATGTTTAATAGATTTAAAAAAAAATTGAAAAAAGATATACTATATACAGAATTGTCACCCGCACATTCTTTAGTTATTAGACACCGGATTATATGCAACATAAAAAGCTTGAAATATGCATGAAAGTGTCAAAATAGTAATTTTTAGTTTTTTTATTTCAAAATCAACATACAATTAGTAAGAAGCTGAATAACATATCGATAATTGAATATTATTTAACATTTTGTCACTTTTGTAAACATAAACTATCACAGGTACTGTTCCGCGGTTGCTAAGTACGCTCTAAGAGCTGTGCAGCTAATGGGTTTGGCTGGCTACAACGTAGATTTCATTTATTAACAAGGTAACCTACCGAAAAATATTGTAAATATAGCGAAAACATGCAACATTACTAGATTTTAAGGAAAGTATGCAATAACCGGTAAAAATGGGCTTAATATGCGAATGCATATGCAAATATGCAAATGAATATAATCCGGTCTCAACTAATTATCCTGTATTAAAGAACAATGTTTTTCGTGTTTTTTAAAGTTTAATATTTATCTCTTATTATTAATTACGTATTAATTGTTAGACCTCTTCTTGCTGGATATCACAGTTATAAAAATTTTATCCGGGCGATGATAACGCGTAGACGTTTTTCACCCTAAAAAAAAACAAAAAAAAAAAAAAAAATTAATTAATTTTATTAAACATATTTATTATGTTACATTTTACCAAACACCTAAAATTTTATAGATCAATGAAAGTAAAAATAAAATATCACTTTACAATGGTACAGGAAACTGACAAAATTTATTTATTTATTTTTTTTTATAGAAATCTCCAAAAATGAAATAATACAATAAACCGAAAAAATAGAATATTTAAAAAAAATATATATTTTAATTTTTGTAAATGTAAGTAGTTTTTTTTAGTAAAATCCAACTAAAAATAAATTGTATTCAAGAAGAATGTGGGAAGCGTAAGATAAAAACTTAGCTTTTTATGAATTTAATATATATAGCTTTTTATTTAGTTTAATAGTAAAGAGCTCTCTCAGAATTAGTTCAAATATAATAAAAGACTTACCATATCACATTTGTAGAGAAAGTTTGGCTTTCAATCTTATAAAACTTAACTAATTTTTACATTTTTCTTACTTCTGGAAATATATTCGAAACAAAAGGTAATCCATGCAAAATAAAATTGTGTGTAATAATAAGACATAAGTCGATCACAACCGGCACACCAACATACGAAATATACAAAACTAGATATATCGATTATAATTTCTATTCTCTACTTTTTATTCCGGTGATAAATCTACATAAAACCAGTATTTTAGAATGACACAGTATTTTAAAACGTGATAGAATGCGACAAACTAGATAGATAATTTTACACATAATTTAAGTGAAAATTTGTAAAAAACAGCTTCATTAAACGGTTTCACACCATGCACGTTAAGACAGATGTACGTTGACCCAATTCATAGAAAAAAATATTTCTTCTAGTAAATGTGTAGATTTGTGAAAAAACTCAGTCAAATAGTAGAATTTATAAAATTACTATTCGTACTCTCTACGTTACATGATATTTAACAAACCATCATCAAAAAATTGGAAAAAAATTTCAAAATCTTTTCAACAATTTAAGAAATAGATATTTCACGATAAACCAAAATTTAAATCCTCGATAAAGACGTACACGTCACCCGGTTATAAAATCGAAATCTTTTAATTAAATGATAGACCGTGATTAAATTATACCGACCGGTAGAAATTTTAGAAACCGTCATTCTTAAATTTGACCTATTATGAGATAATATTAACCGGTCATTCAACGTTTAGAATAAAAAGATTACATATCTGCCTAAATTTCATTTTTTACTCAAATGTTAATTTTATTTTGTATCTCAAATCACATTTACGTACTGGAATTTTTATTTTTATAACAAATTAGACACAGATAATGTATTATAAAGTATTTTCTAAAATGCAGGTAAAAAGTAAAAAAATATTATTTTAAAATGTACTAAATTGCTATACCACGAATACCTATTTTTTTCCTGTTTAGCCTCCGGGAATCGCCGTCAGGAATTACTTCAGAGGACGATTAAGGATGATATGTATAAGTGTAAATGAAATGTAGTTTTATAAAGTCTCAGTTCGACCATTCCTGAGATGTGTGGTTAATTGAAATCCAACCACCAAAGAACACTGCTATCTTATCTACGATCTTTCAAATCCGTATAAAAGTAACTGCCTTTACTAAGACTTGAACGCTGCAAATTTCGACTTCCAAATCAGCTGATTTGCGAAGACGTTTTCACCACTAGAACAACCCGGTGGGTACACCACGAACATCTATGCGCACCAATCTATCTTAAAAATAGTATTATAATATCCTAAATCTATGCGTACTAATTTATTGCTGTCAAAAACGGATTTTCTATTCCTTATACGTATATTACAGAAAATGAGTGGTTAAGGTATAATCAAGCAGCCTATATGGAATGGAATGGAATGCAAAGTTGGCGGGAGTTTATAGATTCTCCCTACGGATCGCAGAACCTGGACAGTGTCCCTTGCTGCTGGATGATTCTATCGGACGTGTTTTTAAAGGTTTATTTTATATGACGAGTCTAATTTTTCAATTTTTGTCTTATTTAATATTTTGTATTTTTAAGGACTGATTTAATTGCATTCCAATCCGTTGTTAAACCAGCGTTATCAAACCCATTTTATGGGCCGACCGCGGAAGGCTAGGCTTATGAAACCTGTCCTCCCGATAGACCGTCCACTGAAGTCCTTTCGGTGCTAACGCTTCATAGACTAGCAAGAATACGCCACAACGGGGCACTAACTGTATGGAGGGATCAATACGCCCCCTTCTCCGGAGGGGTCGCAGTTGCTGATTTAATTTAATTTAGTTGTAAGTTTTAAAGGAAAGGTTTAGAAGCTCTTCATCCACTTCTGTGATGGCTGCCTTTCAGGACGCATCTCTGCTGGGCTCTTTTCCGGACTCCTGTCCGTGATGTTGGGTCGAGTGGAGGGTCTTCCTTCTTCTTCATCTTCTTCCTCTTCTTCTTCCGATGACCTCTTTTCTTCTTTGGCCTGCACTTCCCGAGAATTGGCAGTAACCGAAGTTACATACCATTAACCTTGGTATTCCCGTGGTCCCGAAGGGCTGAACGGGGGAAAGTGCAGGTTTCTTCTTTCTTCCATGCTGTCAGTGGCTGCTGGGCTGATGGCTGCTGGGCTCGTTCCCTTTTCTTCTTTCTTGAAAGGAAAGGGAATAGGGAACTTACAATTTTTGATGATACCTATTCGCGATCGCGGTTATGGGGCGGCGATCGCCTTTGTAGAAGAAGCAAGAAGCAGGTTCTTTACTACACATCATAATATTAATCTCCAGACACGCGTGTGTCCGGGGAGGGTTTGCGGGGACCGCGTGGCCGCAGTGAAGAAACCATTTATGTTTGTTGTGGTGGCTGTTGTGAGTATCTGTAACAAAAGAAACAGAACATACACACGCGAAAAAAACAAAAAAAACGCGCATTCCCGACGCCAAACGGCGTTTGCTCTTACCCTCAACACTGTCGGTCTTGTGGCAAGGTTCCACGTATGCAGAGTTGTCATGGCGGAAGTTGTTAGTCTGGAAAAAAAAACTTACCGCATTCTGTTGTCTTTTAGTGAGACAGTATAACTTGTTGCCTTGTTTTCTTAAAACTTATTCCCTCGCGACCCCGGAAACGTTTCTAACGCGTTTTTCCGTTTTATGGCTGATGCGATATGGAGGCCCTTAAGCCTGGTTTGTCGATTCTCGGCTCCCGCACAGCACCATCACGGTGGTTCATCCAGTACGGCGTGAGGCCGCTTCCTTACAACTCAGCCTATAAAATTTAAGATATTATTCAATTTGAGTTCAATTCATTCAGTTATACTTCTTATTTTTATCTTAAATTTTTAATTTGGAAGATAGATTTCTTCTTCTTATCCTTCATGTATTTAGGCAATAACCTGTTACGTCATGCTATCTTTTTTCCTGTTTAGCCTCCGGTAATTACCTTTCAGATAATACTTCAGAGAATGAATGAGGATAATATGTACGCGTGTAAGTGAAGTGTAGTCTTGTACAGTCTCAGGTCGACCATTTCTGAGATGTGTGGTTAATTAATACCCAACCGCCAAAGAACACCGGTATCCACGATCTAGTATTCAAATCCGTGTAAAAATAACTAACTTTACTAGGACTTGAACGCTGGAACTCTCGACTTCCAAATCAGTTGAATTGGGAAGACGCGTTCACCACGAGACCAAGCCGGTGGGTTCCTCTTTGACCTAACTTGATTTCTCACACCCACCGGCCGTTATTCATAAAAAAAATTTCTGGGAACTCTAGACATGAATGCTCCTGAACCTGACAATTCAGATTATACAGATCAAGTTTCGTACGTATGTCTGAGTTTTCCTTCTTGCCCGTGCAATTATAACCCCCCTACTGATTGCAGCATATGCATTTCAGCTGCCTGCAACCTTGATTTATGACCAGTAGTAATATCAGCATCTTACTTTCAATGCACCATTTAATCTAACAAAATTCTCAATTTTATCATCGATATCTAGTTCTCCGGTATATAATACTTTACATCCCAAAATCTTGGATTTACCTTCTTGCTAGGTGTATCCCCTAACAAAATCTTGGATTTCAAAGGTCACACCCCTCTCAACGCCATAACTTTGGTTTTAACCGGCGAAATACTCAAATCAATTTTTGAGCCTTTTTAGATAGTACAAAGAGTTCTTTTTGCAACTTCCTCATCATCAGCAACAATAGCCTGATCATCCGTAAACTACATCTTCTCCTGACGATGTTCTTATAACCCTTCCACGTCATATTCATAATACGGTAATCTAGTAATCCATTCGCAAAGAATTTCATTATATATATATATATATATATATATATATAGACACACACAATTAATAATATAGGAGAAGCACTACATCCCTGATGAACTCCCTGACTTCATCATACAGTGACTAGATTTGTTTCCCTTCAAACATATTTTTGAATCTCTATACCGACTTTTAATTTATCACCTTTATTAAACGCAATGGAAGACCTTCTCTTCAAAGTAACAAACCTCCTCTCTTTACGCAACGTTGATCTTAACCGGTTACAAAAGAAAATACAGATACCAAAAACTAGTTAGAAAATGATAGATTGTAATAATACTCAAGTAACCGATAGAATTTTTAGAAATTATTAATACGAGGTAATGGGCGTCGGAATCGAGAAGAAGATAATTTGGAATTTTTTTATTGCATTTCTGTTTTACTATTAAATTTTAGAAAAAGTATATTATATTTTTAAGTATAGAAATTTATTATTACAGATAAATAAATGTTTCGAAAATTATTTCAGTAACTTTGGTAAAAAACGATTAAATTCATTTACAATGTATGAAATTATAACTTGATTTATTTGTAATAATAAAAATCTTATTACTACTACTAATACCCGTACCTTTTTGTTGTTTATTATTGACCTGCTCCAAAAGCTTGAATCATTCATTGTAACCCTCTTTACAGATGACGTAACTATATTTACATCCGAAAATTATTCTGTTCAAAGGACTAAATTCTACGATACCAGTTAGAAAAACTGTTGTGAATGGATTGAAACCATTTAATTTTAGGAATGGATGAAACGTTGTATTATGCTTTTCGTGACGTCACTTTACTAATACGAATAGATTCCCATTAATGATATAAATTCTGTCGTTCATAAAGTAAAATTTCGGGTTGATTTATTTAGATGACAAACTCCGTTGGGATCATCAAACTGATTCTATTTGAAACAGATTCAAATAATACTGTTTTTCTTTGAAGTTCTTTAATAAAACGCTAAACTTGTCATCATTATTAAATATTTATCACACCTTACATATAATCCCGTGTGAAATTTAGTATCATCATCTGGGGTTTCCTCAAAAAGTCAAAATGAGTTTTTAAGATACAAAAAAAGACTGTCAGATCATTTTTTAGTGTCTATAAGTATTTATCGTGTAGAATATTATTTAGAAAAAAAAAGTTAACTAATGCTTAACCTTTTTAAAAAAAAAAACTATAAAAAATAACAATATCCACACCTCTATCAAACCGGAAAACATTTTTTTGTAATTCAACATTATATTGAAATTGCTCTAGAAACTTTTTCCCTGGGTCTTTTCAAGGCCATAGTTAAAGTTTTCTGTAAAGTAAAAGAACCGAAAAAATGAATCAAATAGAATAGAATAATAATCTAATTCTAGATTTTATCATATTCAAGAATATGGTACACGGTTTTTAAGGAAATTGTGCTTAAAAACCGTATTCGGTTTAACCGACTAGATAATAAAATATCAATATAAATAATATTTTTTTAGTATTATTTGATAATAACTTAATAAAATGTCCGCTTAAAAACCCTATAGTCCAGTGGTGCTTAATATTTAAGTTTCTATGTACACATAATTAGTTTTTACTAATTATCCTCTCTTTCGCTCTTCCAACGTGTTTTTGGAAAGATTTGGCAATCAAAGAGCCCTTGCTTTCCGCCTTCTTCTAATCACTACTGAAAAAACAACTAAACCGCCACGACGAGCCAGTACTTCAAAGTTGAGTTTCTGGAGCGTTTCAGCAGTGTGGGCGGGCATTGTTGTACAACAACACAACACTTTTCGAGTCCTCGGCGTTTATTTCGAATTGCAGGCTTCAGCTTGGTAGTAAGCATCTCACTGTAACGCGCACTGTTTATTGTCGTGCCCCTTTCCTCATAATGTTCCAGTACTGGGCCTTGTGAGTCCCAAAAAACAGTAAGCGTCAGTTTTTCTGCGGACGGTTGGGTCTTGAACTTTTTTTGCAGGGAGAATTTGAATGTTTCCATTCCATACACCGCCGTTTAGTCTCCGGCTCGTAATGATGGATCCGTGTTTCGTCACCGGTGATGATTCTGTCTAAGAAGATGTCCCGTTCGTTACCGTAGCGATCCAAATGTTTTTGGCAGATGTCCAAGCGCGTTTGTTTATGCGATTGTGTGAGTCGTTTTGGGACCCGTCTTGGACAGACTTTATTAAACCCAAGTCTGTTGCGGATGATTTCGTAGGCAAACCCGTGACTAATTTGCAGACGATGTGCCACTTCATCAGTAGTAACTCATCTGTCTAAGAAAACCATGTCACGTGCACGCTCAATGTTTTCCTCATTTGTGGCGGTAAACGGTCGTCCGGCTCCTTCGTCGTGTGTAAGACCTGTACGACCATTTTGAATTTTTCAATCCGTTCGTAGACACTCCGTTGCGGCAACACACTGTTCCCGTACTGTACCGAAAGTCTTCGATGAATTTCGGCCCCTGATACACCTTCCGACCGCAAAAAATGGATCGCTGAACGTTGCTCTTCTTTGGTGCAAACAGAAGGCGGAGCAGCCACGGCTGCTCCGCCTTCTGTTTGCTAGGTGCAGCGATAATGGAACTAACCTAGCAGCATCAAACATGCACAGACGCAACAACAATTAAACCACGCACGCGTTATCTACGCAACACGACAGTACTACCAATATAACTAAATTGCGGATAATAACTGACTTACCCTCGTATATTCAAATAAAATGTTCTTATTATTATATTTATTGTAATTATGATGTGAAATCCCTTAGAAATAATATTATACAACAAGTATCCTTACACGCTATAGGAAGGGTAAATATTTTGCCATCTCTCTCACTCCACTTATCATTTAATTTCACTTATCACCAAAAATAAGTTTTTGTTGTACTAAAAGTCTCAGGTCTAACACAGAAAGTTGCAGGTTTTGGCAACATTTTTTTATCTTGATTAGCTATATGCCGGCTGATCAAAAATAAGTGGACCGTCTGCTTTATTTTAAACAAAGGGATAAGATAACTGCCAGTTCGTGAAGAGACATTTTAAGAGATATGTTTTAAAAGAGGATAGATACAAGTATTGAATTACGTAACTGAATGCAGTTTTCATGTCATCCATATTGTTCGTTAGCAAGAAAGTAATTTCGGTTTATTAGTGTGAAATAAAACTCAATTTTTTTATACAAAGAATGAACTTTAATCCAGTATAAATTTTTTATTTTGTCCGAAAACTTTCTTCCACCTTTCTAACAACTTCATGATCCTGGGCTCACAGAATTTTTGGTCCTTAGCAGTAAAAACCTGAACCGAGTGCAATTTCAGGTCATCATCGTTAGTGAAAGTTTTACCATTCCAAGAATTTTGTTAACTACGAAATAAACGGTAATCTGATGGTGCAAGATCAGGACTTTACGGGGGATAAGACATCACTTCTTGACCGAGCTGCAATAATTTTCTATCAGATATCAAACATGTGTGAGGTCTTGTATCGTCTTGGTGGAATACGATTTCTTTGCGATTTGCCAGTTCTGGTCGTTTTTCTTCAGTAAACATGTGAACTGATCGTTTGGTTCCCCGAAAGCATCTCAAAATGCACAAAACCTCTGTTATCCCACCGAATCGATAACATGATTTATTTTTATGCAATTCAGCTTTCGATGTGGCTTGAGCCAATTCATCGTGCTTGAACCATGATCGTTTTCGATCGATGTATTATTGTAGATAATCCATTTTTCATCACCGGTGATGATTTTTTCAAAAAAGGATCACTTTAGCGTTTAAGATGCATATCGCAAATATTGATTCATCGCATTAAGTGAATATCTTTCAATTCATGCGGAACAAATATCGATGTTAACGAATCGAAGACATTTGATTTAATTTTGAATCGTTGTATGTGATACACTTAACATTTATGCAATCTCTGCAAAAAAAAAAAATCTCTCGCATAGTTTATGAAGGTCCGATTCAATTATAAGTTTATTTGATTTCAGCGACTTCAGTACGTCGACTTCGTCGATCATCTTTGAGTGAATAATTTCCAGAACGAAGTTTTTTAAACCGGTTCCGACACGTACATTCTGTTAAGCGTTGAACACCACACACTCCACGTACCTCTTTGTAAGCCTCAGCAGCTTCCTTGCCTTTATAGATAAAAAACGCAAAATAAGTCGAAAATGTTCGTTGTAGCACTTTGTGTTGTAATTTACCATAAACTAACAGATGCAAACAAAATTACGCGCAATTTGCTTCTAAAGTATGCTAAAAGTGACAGCTATCAAATGCCAAAAGAAAAAATTTCATAACAGTGACATTGTTAGGGATGTAGGATGTAGAGGGTATACTGAAATGAAACGACTAGCACTAGATAGGGAATCTTGGAGAGCTGCATCAAACCAGTCAAATGACTGAAGACAAAAAAAAAAAAAAAAAAACATTGACAGAAAGTCCTTCAAAACAAATATAAAGCTGTTCATTTGTGAAAACCGAAATTACTTTTCTTGGCAACCCCACATTACGTAATGGTAATACAGATTATTCCCCATACTGGTAACATACATTGCTAATATGTATATTAAATAAACTAAATAATGCTTGGTTAGCTACAAATCTTATTTTTTGAGATAAGCAAACTTTACGATTCGAAATTTTATGAGAGAGAGAGATAGATAGAGAGAGAGAGAGAGTGAGAGAGAGAGAGGGTGTGAGGGTGATGGCAGATGTTATTTGACTTTCTAACCGTGAAAGCACATACAAATTTTCTACTCTAATGTCAATGACTGTTCTAAAGGACTTCATTACAATGCATCAGTCCACTATAACAAGAAATATTATTTAAGAATATTTGGGATATAGGTGAGATACAACCCGGGCGAAGCCGATTAAGAAGCTAGTTATAAAAGTAGACGGTATACACCAACATAAGAATTAAAATCATACACGTAAATCGAACCCGTTAATCGGTAACAAACTACGATAATTTACGACATAAACAGTTGATCGTTTATCCTACAAATACTAATTACATTCGTTAATCGGTTGCCATCTCTAACACCACGCCTCCTTACGGAAGCAAGCCGACACATCTCCATTCTTTAACGTCTTCAGAATTATACAAAAAGGTCATTTGAGAGCTCATTTGAGTCCGACCACCGCCGGCGGCATTCTTTTAGCTCAGGTCACCGCGCAATAAAATGCGAAACATCCTCTTGCTCTTCCTTATTACGTAAATAGCAGTTACACTACTATCTCTGATGCATCGTTTGTAGTTTAGATTTCTTGTTTTGTTTTATACATTCTAATATTTGGTTTTCTCTATAATTTTTAACTCCAACACAGAATGTTCTATTTTTCTGAGAATATTCTTATTATTTCATATTCAGGAGCGGTGGACTTCTATTATACATTAAAAATAAAAATACTTTAATAAAATCAAAGGAAAAACAGTCAAACAGTCCAATTTTTCTTATTAAAAATTTCTGACGTTCTGCTACGCTTTGTAATAATAAAAAAGAAAAGAAAAAAATATTTAGGTATCAAATACAGAAAATGAATTGAGAGTGCAATCGACACATTTTCATCTCTGAAGTCTAGATATTTCAAATAAATAAATAATATTAGTAACGAACGTTTGTCGGGTATAGTAAAGGAATTTTAAGTTTATATTCATTCAAAAAAATTCTTAAAAAAATGTCGTGGGAAATTACATAATGATGAATACGTGTGATGGTATTATACACAAGTGACCTACGGGAAACCGACGGTTTTCAAAGTTAATTTACAAAATTATTTTATTTTATTGTTACACAAATAAAGTTCAAAACATACTATTTGATTAAAAATGGTCATTTATTTTGAAAATTATGTCACTCATGTGGTGGCCATCCATTTGAATGCAGGTTTCCAGTCTCTTTAGAAAATCGTCCTCAACTTGAATCAACATGTCTTGCTTCAACCAAATGCACCTCTTCTATAATTGCATCTTTCAAGTCTATTAAATTACGGGGTTTCTGAGTACAAACACGTTCTTTTAAATATCCCCACAGTTAATAGTCACAGGAAAACAAATCCGGTGATTTTGGCGGCCACTGTACGGCACCAAAACGCGAAATCAGCTGACCGGGAAACATGTTTCTCACCATTGCCATCGATGCGGGGGCAACATCCTGTTGAAAATAAACGTTTCTCATGTTTAATCGACGCCTGTGAAGTTCTGGTCCGAGAAATGTATTCATAGCGTGAACATAGCGTTGAGAGTTCACTGTCATCGTGACGCCATTTTCCCCGAAAATACTCCGAAACGGCCCAATCACTCCAAAATGAACAACCGCGTACCAAACAGTAACTTTCGGAAAGAGGAGAGGTTTTTCATGAACGTTACAGGGATTTGAGGGGCCCAGTAACGAAAGTTTTGTTTGTTTACCGAACCGTTTAGGTGAAAATGGGCTTCGTCGCTCATTAACAGTATTGCATTAGGGATATCACTAAACAACACTTAAATACGCACTGCGAAATCTTTTCTTTGTTCACAGTCCCCCATTTTGAGTTGCTGTTCCACCCCTGCATTTTATACGGATAGAATTTCAAATCAAGTCGTAAAATCTTCCTCAAACAATCACGGCTCATGTTTAGTTCTCGTGCATGTCTGCGTGCAGATCGACTCGGAGTTCTGATTAATGCCGCTCGCACTCTAGCTATGTTTTCGGTCGTCCTTACACCCGAAAACATCTTCTTGCAGGGCCTGGGAATTTTTTGTTTATTCTTGTTGTTCTGAACGCCTCAACCCATCTTAACAACGTGTTTCGGCTTGGAACTATGTCATTCCGATCGATGTTGAAGTAGCGACGAAAGATCGCTGTATTGTGACAATAGACCCAATATTTCGAATAAAAGTATCGAACGCAAAAATACGATTCTGTATCGTCCACTGCTCCATTTTAACTGAAATGGTAGGCCGCACACTAGTGAATTTGCTAACCTCAATCTCCCCACCACTAGCAACAAAGATGCACTGGCTGTTCAAAAAAGATCCGTTTGCCGTACGTCAATCTGTATTTACGAAAATAAAAAAAATGAAATCACTGTTTCAAGACTGAGGAACATCTGTCGATCATAAGGATGGAAAAAAGACTACGGATGTCACCGCATAGTTTCCACTGAAAACTAGAAAACAATTATTATTAAAATAAACTGGGCTAGGTAATTTATTAAAGAAACGATGTAGGACAGCGATTTAAAAACATACAAATAAAAAGATTAACCAAGGCAAACTGAAATTATTTGTATTATTGCAATCGCATTAAAAATTTTACGTTAAATAACAACTGGTGGCCCATATAATAAAACAAACAGATAGATTGATGTTGTAAGCGAATAAAGACCCAATTTAAATTAAAAAAACGTGTAGGTGATTGTATAAAATGTATACATTTACTAATAATAACGAAACTTATAAAAGACACTAGTCGATTGATACAGAAAAGAAATACATAGAAAAAAGTAAGCGAGGACGTTACATCAGTGTACAGTGACAGAATCGTGTTTATCTTAATGATTTATTGTTAAATTCAAATAAGTAATTCTTTTTAATTACGCTGTGTGTATATCAATCTAGCAATATTTCATTTTACGATAGTGGAAGTTATAATAATTCATTAAATAAGTTAAATAATAACCAAACAAAGAAACAAAGAAATTATTAAATAGTGTATTTAAAAAAAGTTGACAACACAATTGTAAGACTTACTTGTCACGCGGCTTTTTTCTGATGCACGGCTTACACAAACAACTTAATTTAAAATATTTATCATTTGTTAACATAATATTTTTTGTTTATTTAATTCAATGATTCTAACAAAAGCACCGAGGCATACCGTATTCTTTCGCGCGGGTGTAGCGATACAAGCGACTAATTTAAATACATTTTACACTTTGACTATTATTCATTTATTTAATTCTACCGCTTACCTGTGACGTAACAAAATAGTAGAAGATTACAGCAAACCCACCGGGTTGGTCTAACGGTGAATTCGTCATCGCAAATCAGCCGATTTCGAAGTCGATAGTTCTAAGGTTCAAATCCTAGTAAAGCAGTTACTATTATATCGATTTTAATACTAGATCGCGGATACTGGTATTCTTTGGTGATTGGATTTTCAATTAACCACACATCTCAGTGATGGTCGGCCTGACACTGTACAAGACTACACTTCATTTACGTTCATACATAACATCCTCATTCATCCTCAAAGTAATACCTTACGGTGTTTCCGGAGGCTAAACAGAAAAAGAAAGAAGAAGAAGACGACTGCAGCAGCTGTACCTCAGTGCTACATTAACGCTCCTTGTGGTGAGAGAAAGTAATAATGACACACTATACCCAGTTAGTCAGTAGTTTAGAGCATTTTTTGGGGGTTGGGTTCGATTTTGCATACGTTTTTTTTGGAAAGATTATTATTTTTTAGTTGGTTACAAATATGCCAAAAATATAAGACCTTAAATAGACGAAATCTCGAGATACTTAGGGTGACCTTGCTATACAGCCTCACCCCGTGACCTTTTTTAAGCTATAGCGCTAGGCGGGAAAGTAAAAATAAACATGCTTTTGTACAATTCTGATATATTTATATCGAATTTAAACAATTATATTTTTTATTATTTGAGGTTGATTCGAGATTATTCTCATCTTAAAATCCACGGGATTGAATGGTTTTGGGATAAGTAAATTTTTATTTTGATCGGAACATAATAATATATAATATAGATCACGTCAATATAAGATAAATTATAAATATAAAAATAAATTATAAGAAAAAAGTAGACGTGGCGTAGTCCATATTGATTAAAGACAAACACACGAATGAACATTAAAATAAATTCATTAAATATAAAAAAATTTAATAGAATAATTAAAAATTCAAAACATATTATTGAAAATTATTTTGAGCACATATTTATGTACGAGTTGACCGGGATGCAGATAAAACTTTTTTTTTAGAATTATCATTTAAAACTTCATCTACATAATAATGTTCCATTAAAAGAAAATCTTTTAGTTGTTTTAAATAGATTACTGGAAAGATTTTTAAAATGATCTGGCAATTTAACATAAAAGGCAGCATAAGGTTCATCTCGTAAGAGGTATTGTTTTGAGTTATATGAAAATGATGAATATAGTTAGTTATTTTTTATAAGTGTTATATACAAACACAAGTATAGGTTAACGTATTTAATTTTCTAAATATAAAAAATATATTTTATATATATATATATATGTAGAAGTGGAAATTTGCCAATTGAAGCGCAAACTTTAACTTTATTGAACTGAATTAATGTTCTGTTAACTGTAAGCCTCTATCACTGTTTGAGTTGTATTTGAACTGAATTATTCGAATCAATCGAATTAATAATATTATAAAAATAATAGAATTAAATTTACGTTAAACAAAAAATATTAAATAAATTTTAAAAAGATTTTTTAAAAGGGTTAATAATAACGGGCTTCCCGTAGGGACTGCGTTTGAGGCTAGAGTGATAAGGTGAGGCGAGGCTAGACCAATCATCACCATCAACTGGTAACAAACAGGGTACCCTTGGGGCACTATTTGGGAGGGGCAATGATGTGCTTTATAATATTTCTGCAACCAATCTTCCTTTTTTTCAAAATTCAAACGGGATACTTACTAGTATAATACAAAATCACGATGGAATCAAATCAGAACAAAAATTAACTGATATACTCGGAAATGGATCTTATTTAACGTTTAATACCATACGAATGTACTGTTTACAAAGCTACATCTGTTACTAGAAATTAACGTGAAGCCAACATATTCTTAGATAGAACTATATCCATAGATTAGTGACGAGGCGAAAAATACGTAATTCAACGCTTCATTCTAAACGATTCGGAAACTAAGTACGTGTGAAGATGTTGAATTACTTACTACTATCCATAATATATAATTATTTACACGACTATCCAAAAAGGAGTACGAAGTATTCCTAAAAATTTTGCTTTTTTTTAGCAATTATAATTTAAATGCAGTGTAATTTTGATGACAAAACACAATTTGAGTAAGGGGTTCAATTGGGACCCAAAATATTTTAGTAATTTTTGATTTTTTTTTCCCAATCAAAGGGTAAAATCGGACCCAAATAATTTACTTAACATTTCGATATTTTTTTGCAATTTTCGATCAAACCTGCATCCTGCACACGGTCAGAAAAACCAATAAAAACACCATTATTATCAATAATGATTATAATAATTAATTAGTAGCTTTTTTTTTTAACCTCCGAAACCATCCTTAGGTATTTCTTTAGAGGATGAGATGAATGATTTGTAGCGTGTGTGAAAATGCCATGCCTGATCGGGATTCGAACCCGGGAACTCTGGGAATGAAAGGCCGAGACGCTACCACTCGCACCACGAAGGCCGGCTAATTAGTAGGTTTTATTTAATAATAATATTGTTTGTTTTCATTAATTTTATTTAATAAAATTGTTAACTTCACGGCAATAAATATTCTTTCTTTTTTTTTCGTAAAAGCCAAATATTAAAAAATTTATAACTATTTTTATTTAAAATTAAATAAATTTTAATTAACTTTATTGTTTATTTCTGTTAAAATTTAGTAGAACATAAGGGATAGTGCCGGAAAAGTTTTGCATTATTTTTCCGACTATTTTCATTTATCATTATAATTTTCTTTTATCAATTGGAATATAATAAATATAGACAAATTACAGCGTAATAAAATTTAATTTTTTGTCAAAAGGATAATTTGATTATCATTTTTAAGTTTATTTTTCCATTAATTTTGCAACTAGGAAAAAAATGACTAATTTTACACTATTATCATTGAAAATAAATTTAATTTCTAAATATATATATATATATATATATATATATATATATATATATATATATATAACTAAAGATATTAAAAGGAAAATTGTAAAATATCACAAAGGTATAAAATATTACGTAAGTTTTAATGACAATATATATTCTGATCACAAAAAATACTATATTCACGGCATAATAGTAAATACTAAACGATCAAGTAAAAGGTGAGAAAGTTGTCATACAGCCTTATATTTATGAATATTAAGTAATTAAACTATCATTTTAAACAACTTAGCAAGAACATATTATTGTAAATTTATGATAAAATTGTATAACAACGTTTTATTTATTATTAAATATTTAACTAACAAATTACATCGCATATCATTACTAATATTATGTGAACTATAAAAAAGTAACCTCGAACTATAAAATTTACTGTTACATTACACAAATAAACATATGGAATTTGTAGACTAATGGAAAATTATATTATTTTATAATATAATGCACGCGAATGACTGACTAGATGATGGGTATATTGCACATGCGTATATTTACACTTTATTTCATAGTAATAAAATTTCTGTTTATTATTAACGCGTGCATTAAAAATATAATTTAAAACATAATTAAAAAAAAAATTGTAAGAGTTATTCATAAAAATAAAAAAGATACTCAAGTTACATATATGAAGCAAACATACCGCATCTCTAATGTTCCATTATCTTATAAAAAAGATTTTTTAAAAAATTCTCATCTCTTTATAATAGAATCCAAACAAAATGTTGGTTCTCATCTCAGAATGTTGAACGAGGGTGTCCCCAAGAAGCACACTTGGTCCAACACTATTAATATTAACAAATTATATTCCTAAAAGTATTATATCGCCGTTGATTATTTCCATCTTAGCTGATATTACAAGTATTTCTACATCGGAAGATATAGAAAAATTAGTAATATATATTAGAGAATGTATATTACTTAACTCTATTAAAATTCTACTTATGTTTATAAGATAAGTTTCTAAGAAAGTTTGATAAGATTAAACTTTCGACGAAACCTACGTGAGATTTCTTCTCAGGTAGTATTCCTATTAAGAAAATCGTATAATATACCCACTGGTCATATTGTACAATTTTTTTTAGCGTGTTAGATGATAAATTTTCATAGAATGACTAATTCTTGTTACACGATCTTGAACTTTATTACTTTGCTCTAACGTGTCTAAGGCTAACCGATATCCTAACCCCGTAGGGGAAGAGACCCGCCTTATGATCGCACAACCATTCCCCCGTTCCTAGCCTTGATGGGCTTTAACGGGAGTCGTCTTTCTCTGTCTAACTTTTTTACATTTCACAGTAATAAGCCAGGCCTCGTTGGGATGCCATCGATGTAAATGCCTCGGTAGACATTTGCATCGGTGATTTTTAAACTCGGCTTTTGCCTTCGCTGTATGCCTCGTCCGGACATCTTTAATGTCCTACATCGTTTCCCTCTGAACTAGCTAACAGAGTTCGTGGAAGCACGTACCCACGCCTAGTTCTCTACATTTACAGAGCCAGTTTCGTAAATGTCTCACGTAATAGCACACCACCAAAAATCTTATTCGCAACAACGAAATTTAGTCCTAGTTCCCTTAGTGAACTCAACATTCAGTTCATACCCTTGACTTTGTTTCATTTGTGGACTTCGGTCTGGTTTACCAGGGAGAGGCGGACAGACCTCCTACTCCCACTCAGCTTCATCGCAGAGTCCCGCTTGACAATTACTTTCACTTCTACCATCGTCGAGATGCCCCTATATCTCGGTAAGGGCATGGGATCCATGCCCTTACCGACAATTAGCTTGGGTCTTAGCAGGTATTTGAAAAAGTAAAAACAATTTGTAAGGTACAAAAATAGGACGTCAGATATTTTTTTTTGAGCCAGTAAATATGATTTACTTAAACTGATTTTTAATAAATTTAAAAAATTCTGACATCTAAGTATTTATATTTACGATTGTGCAACGTATGCTGGAAAATAGTAGTTTGTTTCTAAAGAATAACAATAATCATCTGTATTAAACTATACACCATATTATTTTTAGCGTTAACTAGCTTTACTCGGTCTTGTTCAGTTTTAATTTTTAATAATTATCTAATGTTCTTTTATTCTTTTAAATATAAATAAAATACATCAATCGTTCAGAATATCATTATATTCTGAACAATTTATTAAAAATTAAAGTAAAAAATTTCTTTTTATAGAAAAATTATTTCTCTGCAAGAGTTATTAAATAATACCAAATAATCAGAAAAACTTGACATTTTTTCGAACTACTTAAAAGAGCTGAAATACGTAATCAAATATTAAACGATTAAAAGTTTTAAAGTTCTTATATTATTTTATATAAGGTTAGTCAAATATAAATTGGACTTTTGTCTTCACGGCTCCCAGCGCACTCATGATATGATATTAGCGTTGGATATGTTTGGACTGAATTGACAGTTCAATCGCATCGGCAATTGCATCTCTTTGGGCAGAAGCATCATGTTAGAGCAAGAGGTACCATCGGTTGGGCAACGTATTATCGTGAAGTTTCTCACGAATGAGGGCGTCAAACCTTCTAAAACCTTTACTAGATTGCTTGCGCATTTTGGGGATACGACAACGTCGTATCCCCAACGACTTGAGTCGTTGTAGACTCAAGTCTACAATTGGACCAGCAAGGACGAATGATACACATTCGATCGATCTGTGACCTCACTGAAGATGATAGTCACCTTACGGTTGATGAATCGTTTCGGAAGTGAGTATCAGTCATGGATGTGTTTATTCCATTGTCACAAAACACCTTGGGTTCCGCAAGTTTGAGCGAAGGGGAATCTAAGACTTTCGAATCAAAATCAGAAACAGGCCCGACAGGAAATTTTCCAGATTCCTGAATCGATTTCGAAAAAAGGAAATAATTTTTTGAACCTAATCAAGTCACATGCAGTCCGGTCATCGTTACACACCTGACTCAAAATCGGCGAGTAAGGAATGGCGTAGGAGTGGCTGTAAAGGGGAAAACTAGTCTGTCAGCCGGAAAAGTCCTGATAACAGTCTTCTGAGACTGGAAAGGATTATTTTTAGTAAATTTTCTCCTCGAACGTCGTATTATGAATATTATTACCGACTGCTACGGCTGTATATTACTACCAACTCTTGCACAAAGTGAAAGCCACCTACATGAACAAAAGGGGCAGTCAGCCGACCGTTGATGTGGTTCTCTTTCACAACGCCAGGCTTCACACAACTATTATCACTTGGGATAAATAGAAGAAATTTATTGGGAAACTAGAATATCCCCATTCATTCCAGATTTATCCCATGTGATTTATTTATTTATTTATTTTTTTTGGTAATTGCATGAGATACTGGGAGGACATCGATTTCAGAACGACAAAGAAATAATGAAGATCGTGCGCAATTCTCTCGTTCAGGTCCTCAAACGTTTTATAAAGAAGGAATGGAAAGCTCCCCTCAGTTGGGAAAAATATGTAGAATTTAGGGATACTACGTAGAAAAGCAATAAATATATTTTGTATTAATAAATGTCAAAAACAAAATTCCGGTTTGTATTTGACTAACCTAGTTTATTTATTATCTTGGCATAGTTGTATAAATATTATTTAATAAACCAAAATTTAAAAAAGTATTAATATGGATTACAATCGCTTCTATTTTTTATTTATGATTTTTACTTTGTAATGCTACTCTGACCAAGGTTTTTTTCGCGATTTCCGTTAATCCTTTCAGACAACTGTTAAAGAGAATTTCTTTTTCGTTATACGTTGAGTAGCAAAAACCCATCACTGATGTGATCTAATCGTATAAGTTGTATAGTTATATACATATCTCAATAATACAATAAACTGGTGAACACCTTTCTTTATTTAATTATAATTTTGTCTTTATTCGGTACTTTATCTTTCTCTGTGTCTTTACTCAGTACTTTGTCTTTTTCTTTGTATTAAATTCAGTATGAGAACAATTATTTACGGTCAATCATAAAATTTTTAACGAGGTACGCGTCATCTGGTTTATTAGTAAATGGTAAGAGATACAAGCAACTTACAACACATTACTGCGGTCCTAAAAGTACATAATATCCGTCCTAAATTAGTTAAATAACATTAAAATCATAATGTAATAACAGAGTTACTGATGCACACCTTTATTGTGACTGATGTAATCCCTTACCCTGTCACGGCTTGATCAACAGTTAAGAACTGATGACCGATTAATGATTGTGTATGTGTGTGTGTGTGTTCGCGCGCGCATGTTTATATATTAAAATCATATTGCAGCTCTTAATCTAAATTTCGTAGATAATTTATTTTTCGGGGTGGCAGCACCGATTTGTTTCCTTATCATATTAATAAGTAAATTTCAGTTATAAAATGAATTTTATTTGGGTATATCTGATTTTTTATTTTTATTTGTTTGTTTATTCATTTAGATTTGGCCAAATTTTGGTCCGATGTTTCATGGACGTATATTAAGAGCAGCCGTGCCAAATATTAATCACTCACCAAAAGGAGTTTCAAATTCACAAAATCAAGCACAAGCAAGCGTAAAATTGGCGACAGCTATTAATCAATTACCGACTTTAAAACCGAGTTCAATACAAAAACGACCGTCAGATCCTGCACAACAGAATTCACCGCATCTTATTAATATTCCATACACAAGTTTTAAATGTACTCCGACGTCTCCCAGATTGTCTGCTGATCCAGAAACCGGATGTCAAGTGAGTATACAGGAATAAAATACGTAATTAATAATTAGATTAATTTTATACCAATAAATAAATGTGTTCTTTAATAATTAATTTCAGTATTTCAGAAACGATTTCATTTGATCGAAAGATTATAATTTTCAAGTCGCTTTGCTAATTGCTAAGTAGCATTTTTTGAAACTGGCTGTTAAAAGTATTAAATGGCCGCCATTTTAAATAGGTTGTCGTAGTCCCATGTTTTTACGTAAAAATTATTTTTCAAAATCCTTTATTTATAATGTTTTAATAACCTTTCTATTTAACAATTTTAGTGTCTCCTAGAAAGGGAGAAATTTGATTAGTATTGACGTAGGAACATTCCAAAATTTAATTATATAAATAAAAATCTAAATGTTCATTTGTTCAAAATGTTAAATCTTCGAAAGTTCTTCACAGATTGCTTTGAAATTTTGACACAACGTTGCATTTGAATACGCGCGTATTTTTATATACCTACTATTTATATACCTAAGTTTTCACACCTGTGACAGGTAAAAACATGCTTTTTTAAAAAAAAAAAACAGCGCTATCTGTTGGACGTAACACACACGCTATACTAAATATTTACGATTCCATTTCAGTGCTTCCGATATGTGTGTCCGCTATGGACTAAAAAACTACTGGATCGATTTACGCGCGGGGAAAAAGGGAGTAAGGGAAAGTGAAAAGGGAAATGTGTGAGTGGAAAGGGGAGATTGGGGAAAATGTACATGGGAAATGGAGAAAGGGAAAGAAAATATGGTAAAAATGAAAATGAGAAAAGGGAAAATGGGGATAAAGGAAAAGGGAAAAAGGAAAAGGTTAAAGGGTAAAAAAGAAAGGTTAAAATTTGTGAAGCTACAAAATGTTCATTTTGGTAATGTTTTATCAAATGTAAAATATATACATTATGTATATATACATATATATATATATATATATATATATATAACATACTCAAATCTAGCAATAGCGAAGCATTGCCGGGTCTGCTAGTGTGTGTGTGTATATATATATATATATATAAAACAGAATTATTAAATCGTCTCATAAAATATTTTACCACCAATTTATTTAAAATAAAATTAAGAATTCTTGTTTTAAATAAATAATACGTATTATAGTAATAGTTTTTCTGTGTACGTTTTTCTGTGTAGGTTTAAAATTAGAATTATTAAAAATAATGAAATAAAACCTAAATTTTCTATATTTATTAAATATGTAAATAAATATAATCAAACCATTTTCATTAATGAATTATTTATTTTTAACATTTTTACACAATTTGTTTATTATTATTTCATAAATTTACAGTTAAAATTACTAGTATTGTTGTGTTTATACACTTCCATTTTAAATTTTTTTACTAAATTTTTTATTTTGTGAAGCGGTTTTTTTTAGGTTTAACCACGATTTTGATCACGCCAGGTAAATGTTGGACAGTTTTATTTTTTTTTATTCTGATCTATACGTCACGTATTAGAATAAAACCACCTATCAGAATAAAATATATATTTATTTAGAAATAAAATAAACAAAGATATAACTATGTTGACCATATTAAGAAAGATAAATACGAATTATATTTCAGTAAAACATGTAAATTTTAACATGTTATTTACCAATGAATAAATTTAAAACCGCCATGTTTAACGAAGTACTAATCAATGCTGCAATGAAATTACAATAAATAAACAGATAAAATTTGAATATATATATATAATTCTTCAGGGTGTCCCAGGAGACCATACTTGGACTTAATCAGGATATCAAAGTAAACAAAAATATTCATACATACAATGCCGTTTCTCGCTTCATTCTCATCTCTCCACCATTTTGTGATAATTCAATAATAATTTATATCTGTAAAATGGATTGAAATATTTTAATGAAATTTAATGTACAAGCAACAACATCCTCTACTTTGTAGAGGATGAAAATCCCAAAATGATGACCATTAAAATGTTTTAATCATTAATAATTCAGTAAAAACTAGTTTTATCGAATTAT
Source organism: Lycorma delicatula (assembly GCF_047948215.1). Lineage (NCBI taxonomy): Eukaryota > Metazoa > Arthropoda > Insecta > Hemiptera > Fulgoridae > Lycorma > Lycorma delicatula. Next base: position 125,841,134 of record NC_134461.1, on the reverse strand, counting down.
ATTTTATTAGATAAAATATTAAGCTTTGTGTTGTGAATTAAATTATATTTTTTAACATGACATGTTTTTTTTTCAAATCGGTTGATAAGCAATTGATATTGTTAAATTGCATAGCAAAAATTATGCAGTCTGACAATTTATACCCACCGGTTTGGTCTAGTGGTGAACGCGCCTTCCCAAATCAGTTGATTTGGAAGTCGAGAATTCCAGAGTTTCAGTCCTAGTAAAGGCAGTTACTTTTATACGGGCTTTAATACTAGATCGTGGATACTGATGTTCTTTGGTGCATTTTTTTTTCTCTCAGCTCCCCTGGGCCGGACCGACTTGTTGGTATTACGCCACCCAGGGGAGTGTCTTTAAACTCAAATAGGCCTCCCCACCTACCGGCTATATACCGGCATGGCAGGTCGGCCTACCGGTTAGCTCTTTTTGAGAGTATTGCTCTTTTGGACACCACGCCATACCTAGTGTGTCGTGACGTGGTGCCGGGTCTTTTCGGTATTCAGTGTGCTGTTATCTGACTGTTACCCATAGAGTCCTTGGTGGCTCATCAGTGCCAACACACCGCAGCATGTTGGACCTCACCAGCAAGGCTGTCCACCGAGTCCTACTCTTTGATGGTTGGGTTTCAATTACCCGCACGTCTCAGGAATGGTCGAACTGAGACTGTACAAGACTACACTTCATTTACACTCGTACATATCATCCTCATTCATCCTCTGAATTAATACCGGAACGGTAATTTCCGGAGGCTAAACAGGAAAAAAGACAGTCTGACAATTTTGTACCTGTTAGTGAAGGAAGTAAAAACAGTAAAAAATTGCACGTGAACGTTTTTATTTATTTTAATTCTGAATCGGTCTCCTAAGTTTGGTCAAAACTCCCGGACGCTCTGTATATATAATAATAATTTTCTTCGCCCTATCAATTAGTTGTATAATAAAAGTAGATTAGATTACTTAACACTGGATTCGTGGATTAAAATATTAAGATGCTCGCATACTTATAGGTTAAAATAATGGAAAAAAGTAACCGGTTATTCTAATACAGTAAATAATTTATTCAGGTTACTTGTCAAAATTTAAATTAAGTTGAATGCGACTGGTTTTACCCGTGGTTGTTCGGTGTCAAATATGTAATGTTCAGCTTTTATTAAGATGTGTAGACGTATATTTTGCTTTTAAGCGTTTAAAAATTACATTTTATAAAACCGGTTCCAGTTGATGAGTTTTTAATTAAAACATAGGAAATGAATTAACATATAAAAAAAAAAAAAAATTTATTTAATTTGAACGTTTTCATCAGTATAAAAAATTCTCTAAAAATATCATTTCTAAGTAAAATTGAATAAAAAATAATTACATCTCAGGATGGTCGAAGTGAGACTATACAAAACTATACTACTTCATTTACATTCATACATATCATCCTCATTCATCCTCTGAATTAATACCGGAACGGTAATACCCGGAGGCTAAACAGGAATTATCTGATATCTATCGGTATAAAAAACAGGAAAATTCTAAAAAAAAAAAAAAACATTTAAAAAATAATTTAATTAGAAATAGATGACCATTTCAAGTATAAAAAAATATCATCTGCAGACTTTGAGGAAAAAAACTTTTTTATGATGCATCCGCCGTACATTGTACGCTTATTCCTGTCTTCAAAATAATGAAAATATAATTTTATATACAAGATTTTAAGAATTTCTTTATTTTATTAACTTTGCAATGAGAGTGCTATTCGGTATCTCTCAACTTTAATTATAAAGACTTTCTTGGAATTTAGTTCTCCATAGAGAACTATATTCCATAATAAAAAAATTTATTTTTCGCCAAATTTTTCGACTTAGTTTTTGTTTTGAGAGGGGTTACAACAATTTTCTGTAATAGAAAATGTCTTGATAGATTCTCGTGTCCTTAATTATGGATTATCGAGAGATATTAAAATGAGCTTCCTCGGCTTTTAGAAGATGGATCTCCCTCTGAGAACATCTAGACACATATATTACCAGGTAGACGGCGGGCCAACTCATTTTGATCGTCGATACTGTGCAACTCAGTGAGAAGTTTTGACGGGTAAATCAACCGTAAAGGATCGAGAGCGTAACTAGTCCCAGATTTCAACCCTTTAAATTTCTTCGAACGGGAACACAAAGGGTATAATGTACGCTCAAAGATCCAACAATGAAAATGAATCACGGAATCGTATTTGCCGCCCAAGAATTGTCGTGTCCATGAATCGTCGCGTTGAAATATGCATCGCCAGGAGGTGAAAATCTTGAGCATCTAATGTAATATTATTACCTTAAGTTAATTAAACGGTAATTTGAATAGTAATATCGTTTTAATATAAAATTATTTTGGGAGAAGTTGACCTACTTTCTAATTCCTTATTTTGAAATAGATATTTTTTTTTGTTGCTCTATAAACTTTTCAACAAAAATGGATTTAAAACATTTCTATTCAATTCTTTTTTTGGTTTAATTACTTAGATTTTTTTAGGATTTAATTCTACACAAATTTTGCTTAAAATTCTATTTAGTTAGAGGCAATTTATCAAAGGAAACTTACGCTGAATCCAAAAACGCGTTGCTTTTTGACTCCAATATATTGAGTTTTTCAAAATTTTTCTCAGAAGCAACCTTTTTTTTCCCTCTAATTTTTGGTGTAACATTGCATATAAAATTACAGATTTTTCTCAATAATTTATATCTGTAGAGTTTTAATATAGCATTATTTGATCGTTATATCAGAAATCGTCTCTTTCTTTTTCTGTTTAGTCTCCGGAACCACCGTAAGGTATTACTTCAGAGGATGATATGTATGATTGTAAATGAAGTGTACTCTTGTACAGTCATAGGTCGACCGTTCTTGAGATGTGTGGTTAATTGAAACCCAACCATAAAAAAATATCCGTATCCACGATCTAGTATTCAAATCCCAATAAAAGCAACTACCTTTACTGGGATTTGAACCTTAGAACTCTCGACTATGAAATCAGCTGATATATATCAGAAATCGGGTGAAATCTTTTGGTAGCCGTTACTCGCATTTCCAAACCTATATTTGTAAGAAATCTTTTCATTATTTTGATAAGACGAATACGATATAATGAATTGCAGAAATTTTCTGAAACAAATATTATATGAAATTATTATTAAAATATGCATTTTCTTTATCGCTGTTAATGAATGAATCTATCCTATTATTAAATTTCTGTGTATGGAAATTAAAAAAAATAATTGTTTATAATACGTTTTTTTTATTATCAGTTTTCAAATGTCGCAAGCCATGATCGATTTTTCTGGTCTTTTCAATTAATTAACACAGATTTCCTTTACTCTAGTTTTAATTTAATATATAATGTTTTAATAGAGAAAAGTATATACATTTGCATCAATTTAAAAAAATAAAACAAAAAAGTCTTTGCTTTGGATTATGAACCGTCTGAAAAAATCTGTCAAAAACATACCAAAGCAATAAAAAGTCTGTTTAATCTACCAGAAATTAACTTTTTCTTTTAAAAAGAAGAGAAATAAATATGGCGGTAACTTTCTAAAACATTTTCTATGCGAAAAAATTAATACACAAATAACCTAATGAAACAGAAATTTCAGATTGCCACTTAATAAAATAAGAATAGACGAAATCATTCTGAAATTAAAGAACAAAAAGCACTTGATCGTACCAGGACTATAAAAAGGATCAAGAAAACAACCAAAAGAAAAACCAGAAGAACATTCCAGAAGAAATATGAAAAATGAAAAAATTCACAAGATTGGAAAATTCAGTAATATATCCAATACAAAAACAAAGGCGATCAAAAGATATAAATAGTTATAGTGGGATTTCCCTCTTACTTTTGTTACAAAATCCTCTCAAAAGCACTTCAAAATACAAAGAATGTAATAATAATAATATATTGTACAAAAAGAAGTAGGAGAATACCAAGAGAGATACAGAAAAGGAAAGCTTTTTTAAAACATCGTTGTAGTGAATGAAAATGCCATGCCTGACCGGAATTCGAACCCGGGACCTTCGGGATAAAAGGCCGAGGCGCTACCACTCGCCACGGAGGCCGGAAAATCTGAAACCTTAAAACAATAATAAGGGATAGAATAACAAGGCATAAAAACTATGTACCATCTTTGTAGATTTCAAAAAGGATTACGAATCAATCGATAGAACTTATTTATTTAACATACAGGAAGAGATCGGTTGGGATCTCAAAACATTTAACATAACTAACCAAACAGATTCTTACAACATAACATCCAAAATAAAATTCATGGGAGAAATCAGAAAAAATTAAAACACTATTAAGACAGGGATTATTTATCACTATTTATTTTTAATATGTCCTAGAAAGAGTAATAAGAGAATGGGAAATGAAGATGAAAGAAATTAGAACGCAAAACCAAATAAAACTGGATCCGAAATTGAAAGGAATTGAAATTTACTGCTTAGGCTTTGCCTTAAATCACCTAAAATAAATCGCAGAGAAAGTAGGGCTAAACATTTTCTTAAAAAAACACAGAATTAATCACCGATATCAAAGATTCTCACCAAGTCCTTTAATATGAAATATGGCAAAATCTACAGTCAATAAATTTAAATATCTGGGATAAATAACCCAGATCAATGGTTTAGATAAGAAAGCCGATCAAACTAGAACAAGAAAACTGCATCTTCAGTTTGAAAACCAGGTGAAATAAATGCATGGAAAAAATAAAGAAAAATCCTAGGACTAATAAAAATAAGTGAAAATGAATACAAATTCAAATTTAATAAAAGGTTTTACCAAATACAATGAAACTGCCAAAATGTCAGATTCTCACAGAAAAATAAGAGCAAAATTCTTCGGCCTACTTATGAAAATGAATGATAATAACGTTAAAAAACAAATCTTCAACCAAATTTACCAGAAAAAGAACAGAAATCAATAGGCTCTGGTTTGTTGAGGTCTGTTATTAATTTCTTTTAGGTTTATTTAAAAAAAGCTTAAAAGAAATGAAAATATCTGAAAAACAGTACAAGATATACCTACTAGAAAACTGATACAAGTATTCCAGGGGTTTAGAGAGGAGTAGAAAAAAGAAACCAACGACGTCTGATCAAAGAGAGATGGGAAAAACAAAGGAAACGATGAAGAATTATTAAAAGACCAGGCCAAAAGAAAAAAAAATGAATGCAAAATGTTGTTTCAAGTAGTCTTCATTCGGCCAAACTTTAAAAAAGAAGATTCTTACAAAAAAACAATAAAACGAGTATTTCTATAATCTTTAAAAAATATAAATAATTATTGCCCAACAATTAAGAAATAATGTTTTATACAATTCCGCCTCAAAAATATTATATATACTTTATGTTTCATTACGTGATTTTGTTAAATGTTGCGCTGATTTTAACCAAACAACATTCATGAAATTAATGTAGTAACAAACACAAAAACGTTTACAACGAAAAGCTTCTTTAAAATACAGGAAAATTTTAGCTGTTCCTTGGGTTGTGATTTTTTATCACAGCTCTAACCCCAATGTTTTCCCTTTTATCCCCAAAACACAAATGTAATTTTAGATAAATCGTTCGCATAAAAAAGTCTAAATCGTTTGAACAAATGAATCGTTCCTGCGCTGTGCGCAGCATTTCGGCGCACCACCATTGGACTGCTCTGCGCCAATAGCAGCTAAAATAAAAATGTGAGCACAAAAAAAAAACAACCCACGCACCATCCTTTTTTATGGGAAAGATGATGATATTTTTTTTTACCAATGAATTAATTTACCTCTGACGCTTACAAAGAAGCTTGTACGTGGGAATATGAAGATGTAAATTTGTAGCGTATAAAAAATACCACGCCTGACCGGGGTTCGAACCGGATGAATGAACAAGACGCTACCACCCCGCCACGCAAATCGGCCATTAATTATTTATTAATTATCTTTACTATTTATTTAATATTTATTGTTGTTTTATATAACACTTTTTTTTTCTTCATTATAAACTCATATAATAACTGTTTAACGATCAAAATGAATATAGATTTTACGTAATTTTTTTTTCAAAGGATTTTTTAGCGTTTTCCTGTTTTGCAATTTATTTCAATAAACACCGAATATCATAAAACTCTCTCTTTGTAATTTGCATGATATTATGATCGCATTAGTTGAAAGACATCGTTCTAAAAACGCAGTTCTTCATAAATTATCCATCTGTGATGTACTATTACTCTACTTTAATATTAAATATATTTTTATATAATCCATAACTATCATTTTATATTATTTATCATTGTTTATATTATTTTAAAAGAATAGAAAGCATGAAATATAAGCAGAATACAGAATATAGTGCTGATTTAATAATATATATATATATATATATATAAATTAATTAGATATAACAATACAAAGAATATATATATCATTATAAATTTCCTAAGAGAACTCGCATTATATGTAGAATAAAAAAATAAATAAAATATAAAAAATATGGAACGCAGTAAGCCTTGATAACTATTTACGGGAACTCCATAAATACGGGATAGAAAGTATGAAATTAAAAAAAGATGATTGGAAAGGCATACGACTATTTTTAATAACAAAGTAGAAAGGAATGTTCTAATATACAATAAGGTCGAAAATGATAAAATATAGTGTAGTTATCAAGTAGCAATATAAAACATAGTGATGAGAGAGATCAGCTGTGAATGCGTTCGCACGTGTTTTTCTCGCGCTCCGTATTTTGAAGTTTTTACTAGGGTTTTCTGTTGTTATTTAGTTTTCTTTTCTTTCCGTTCGTTTTGTTATTACTGGTATTTACCTACCGTAACCAAGCACTGTTTGCTTGGTTACGCAGTATTGATTTAATTAAATACAATTTAGTTCTCTGTTTACCTCTTTGTCTTACATGGTGTATTAAGTCGAATTTTATACGAATAATTTTATTTAAATTATTTTTTTTATAACGTGTATATATTACTTGATATATATTTGGATCATAATTTATTGATATGGCAGATCCAGGCGGACTTGAGGGCGACGTCCCGATCGATGAGGAGGTATTTTCTCCTGTTACGGGCCGGAGATTCTGCAGACAGGGAGGATTTGAGTCACTGTGCAGAAGGTTTTGTCTGACAACAGTGCTGGTGAGAGTATTGAGAGATCGTTTTAGCGGAGAGTCGGCGTACCGTTCACTTGCTTTCAAAAAGTAAGTCGAAGAAGACTTACTTCTTGTAAGAAGGAGAGGCTTCGGTTCGACGCCAGAAGAGGATTTATAACTCGTTTGATTCGCTCACTATGGACTACGAAATAGATTTTCCGTCACTCCCATCCATCACCAGGCTGCAGAGCCTCGTGATGGATGCATCGCAGCTGGAATGGCACACCACGACTAAGGGAAGATCCTTGTATAAATTTATTCAGGATCTGGGGGGGATGGTATGCGAGCTTGTTTTTAAGAGCAACGGGTGTCCAGGTGCTCACCAACCATGTTAATTTAAACCAATATCTGTTTCGGTCCCGCCTAGCAGCTGATGAGCTGTGCGTCTGCGATGAGATCCAGTCAAATGAACAGCTGATATTTGACTGTTCTGCTCTTGGGGAGACCAGAGTTCGGGTCACTCTGGAACTTAGAGGTCAAGGGGAAAATTGGCCACTCACAAGCGGCGAGTCGGTGTGGCGACAGCCGCATTGTCAAACCATGTGGAAGTTCCTTGATGCGGTTGCTTTGTTCAACCGACATCAGTAATTTACCTAAGGAAAAAGACTCCCACCACAATGCTGTGGGAAGCTGAACTAGAGATATATTGGCGCTTAATTGGTGCCAATTAAGCGCTTTAATATAGTGGACAGGTACTTGCTGGCATTCAGCGAATTGCTGTCTAGACGAAATAAATTTGAATTTATGGATGTCATTCATATTTTTAGTAGTTGACGGGATGCGCCTACCCATTTTAGCAAATATATGTCAAGTGAGCCGTTGGGACACGCTGTTAGGTAAGCTCTAGGAGCTATTTAGGATACTGGTCTCTAAACTTTTAGAGACTCAATTGCCGTTTGTGGCACAAACATTCGGTATTATGCTTGAGGGCGACCGAATTCGGTGGTGGCGGAAGAACTCCCAAGCAAACCAATATAGTGAAATGTTCTGGTTAAGGAAGTGGCCGCTGGACGAGTTTCTTCGGGAGCTTCGGAAGACGATAGATGAGTCGGTCACTACTGACGTCCTGTCAATGCGAACGGCTTACAAGTCCACTCAGGTGGTTACACTTGATGTGCCGCCAATCCTGGAGGAAAAACTACTGTCTGATGGGCGAGTTCGGATTGGCTGGGTGGCCTACCGAGTGGTGTGGCGTACATCCGACTACCTTTACTTCAGATGTTGGAATCCCGGCCACAGGGCTAACGTCTGTTCTGGCGCAGACAGAAGAGGCCACTGTTTTATATCTGGTAAGGCTGGCCATTTACGCAAGGACTGCCAGCAGGACTGTAGGTGTTTAACCTGCAAGTAACGTGGTCATGCTCCTCAAGATCGGGGATATAAGATGGCTCCATCTGCATCTGGAACTGCTTCTTCGTAGGAATATCATGGTATCTCTGAGAAACAGCCCCATCCGGGAGAGTTTGGGAGGCCTCAGTCTCCCACTTACGATGATCGGGTGGGAACTCTCTTGCAGTACTGTTGGGGGAAAAGTAAGATCTAGTCCCGGTGGGGGATCCTTTCGGGGGTTCCCCATTACAGGCAAGGCATAAAGACCAAGTCCCGGTGGGGGATCTTTGGGGTCCACTCATTAGAGACATGGCGCCTAAAAGACCGAGTCCCGGCTATCTGGCGAGAACTTTGCTCACGACGAGGTAGATCGAGGTTACGGTACCCTTTGGAAAGGAGTTTATGTTTAGCCGCGAATTCAGGGGGCGGGAAAAAAAGGAGGAAAAAATATATATAGTACAGAACGTTTTTAGTTATGTTAGTGAATTTTTCACATTTTATTTTTAGCTGCATTTAATAAGATAATTGTTATTTTTCCTTGAAAAATCAATTACAAAAATTCTCGATAGAGAAATATCGGGTATACGAGAATTATCTGAACAACTTTGATATTGAGTAAATTTATTTATTTATTAAGATACAAAAACGAGCTGTATATATTTAGAAGCAATAAAACTGAAAATCTTTTTTTACCTGTAATCAAAGACATTTAATGTGTGAACCATTAATAATTCAAAAAATATCCAACCGGTAATCAATTTCATCCCGTGTTCGTTGTAACATGTCCTCATCTATGAGTTTGAATGCGTTAAAAACCCTCTCGTTAAGGTCATAAGTATTCCTACACGATTTTTGTATACTTTATCTTTGATGAAGCCCCATAGGAAAAAAATCATATGCAGTTACATACGGTGATCGAAGTGGCTAACTATCGATCGGTCCAATTCAGCGATTTGGCAATGTGTTGAGGGATTCACGCACTAATTAACCCCAATGTGGTGACGCTGCATCTTGTTGGAATATGATTTCGGGTTGTATCTCTTCAAGCTGAAGGTAAAAAAATCCTTCTAACAAGTCCAGATGATTTTTAATCGCTTTAACTGCTGTTTCCACAAAGAAAAAAGGTCTAATCATAAGATCATGTAGCAGTCCGTACCAAGTAATAATTTTTTGGCTATCTCTAATACGGTCAAATGTAACATATGGGTTCTCTGATCTCCATATTCAAACATTCTGAGTGTTCACTTTTACAGACAAGTGAAATGTAGCCCCGTCTGAGAAGGTAACCTTTTCAAGGTAACAATCATCATTATTGTATTTTCAATTCGTTCAATTATTTTCACAGCAGATTCTTTTCAAGCAGTGCGATCTTGTGTTGTAATGTGCTACAATATCTGTAATTTATAAGAACACAATTTTAATCTTTTCTTCAAAGCATCGTAAATGGTAGATCGCGGAAGATTTAACTCGCGCGCTGAACTCATACATACTGTCAACATATAAACATCTGTTTATATGTTGACAGTATAAGAAAAAAAACCTTGTCAGGAAAAACTGTCTAGGAAACAAAAAAAGAAAAAAACGTACAAAAACTAAGATATATATTTTCCGCTTGTTATTCGAAGTTTAACAAAGAACTAGTATTTAATAATGATGACTAAAAAACGAGGTCAGTGACATTTTACCCGCAAATTAATTCTCTATTACCATAAGTAAATTAATTTTTGGAGAAATTCTTCTTTCAAATAAAAAACCCAAATGAAAAAAACGAAAGAAAAATACTTTATTTTGATAATTTTTAACGTATTAATTTTTTGATTAATTTTGACTCGGCTTCACGTCAGAATAAATCCAGAAAACAGTTCTAAAATATGATTTAATAATAGTAACTAATCTTTTCCAATCATCCTCGTTCAATTTAGACGTTTTTATAACAATGATTTTAGACATTTTTCTTTTTCAAAGAATATCTATTTTAATCAGAAACGAATAGTTTAAAGTTTAAAAAATTCTTGCGCAGGTCTGGGAAAGAACACCGACTTTTAGTTTATTTAATTTGAATTTAATATATATTTTTTTCAATTTGGTTTAATATTGCTAACGAAAGATAACGCAGAAAAGGAACGTTCAACATGCAGCATCATTACTTACCACGTTTCTAAATTGCCCCGCTCAAATCTTTATCGACCTTAAATTAAGCGTAATTCAAGAACAACCAATCTTCATGAAATTTTCACATGCACTTCAGAAACACTACTAGAGAATATCTAAATTTCAATGAAATTGATAGTTTTTAATTTCAATGAAATAGTTTTTTAAGCCACAAAATTTTATACTTAGACCTATAAATATATAAACTCTAATCTAAGCAAATGGTATTTTCGTACTCTTCATGCTTTAAAACGTAAAGAAAATTCATTTCCAACCCCCACTCGTACCATACGACCGAAAGTAATACCTTTCCTTTTCTCCGAAAAGTCGGTAAAGAGACAAAGCGTATTCTTTTTTTAAGGTGAATAAAAAATGTATTTAATAATTTTAAGTAATCATTATCTAGAAAGAGATGAAATGCTATTAAAAAAAATATATATTTTGAAATAAATGCTGCATTAATATTCGCTTCAATTTTTATTTAAAGAAAAATAGTTTATAAAAAATCCCTTTCAGCACGCCGGAAGCTGGAGGTAGATTTCACCGGTACTAAGTAGGGGATAAAAAAGATTTTACCAATTAAGAAAAACTTCAAATTTACTCAATACGACAATGGTTCCATATTTAGCTCACGACAAGCCCCATCTTCTTACAATTCCAGCAAACCTTTGGTCATCACTGGCCGTAAGGGTTGGTCAGATAAAAAATTGTTTCAGACAAAGGTTTTAGGTAATGTTTACAGGAATAACAACCACTTTAAACCGATTCGATACTGTGCCCGTGATTTTGTGGTATGATTTTTTGTCTTGGAAACCCGTTTTTCCACCCCCTGGGCCAATGGTTGGTGATAACAAAAAACTTTACTTACATAAGTTTTAGGCCCTTATCCAATAGTAGGGACTTTAAATTAATTCGATATTTTACTTAAAAGAAAGTTATAGCAATGTTTTGTTTTTCGAATAAGTCCCCTCCCCCCATTTCAATTCCCATGGAACTATTTTGGCCGTTAATGAACTCGACCCAGATCTTCGGACGAGTTATTTTTAAGGAAAAATTTGAAAGTAATTGGAGCAAAATTACGGCAATTATCGTGTCCAAAAGAAATTGAAATATACATATATAAACTTTTGACTTGACGGTAGTTTTGAGGTCTGGGGGATGTGAAACGCGAAGATATGTCAAAATTTTCCGGATGTCAAATCATGGCACCCATTATAATAGGTATCTTCTTATGAAATCTACTTAAAATATAATATTGTCCAAAAATATACTAAACTATTATAAACTATTATATATATATATAAATTATTTTGTAATTTGGGGGTTTTACCCATTTACAACTCCTTAAAACTGGATAATTCATTCGGCTTGAAAAGTCGATATTTTACGTAAAAATAAAAACAATGATTTATTTTTAATTATTAAGATCTTTTAGTGATTTTGAATAAAAGTTTTTTGAAACCACGACCTCGTGAATATTAAACTTCGGATCTTTAATTATTAAGTATCAGATCATTATTTTCAAGTCATTGAAATACAAATTGATGCGTTGATATTAAAATTTAAGCTGTCCTATCCTATTCCAATTGTATTATTAATGTAATATAAAATTAAATTTAAACTAGTTTTTCATTTTATAATTTATTCGTATTATAAGCGTCTCATTACACGTGTATTATTCGTATTTTTTTAATAAATTTTGTTTTTATGAGATAGGCATTTTTAATATTGTTACGTTTTATTAAATGAAATTTTTTACCTTTTTAATTTTTAAATAGCATATGTAATAATAATTTTTATTACTTTAAACCGGAACACTCGTTTATAATTCTATTTTATAATATGTCGGCATTAGAATATAAACAACAAGAAATATATATATGTAACCTTTTACTTCGGGATTATTTTCTTTTTTTTTCTGTTTAGCCTCCGGAACTACCATAAGGTATTACTTCAGAGGATGAATAAGGGTGATATGTATGAATGTAAATGAAGTGTAGTCTTTACAGTCTCAGGTTGATCATTCCTGAGATGTGTGGTTAATTGAATCCCAACCACCAAAGAACGCAGTATCCACTGTCTAGTATTCAAATCTGTAAAATAGTTATTCTTGCCTTTGCTAGGATTTGAACCTTGGAACTTTCGACTTTGAAATCGGCTGATTTGCGATGACGATTTAACTACTAAACCAACCTGGTGAATTTACCAGTTAAGCATGCTACTCTTCAAGATTTGCTAAATGGAATTGTTAGAGCAGCGAGTTCAATAACCAGGAACCAGTTATCAATAAAAATAATTTGAGACCAATTAAAATAATTAACTGTTATTTATAAATCTCGATTTTTACATCTTTGTATGAAGTATAGGAGGTATTACGATCACGAAAAATTTCGGTTTTCAGATTTCAACGGAAATTTCCGTTTGACCATCCCTGAATCCATTTTGACTACTTTCTGCGTGACGTCTGTACGTACGTATGTGCGTATATATCTCGCATAAATCAAAAACGATTAGGCGTAGAATGTTTGAAATTTGGTTTTAGGATTGTTGTAACATCTAATTGTGCACCTCCCCTTTTGATTGCAATCGACTGGACCAAAAGTGTTCAAAAAAGCCCAAAATCCAAAACATTTTTATTTTGGACTTAACTGCAGTAATAAGCCCTCGTTGAGAGCTTTTCAACGATATTATCATAAGAGGTACTTATTTTCACCGGTTCCAGAGTTATAGCCAAATAGAATTTTAATTAATAAAAATACTTGGCTCTTAGGCACATCAGTTTGAATCCGACTTCATTTCCTCTTTTTTTTTAAAAAGGAAAAGTACATAAAATTTTATTTCACTAATAAGTTCTGATTTTTTTTCATAAATTTTTTATTGTTTTATTGTACTATTATTTATTGTAAAACTTTTTTACAATCAGAGGTTAATAAATCAAAATAATTAAATTAAAAAAAAAAAAATATGAAAAAAAGATTTCACCGGTGCTAAGGAGGAGATAAAAAAATTTCCGCCTTAATGTTAAGAAAAACTTCAAATTTACTCAATACGACAATGGTTACATGTGAAAAAAAATTCACATGTTTACCATACGACAAGCCACACATTCTTACAATTCCAGCAACATTTTGGACATCTGTTGCCGTAATGATTGGCAATGGTTTAGATTTATTAAAAATTGTTACAGATAAAAGTTTGAGGTAATGTTTAGAGGACTAACGACCACCTTAAACCGATTCGATACTGTGCCTATTAAGGGAGATATGATTTTTTGTTTTTGAAATCCCATTTTTTCCACCCCTGAGCCAATGGTTGGTGGTATCAAAATACTTAACTTACATACGTTTTAGGCCCTTATCCAAAGAATCGTAGGAACTTTAACTAAACGTCTTTTAATCTTCTAAATATCGAGAAATATAAAACATATTTAATTTTTTTTATTTTTTATCGAGAAGATTTCTAAATGAGAACAATACACCAAAATGTATGGGAGGTTTATTGATTTTACTTTTTTACATGCTATAATAGCCAGGATAGTAAGATTTTTTTCCGTAAAGAACATTATTAATAAATTAAAAATTTTTAATCTTATAAAAATTTAAAAATAATTAATTATTATTTGTATATATATATATTAAACTATAATTTAACTTTAAGCAGTTTTAATACAAAACTATACGTACCTACGATTAATGGAATTAATTTAAAGAATTTAACAATATTTAGTAGTAAAACAACTTTATTTTGCCGACCTCGGTGGCTGAATAGGTAGCGTCTTGGAATTTCATGGTTAGGTCTAGTGTTCGACTCCCGGTCATACACGGCATCTTTTCATACGCTACCCTATTGCCACCGAGCTAATGGCCATAGCTGTTGATTTCCCGCTCCATCATAAAAGAAAAAAAAAAATAAAGAACGAAAGAAGAAATGAATAACGATAAAAATGATAATAATAATTAAATATAATTGAAATTTTAATACATAAAAACAATGGAATATAAAGAATTCTTAGTTTAAATTCAAGTAAAGAATTTATTTCAAATTAGACTCAAAAAGAAAAAAAAAACGAAAGTAGCGAAGATATAGAACGTATAATAATAATTATTATTGTTTGACAAAATGTGAGGCGCCTGAGTAATGTGAGACTATTAACAACAATTATACGAACCGTTGTTTCAAGGGAAAGCGTTTTATGGATTATAGTACACTCAGCATCGATGTTATTGTAGTTGTAACTAAACTAGACTCTCCCCCTCTCTCTCTATCTAACTGTTAAAGCACGCTTCTCTAATATAAATCTTTTTAAAATGAACATAATTATGTTAAATTATCGTTACAACTTTCAGTAACAGATAAACAGATATCAGCTTTAAACTGTATCACGTTTTCCGATCAATCATTTTATTTGCCGTATTATAAAAATGAAATAAAATAGAATCGTGGTATAATTTTTTAACAATTTTCTGAACGATTTTTTAAAAATAAAATCTTTATTGAAAGAAATCTGATTGATTTCATCTCACCATTTTATAATTACAGTATTTTTCTTCCATTTTGATATTTTAATGAACTTTTGTTTTCAACTATAGATGCAGTTTTTTTTTATAACATTACGATATAATCCAGAAAATTATTTTTGTTGTGTAATTTACAATAAAGCTATCTTATAAAATATATAACTGGTTAATAATCTTTAAAGATTATATATAATATATTATATAATTTGTGAATAAAGTGTCACAAAGAAATGGATAGAACATGTTCTAAAAGCGAATAAAGGAAAAGGTTTATAAAGAACATGTGTCCGGAAATAACTTTGTTTTCTAGTAATATCTTGAGAAAAATTTCGCCCTAATTTCTGCTCCAATGGTAAAATGAGGACATGCTGAAATTCTTGGAACTTTTATCAAAGGGTAAATTTAATTGTTTTCGTATGGTTTTCATTTGAAAAATTAAATAAAGCAGGACCCAAAATTATATCCAGAAGAAATAATTAAATGTTGTCTGAATAGGAAAAAAGGTTTAAGGATGGGGGGGGGGGAAGAAGTATTCGTTTTTCTGCTGATATGGCGGTACTGGCGGAGAGCCCAAGTAAACTAAATGAAATGCTCGATAACTTAAATGAAGCTTGCAAAAGTCAGGGTACGAGGATCAACAAAAAGCAAAATGTACGGTATTAGGTGGAAAAGAGGAGAGGATTGAGATTAAGATAGGATATGAAGTTTTAGAGCAGGTGAAGAAATTTCAGTACTTACGGAGCTTTATAACTGATGATCTGATTTGCACAACAGAGATTAAAACAAAAATATAAAGAAATAATCAGGCATTTAATAAGAAGGGAAAACTGCTGTGTGGGAAGTTATACTTAGCGTTAAAGAAAAAATGTTTTATTTTGAGTGTGATGCTTTATGGATCTGTAAACATGGACGATGAGAAAGGCAGGCAGAAAATGAATTTAATCTTTTGCGATGAGGGTATGGCATGCAGAGTGCTAAATATAAAACGGCGAGACCGTGTAACAAATGAAGAAATATTAAGGAGAATCGGAGAGAACAGGAAAATGCTAAATGTGACAATAAAGGAAAGAAAGGTAAAAAAGGTGTTTTTATATAAAGCAGAAATAATAAATGAATGAGGTTCAGTATTCTGATCTTTAGCAATTTTTAAGAAAATTCTTGTAAAACACAAAACATTGGGATGTGTACACAAATTTTAGGTCTGACGTACAATAATTTCATTAAATTCAAAATAAACAAATAAAATATTGAAACGAAATTGATTGTGATTTCATTCTGATAAAATCTATTAAGTATCTATTTTTAACAATTGATTTTGCTGCTATAATTAAAGTTCTATACTATAACTGAAATGATTCTTGTTTTAATTAAAAATAATACACAATAATTTTCTGTCACGTTTGTTTTTAATTACAGTCAAATTTCTGTTACTTATATACATTTTTTTAGTATTAAATTCTATAAAAATTTATTTACAAGATTTTATCTACTCGTATTTAATGGAAATTTAACGAAAATATTTTACACCAAATCTAAAAACATTGTATTTTGTGACACCAATTTTTTGTGTATTACAATAACTCTCTCAAAAAATACAAGAGATACAGTCCTGGTATCTGTTTTATTAAATTTTTCAAATCAAAAACCACATGAAACCGTGAAATCTACTTAGTAATTTAAGAGGTTAAAATTTCAGATGGTTCCATTTTACCGTAAGATGAGAAATAAGCATGAAATTTTTCGTAAGCTATAGCTCGCAAAAAAAACTTTTCCGACCCTTATTTGTATGAACGTTTTTCTTTATTTTCACTAGTATAAAATGTCCTGAAATTCTTTACCTTTCTTTGTGAGACACTTTGTAAACTGTATAAATAATGTTTGGGAACCCTTAAAATACCTTTTCAGTTCGGTAGTTAAACATAGAAAAATGATCAGATTTGATTTTGATGAGATGCTTCTACCTTGAAACGATCAATTTTTTGGTATGAGACCGCCACACAAAGTACAAAAATTCTATATGGAAAGGGTTACGACAGATCATTTTAAAGACTACTGAAAACAACTTTCAACGTAAAAACCTCAGGCTACGACAACGTTATCAAAATTGCGACTATTTAATATTTTTCTCAGCTGCTTATAATATACACCAAGTAGTAGTTGCATATAATCATGCTGAGGCATGAGTATTTACAAAAATACATTTTTCTTTGTTGTTGGAAAATGATTTAAGGATTCCCTATACTTTATTAGAAAACACACACACACACACACACACACACACACACACAAACACTCACGCGCGTGTGTGTTTGTGTGGGTTGGGGAAATAGTATAATGTAAAAGAAAAACAAGGTTTTACACTATTAAAAGAAGATGAATATGAAAATATGGATTTCTAAAAAAAAAAAAAAAAAAAGACAGAATCACCTTATCAGATGTGCTAAAATATTATGACATAACAATTAATATTAAATCTGCTAAAATAATAAGAAAGCATTATCCATCAGCGTTGACGTAAGCAGTTATGAAATTATGATTAAACCAAAAGCATTAAATGTTATAGAATGTTTATCACAAAGAAATAAGTTGAAGATGGAATGAGTCAAAAGAAAGAGAAGAAGATTCTACGGCCGATTAGAGTAAATTAAGAATCAATAAAATCTATACAAGAAGAATGAAAGCTTTTCAACAAAATTCAAGAAGAAAAGATTAGTGTTCTACGGTCATGTTATTATAATAATGAATAAAAACAGATTAGCGATGAAGCTTGTAGAATATTTTGAAAATTAGAAAACTAACTGGTTTAGAAAAGTGTTATGGAAGACATGGTAAAGAGAAATATTAAAATTGAAAATGAAAACAATAGAAATGATTATAAACATAAAATTCATTCATTCATAGTGTTCTGTCATTACGGCAGGTCCTGTCACGGCTGCTGCCCTCCACATTGTTTTATCCATTGCTAACCTCTTTCTTTCCGCATATTTTTTCTTTTCCATATTCCCATCCATTTGAAATTTTTTCCGTTCTCTGCCTTTCCTTCCATTCACTAAGCCTTCTATCCCATCCACTAATAAACACTTTTTCTCATACGATATCCTAGCCGGTTCCTTTTCCTGTAAATCAATCGCATTTAGAATTTTCCTGTTCTCTCCTATTTTCCTTAATACTTCTTCATGTGTTACACGGTCTTGCCATCTGACATTTATCATTCTGCGCCACATCCGCATCTCAAAAGCCTGAGTTCATTTTCTGTCTGCCTTTTCCTCGTCCACGTTTCAGTTCCACGGAGTATCACACTTCAAATAATAGATTTCATTAATCTATTCCTTAACGCTAAATTTAACTTTCCACACAGCAGTCTTCCCTTCTCATTAAATGCCTGCTTACTTCTTGAAATTCTTGTTTTAATCTCTACCGGGCAAGTGAGGTCATCGGTTATAAAGCTCCCGAGTACTGAAATTTCTTCACCTGTTTTAAAACTTCATTTCCTATCTTAATCTCAAGCCTCTCCTTTTTTTCGCATAATACCATACGTTTTGTCTATTCTCGTACCCTGACTTTCGCAAGCTTCATTTAAGTCATGAAGCATTTCATTTAATTTACTTGGACTATCCACCAGTGCCGCCATTTCATCAGAAAAACGTATACATTCTATTCTTCTTCCCCCGATCTTTATTCCTCTTTTAACGTTCAGACAGCTTTAATTATCTCTTCCAGATACACACTAAACGGCGTTGGTGACATGTAATATCCCTGCCTCACTCCCGTTCCAATCCCTGTTTTCCTTTCATTTCATCTCCCACCTTCACTTTTATTGAAAGAAAGGAGAACTCAGAAGAAGAAATCAAATTGTAAACTTGTAGAATGAATTTGTAAAAAAATATATAAATAAACCTTATGACAGCATATATAGAGGCATATTTAGTTAATAAATTCTTTACCTATACAAAAATAAACGTAGTTTTTTTAATTAAACATCAAACTGAAAAATGAATTTTTTAGCGTGTAAAAAATATAAAGCCTAAAATGTATTCAAATCCTGAACCTTTCGAATGTAAGGTAGACTCGCTCTCATTCGGCCACCAATTATAAATTAATTCTGTTCTTACTCGTGAAAGGTAAGGTAAGGTATAAAAGTGAAAAAAAGCATAACACTAAAGACAATAGATAGAATGTAATAATAATTTATTTTAATTTTCTTTTCTTTCTAACCACTAGGCAGGCCTGTGTAAGATAATTCTGTTATAATATATATTGTAATAAATATTACAATAAATAAGAAATATTTATTTATTTTTTTTTTATAGTTTTTAAACAGATCTATTATATATATATATATATATATATATGTTAACAATTAACAATAATGAGACTAAATGACTTAACGATAAAAATATGAAACTGAATTTCAGATAACTGAAACCCCACCTGAATTACGACATAAAAAATATCAAGAAAATAATAATTAATTTTAATCTACTTTTTAAATAATTCAAATGATATATTTAATGGCTTATGTGATTTCAAAATACTGTGTACAGATCTAAATGTTTTTTTGTATTAGAAAAAATAATAAAAAACCTTTCATTATTGTTTATTCATCACAAACAAAATCATTATACCTGAGAATATTTAGTATTGATGATAAAAATACACATTAATAATAAGGAAAAGAAGTTAAAATGTAAGATATATAATTCGTTACTATATGCGAATCAAATTATATTATAGCTTTCGGTATATATTGCATCAGTTTTTTTATAAAATTTGAATAGAAATCATATAAAAATAAAACGATTATTTGTATGAATGAAATATTATAAAGATTTAAAAATATTATAGCACTACGTTATGATCTAATGAAAAAAAAAAAATTAATTCATCGATAGTCTTTGAATTAATCGCTTATATGACCTAAATTTATGTATGTAAATCGTCATCAAAAGGAAATCGTTAATAAGTTGACCTACTTTAAAAAAAGATATCGTTATAT
Source organism: Lycorma delicatula (assembly GCF_047948215.1). Classification (NCBI taxonomy): domain Eukaryota; kingdom Metazoa; phylum Arthropoda; class Insecta; order Hemiptera; family Fulgoridae; genus Lycorma; species Lycorma delicatula. The sequence continues at coordinate 125,820,975 of NC_134461.1, read as the reverse complement.
ATACACATAAAAGAACATGTCGTGAATGATTTCATAATCAACGTCCACCAAAAACTACTGAAGATAAACAGATGAAAATTTGTATAAATGTTCTCCAATGTAAATGCAAACTAGAAAAGAATTTTTGAAATTTCTTGTTTAAAAGATTAAAACTAAGTAACAATGAAATTTATTAGTTTTTTTTCTAATTTCTCGATAACAAATGTAGATATCAGCATGATTTTTGGTGTATGTAATATTCACGGAATATCTAAAAATCAATTACTTGATTTTTGAATTTCGACCTTGAAGGGGGTGAAGAAAGATAAAAAGATTTTGAACAATGATTACAAATTTTCCCCATCTCCGACTTTCTAAAAAGAAATATTCACTAGATTGGGTCTTTCAAATACTCTAACATAAATATCTAAAAAGCATTTTCGTACGTTTTTGAATTTTTAAAGGGTGCGTCAGTTTACGGGGCGTGGCGGTTCAACCAATACAAGCAGCTACCGCTGTTACTGTGCGACGCGACTGGCTGCACTTGCCTCCCGTTATTTAACAAAAAAAATAAAAAAAAGTAAAAAAAAGTTGAGAAACGAACTAGTCACCTGCTAGTGGTGTTTGTCGGATAACGCTAAGAACCGGGCAAAATACATTTTTACCTGTACGAACGAAGGGTAACCTGCTATTACTCTTATTTTTAAGATGGAGGCCAACTATTATGAAACCCGCATCATCAAATCGCACAAAGTGTCAGATCCTGGTACTACCAAACTATTGCTCTGAAGAAATTACAATGTACTGATATTTTTTTATAAATTGAACAGTTCTCTCTCTCTCTCTCTCTCTCTGTGTGTGTGTGTGTGTATGTGTGCGAGCGCGCTCGGCTCGCGAAGGCTTTAATTTTTGTTCATCATTATTATTCTCACAAGCATAAGCATGAATTTAATGAAAACAGCGGGCACAACTTCCAGGACAGATGGGAAAGGCGGGCGAAGCGAGCCCTGACCAGCTAAACATCCCTTGGCCACGACGGGAAACACAAGCAATCATATAGCGCGGGCGAAGCCTCGACGGGGGTGCTAGTATATATATATATATATATATATATATATATATATATATGGTACTAAACTGAAATTTCAGTAAATAGTTTAAATGATTTTTTCTTGCAGAAGAGTTATCTAATTAAAATAATGTCTGGTGATCCCATATCTCTATGTTTTTTCCAGGCAACATAGTGGAATATTATTTTTACATTCCCGGTGAACATATCAAAATACTAAAGGGGTAAAATATGGTGATTGTTCCAAAAATGGGGCATCGGATTTTTTGTAAATTAAGGTCCGGGGTTAATAATTTTGAAAAATTGTAGATATTTTTTAATGCTCTGTATATGATGTATAAAATACAACAAAAAATTATATTCTATCTCTTCAGTTTTAACGTTCTTTTTTTATTTTGTTTTCCTAATGTGCATGTTGCAGTCTATTTAACTAGAGAATAATAAGCACCACCCCCCCCCACGGACCAATGACATGAGAATGTCATTATGTATGACATGTAAATGAGATGTAGTCTTGTACAGACTCAGACCGACCGTTCCTGAGACGTGTAATTTATTGAACCCTAACCACCACAGTACACCCGTATCCATTGTCTAATATCATAATTCCTATATTAAGATATAATAAAATAAATAATTTTAAATATATAAAATATTCCAGTTTGACACTTTTTACTTCCCGTCTAATGCTATAGCAGAGCTGTAGCTCCTGTTGCGATCCGTCCAATTTGGGTATATGCGGTTCTACCGGATGTTAATGTTTTGACACTAAGGGACCAAAAAAAAAAAACCGGATGGAAAAGACGGACCAAAACCGGAGGTTCGTATGTACGTGCGTGTGTGTGTTCCTTCGGTTTTGGTCTCTAAATAACATTTTGAATAAATACAAGTAAAAATATTTATATAAGGAAATAAAACACTAACGACTGGGTTAAGATAACAAATTTTACAACTTTTAAATTGCATTTAGATAAAATGTATCGAAAAATATTCCACGGTCAAATGCTATGATATAATGAATCCATATTATGAAAGAGAGAGTGCCAAATACAAAAAAAAAAAAAATAATAATACAATTCTTTGGAAGGTGGTGGACTATTCTCAAGAAATTATCTCACTCGTAAATCTTAAAGTATAGAAAAGAATTTCTTCCTACTTTTTCTGTTAATTTGTGATTTATTATCATACTACGTACGTGTTGAACATTTTTATTACGTCATAACACAGTAAAAAAACATACAATCGTACTCACACACGCACACACAAAACAAATATATAATACAGCTAAGCAGTAGTTTCTAAGACAATTCTTTTTAAAATATAACCAAATAGAAGTGTAATCTACCTAAACCAACAATGATAAACTAATTTGTATATCTTTTGTTATTCTTTTAAACTACTTTCTCTACTTTTGCTACTTTGTTTAAAAATATAAATAATAATTAATAATTCTTTCTCTCTTTTCTTTATAATTTAACGTGGCATAAATTTTCAGTTTTGAAAAAGTAATACTTCCTTAGTACGCATTCATAATATTAAGTATTTTTTTTCTTTTATGTATCAACTTTTTTACAACTTTCTTTTTACAGGAAATACCTAAAATTCTAGATCTGTACATTTTACACTAAACCATTCCTAAAAATAACCTTTAATTTAATTTTCTACAGAACCCATTATAATAAAACATATTACAATAAAATCATTTTTACGTGAATATATTTACTTTTTAAATTAAAAACTATAATTTTTTTTTAACCAGTTTCTTGATTAATTTTAAAGTTATCGTTTTAATCTTTATCATCGGTTTAAAATTAATAAAAGTTAAAAATGTCTTAAATTACATGAAATTTGTCTTTACAAAGGATCTTGGAGCTAATAATGCAGTTCCTTTATAAGTTTCGTTTTCCTGTTGTTAATGTCAACAATTTTAAAAAGAGTAGGAAATCTCTTGAAGTACAGGGAGTACAAAAAAGAATGTCAGATTTTATTGCTATCTATTACCTTAACTATGACTTATAGTAATAAACAGTAAATAAAGTGAAAGAGTGATTCTTATAGTTTTTCCCTGCAAGTGTTCAATGTCTTTCTTCACGCGGCACACATCAAACCGATAAGAGAGATCGTTCCGTACTTACCCGGCACGTCTGGAGTAAGAGAAGCGACAGTTGCTTCAATACTACGCCTGAAATTCGTAGATCAGTAGGTAGAAGATGCGCATACACGAGATCATTTATAAAACAACAAAGCAAAAAATCAAATGGTGACAGGTCGTGTGACCTAGGAAGCCACTACAAACAAGCTCTGTCATCGGGTCCTTGTCGACAAATTCAGCGATCAGAGAATACGTCATTCGACCGATCACGTACAGACTTATGGTGGAGATGCACCATCTTGCTGCAAAATAATTTTTATTTGTCCTTGTTGTAGTTGTGGAAAAAGAAAATATGTACGCAGCATTAAGCAATTAATTTACGCTTGCTTCAGCGAAAAAGGAAAGGCCTGTAACCTTGCTGTCAGGATATAAAAAAAAAATAAAAATAACATTTAATATTTGGCTTGTAAAACAAAATTGTTGTTACGATTAAAACTTGTTTTGACGGTATGAGAATAGTATTTTTAGTGTTTAAAGACTCAATTAATTAATGTTCTGAGTGCATAGCCTAATTGATGTTAGATATAGATTTGATAAGAATGTTTGATAAGAATCGGTTAATTTGATAGTTGAGGGTGGTAAGTTTGGGTATTGGTTTGTCTGGCATTTCTCCCGGCACCACCCAATTCGATCGCCCTAAAGCATAAGACCGAATGTCCGTACTACAAACGGGACAACTGAGCCTCGAAACAATTTAGCGACCAGTATCCTAAATAGCTTCTAGAGCTACCTAACAGCGTGAGCAGACTAAGCGCGATGCCATACACTACCGGCTTGCGTTTCCAACCGCTCACTTGTCATATATTACTAAAATTGATAGGCGCACCCCATCAACTACTAAAAGATATATGACATCAATAAATCAAAATTGATTTCGTCTAGACGGCAATTTGCTGCCACACCTAGGCCGCTGTATGCCAGCAAGTACCTGTTCATCACTTTACAGCGCTTGGAGCCATAATTGGCTGGAGGTTAGCCATACTCAGGGTTAGTTTTCCCCAGCAATACGTTAAGTCTTTTCTTTAAGTAAACTACTGATGCCGGTTGAACAAAGAAACTGCATCAAGGAATTCCCACACGGTCCGATAATGCGGCTCTCGCCACATTGACTCGCCGCTTGTGAGTGGCCAATTTTCCCCTTGACTTCTAAGTTCCAGAATGGCCCGATCTCTGACCCCCCCCCCCCCCCCAAGAGCAGGGCAGTCAAACATCAAGTGTTCGTTCGTTCAACTGGGCCTCCCCGCAGGCGCACAGCTCATAAGCTGCCAGGTGGAACCGAAACAGATATTGGTTCAAATTGGTGTAGTTGGTGAGCACCTGGGCCCCGCTACCCTTAAAAACGAAATGAAGATATACCATCCCCCTAGATCCTGTATAAATTTATACAAGGATCTTCCCTTAGACGTGGTGTGCCATTCCAGCTGCCATGCTTTCATCGCGAGGTTCTGAAGACTCTTCCGCAGGCGGAAGATGGACGTAAGTTAGAGTAGATAGTCGTGGTTGGAAGAGACCATACGAAGGTGATTGTGTAAATACACTGATAGAAATATCTGGGGGGGCATTTGCATCGGTACCATCCAGACAGAGTGCAAAATGATGACTATGTTGTGCTACCAAGTTTAGAGGGTCTTAAAGACGACTTCCGGTAAAGCGTATCAGTGCTACCAACGGAATGGGTGGTGTGGCGACCGGGATTGACAAGGCGGGTGACTTCCCCTATTGGGGTCAGGATTTTAATACATTGTCAGAAGCCCACGCCGCTCTATTCAGAGGCATTCAGCAGCGCTTCAAATGAGCACAAGTACGGTAAGACGAATTCTGCATATAGACCTCCATCTCCATCCTTACAAGATAGCCGTCGTGCAGCAGTTAAACGAGCAAGATTTCACGCGACGATTACAATTTTGTCGACAAATGCTTACCGTTTTTGAAGAAAATGAAAATTTGTTATCGTTAATGAGTGACGAAGCCCGTTTTCATCTGAATGGCTTCGTCAACAAACAGAATTGCCGGTATCGGGTAGAAAGAAACCCACATCGGCTTCACAAGAGACCGCTTCATAGCCCAAAGGTGACTGTCAGGTGTGCAGTAGGAAAGGTCGATGTTATTGGCCCGTTTTTTTTTAAAGAAAATAACGCTGCCGTAACTGTAACAGCCGATCGTTACATTGCGATGTTGAATACGTTTTTCGTCCCTGATTTACGAAACCGGCGAATCGATTTTCAAAATGTGTTATTCCAGCAGGATGGAGCTACAGCGCACACAACGAGGGCAACGATGGCTGTTCTCCGTAACTTGTTTCCGGGACGGATCGTTTCCAGATTCGGCGACATTCCTTGGCCCCCTCGGTCCCTCAACTTGAGTAGTTGTGATTTTTTTCTGCGGGGGTTTCTGAAATCGCGTGTGTACGGCAATAAACCGCGTACATTGGAGGACCTAAAGATCGCAATTTGTCGTCGCGTCACCCAGATTGATGTAGACATGCTGCAAAGAATTGGGGCCAGTTACCGTGAAAGGCTACAACAATGTATTCCCCAAAATGGACATCACTTGCCGGACATAATTTTTCGTTCATGAGTAAGTAAGAAATGCTTTGATTTAACAAGTGTTTCAGTACCGATAAATCTTTTTTAAAGTAAATATTCAATTTTTTATGATTATTTTAAAAACATCCGGTTCCCGTGAATGACCCTGTATATATATATATATATATAAATGTATATATAAACTTTTGAGCTAACGGTGTTTTTGGGGTCTGGGGGATGTGAAACGGGAAGATATGTCGAAATTTTACGGGAGTCCAATCATGGTACCCATTACAATTGGTAGCTTTCTTATGAAATCTACCTCAAAAAAGACACAGGATAATAGTACTGATTAAGGGGTAAAAATGTAAAAAAAAACAATCTAATGTAAATATTAATACAAGAATTAAAGTAGAGTGAAGTGGGGTTTAACAAGTATCCGAAATTTGGAAAGTAACAGATTAGATTACCATTTTACCAGTAACATCTTTTTCTATCTGTAGAGTAAATCTGTAGAGTAGGAACAAAACCTCCCGATCTCCATGGCAGGCAGGAGTCATCTCAAAAAAAAAGAATAAAAAAACACAGTACAACCTAGCAGGTGATAACACTACCTTTGTTTTAACAGTTTCTTGAAATGCATTAAAAATTATGAGCATTAAACGAAATATTAAGAGTAGCATGGAATTATTTCTAGGACAGAAATTTACTTTGAAAATAAGTAAGAAAAAACAAAAGATAATGAAACGAGACAAAACTGCATTGTAAACCTTAAAAATATACTTTATTCTTACTACCGTTGTTTACTTAGCACGATCTTTGTCTACCTCATATATAATCATCATACTTAAACACTCACGTAAAACATTAAAAAGTAAGCGGCAGGCGATTATTATTTATAACCTGACCGTAAAATGAGAAATTACATACTAAGGTAAACAAAATATACTGGAATACATAGAATTTGGTTATATAGGTAGTAAAATTACCAAAAATGTACTCGTGCGAAATAAGGAATAATTAAAAACAGACTGGCACAAGGAAGGAGAGGTTTTATGAAAAATGAAATTAGTATTAGATATAAATCTAAGAATTAGAAAATATTTTCTGACAATTTTTGAAATTTATTGTTACATATATTGTTACATATATATATATATATATATATATATATATATATATAGTGAAAGAGAAAGGACTTTTTCAAATATTAGATATTAAAAACTAATGGGCCAATCACATTCAAAAGACGAATAAAACGACATTATCTTTTAAAGAAATGCAACTAATTGTTTGGTTACATATTATCATATACAGGTTTAGTAACTTGGTAACAGGAATGTGTAGTAGGTGGAAACATTAAAAGATTAGGATGAGGTTGTAGTAAATATGTTGAGATTAGAAAATTATTAACAAAAAGTTACTACGGGACGTTTTATCTCGTCTTATTACTACTGAGATTTTTCCGTTTTTTGCAAATTTAACTACATGTAACTCGAAAAGATATTTATCAAGAAACGGGTTTCACTGTCGTTTTTCTCGTAAATTAAAATCATATGTTCATCTCCTAATTAAAAATAAGTTAGATTCTTTTTTTTTTGTCTTCAGTCATTTGACTGGTTTGATGCAGCTATCCAAGATTCCCTATCTAGTGCTAGTCGTTTCATTTCAGTATACCCTCTACATCCTACATCCCTAACAATTTGTTTTACATATTCCAAACGTGGCCTGCCTACACACAATTTTTTCCTTCTACCTGTCCTTCCAATATTAAAGCGACTATTCCAGGATGCCTTAGTATGTGGCCTATAAGTCTGTCTTCTTTTAACTATATTTTTCCAAATGCTTCTTTCTTCATCTATTTGTCGCAATATCTCTTCATTTGTCACTTTATCCACCCGTCGGATTTTTAACATTCTCCTATAGCACCGCAATTCAAAAGCTTCTAATCTTTTCTTCTCAGATATTCCGATCGTCCAAGTTTCACTTCCATATAAAGCGACAATCCAAACATATACTTTCAGTAATCTTTTCCTGTCATTTAAATTAATTTTTGATGTAAACAAATTATATTTCTTACTGAAGGCTCGTTTCGCTTGTGCTATTCGGCATTTTATATCGCTCCTGCTTCGTCCATCTTTAGTAATTCTACTTCCCAAATAACAAAATTCTTCTACCTTCGTAATCTTTTCTCCTCCTATTTTCACATTCAGTGGTCCAACTTTGTTATTTCTACTACATTTCATTACTTTTGCTTTCTTCTTGTTTATTTTCATGCGATAGTTCTTGCGTAGGACTTCATCTATGCCGTTCATTGTTTCTTCTAAATCCTTTTTACTCTCGGCTAGAATTACTAAATCATCAGCAAATCGTAGCATCTTTATCTTTTCACCTTGTACTGTTACTCCGAATCTAAATTGTTCTTTAACATCATTAACTGCCAGTTCCATGTAAAGATTAAAAAGTAACGGAGACAGGGAACATCCTTGTCGGACTCCCTTTCTTATTACGGCTTATTTCTTATGTTCTTCGATTGTTACTGTTGCTGTTTGGTTCCTGTACATGTTAGCGATTGTTCTTCTATCTCTGTATTTGAACCCTAACTTTTTTTAAATGCTGAACATTTTATTCCAGTCTACGTTATCGAATGCCTTTTCTAGGTCTATAAACGCCAAGTATGTCGGTTTGTTTTTCTTTAATCTTCCTTCTACTATTAATCTGAGGCCTAAAATTGCTTCCCTTGTCCCTATACTTTTCCTGAAACCAAATTGGTCTTCTCCTAACACTTCTTCTACTCTCCTCTCAATTCTTCTGTATAGAATTCTAGTTAAGATTTTTGATGCATGACTAGTTAAACTAATTGTTCTGTTTTCACATTTATCTGCCCCTGCTTTCTTTGGTATCATTACTATAACACTTTTTTTGAAGTCTGACGGAAATTCCTCTTTTTCATAAATATTACACACCAGTTTGTATAATCTATCAATCGCTTTCTCACCTACACTGCGCAGTAATTCTACAGGTATTCCGTCTATTCCAGGAGCCTTTCTGCCATTTAAATCTTTTAATGCTCTCTTAAATTCAGATCTCAGTATTGTTTCTCCCATTTCATCCTCCTCAACTTCCTCTTCTTCCTCTATAACACCATTTTCTAATTCATTTCCTCCGTATAACTCTTCAATATATTCCACCCATCTATCGACTTTACCTTTCGTATTATATATTGGTGTACCATCTTTGTTTAACACATTATTAGATTATAATTTATGTACCCCAAAACTTTCCTTAACTTTCCTGTATACTCCGTCTATTTTACCAATGTTCATTTCTCTTTAAACTTCTGAACACTTTTCTTTAATCCACTCTTCTTCCGCCAGTTTGAACTTCCTGTTTATAGCATTTCTTAATTGCCGATAGTTCCTTTTACTTTCTTCATCACTAGCATTCTTATATTTTCTACGTTCATCCATCAGCTGCAATATATCGTCTAAAACCCAAGGTTTTCTACTAGTTCTCTTTATTCCGCCTAAGTTTGCTTCTGCTGATTTAAGAATTTCCTTTTTAACATTCTCCCATTCTTCTTCTACATTTTCTATCTTATCTTTTTTACTCAGACCTCTTGCGATGTCCTCCTCAAAAATCTTCTTTACCTCTTCTTCCTCAAGCTTCTCTAAATTCCACCGATTCATCTGACACCTTTTCTTCAGGTTTTTAAACCCCAATCTACATTTCATTATCACCAAATTATGGTCCCTATCAATGTCTGCTCCAGGGTACGTTTTGCAGCCAACGAGTTGATTTCTAAATCTTTGCTTAACCATGATATAATCTATCTGATACCTTGCAGTATCTCCTGGCTTTTTCCAAGTGTATATTCTTCTATTATGATTTTTAAATTGGGTGTTGGCAATTACTAAATTATACTTCGTGCAAAACTCTATAAGTCGGTCCCCTCTTTCTTTCCTTTTGCCCAGCCCGTATTCACCCACTATATTTCCTTCCTTGCCTTTTCCAATGCTTGCATTCCAATCTCCAACTATTATTAAATTTTCATCTCCTTTTACATGTTTAATTGCTTCATCAATCTCTTCGTATACACAGTCTACCTCTTCATCATAGGGCGCTTGTAGGCATATAGACGTTAACAATCGTTGTCGGTTTAGGTTTTGATTTTATCCTTATTACAATGATTCTATCGCTATGCGTTTTGAAATACTCTACTCTCTTCCCTCTCTTCTTGTTCATTATGAAACCTACTCCTGCCTGCCCATTATTTGAAGCTGAGTTAATTAATCTAAAATCACCTGACCAAAAGTCGCCTTCCTCTTCCCACCGAACCTCACTAATTTCTACTACATCTACATTTATGCTATCCATTTCCCTTTTAAAGTTTTCTAGCCTACCAACCTTTTTTAAACTTCTAACATTCCACGCTCCGACTCGTAGAATGTTATTTTTTAATTTTCTGGTTACCCCTTCCTTAGTAGTCCCCACCCGGAGATCCGAACCGGGGACTAGTTTACCTCCGGAATATTTTACCAAGGAAGGCGCCTCCATTATTGCTATATGAAAATGCAGAGAGCCACATTTTCTTGGAAAAAAAGCAGCTGTAGTTTTCCATTGCTTTCAGCTGCGGAGTACTCAGACGACTGAGTGATGTTGATATGGCCGTTTAAGTCATTCTGACTCACGCCCCTAACAACTACTGAAAGAGCTGCTGCCCTCTTTCAGGAATCATTCCTTAGTCTGGCTCTCAACAGATACCTCTCCGATGTGGTTGCACCTTCGGTCTAGCTACTCTGTATCCCTGAGCACTCAAGCCCCCTCACCAACGGCAAGGTCTCATGATTCATAGAGGAGGAAGTGAGATTCAATAAAGCGAATCCGAGATAGAGGAAAAAATTTCAAACACACCATGAAGTAGTAATTTTGTAATTATGTAGATACCCATTTGTTTCTACCAACTAACATCCCTTAGTTTTGAAATATGAAGCCATTTACATACTTTAATATCATTCTGTGTTGAACACGTCAGGAATGGGACGATGTGCACGGTCAGTTACACAGTGCTTTTTAAGCGCATGAATTTAAAATTCTCCTGGACTTCCTGTGCTCTTCATAACTGATTTACATAGGCTGGAATTATATTAAATTTTTAATTAAATAAATGTCAGCCTAAAAAGGTCAGTAAGAAAATAATATTGTACGGTTGCTTCTATAAGATATTTGTGACGTGTTTTGTGATGTATCTATTAAAAGCTATCTTTTTTAACCGAAATTATTGACCCGTAACTAATACAAAACACAAAACACTAATCGGCAAAGTAGACATCCTGATCCTGTAAAATTTTGTGTGATTTAAAAAAAAAATGTATAATTTGTTTTAACAATTAATACGAAAATTAACATTTAAAAAACGATCGACAGAAATTTTGGACGGTTACAGGTAGGCATCCTGATCCTAGAAAGATTTCTTCGTTTTTAGACTTACATAACTAATTTGCTGCGTGCAAGGAAGTAAAAAGCGACTAACAATTTAACCTTCGTACATTTATACCACTGCACTGAAACATAACTACTAGCTTTACATTGGTAAAGTATTAGCAATAAAAAATAGTAAATACAGATTAATAGCGCAGGATACAGATATTTTGCACACAGACAGTCAATATTTCGTTTTAGTTTATTTATTTACTCTATAACTTTCACAGACAGTGTCCTCGCCGTGGAATTACCGTCTAATTCTTTAAATAGATTCGGCAATAACAAATACACAATTAATAATATCGATTAAATAATTTATTTACAAAAATAATAATAAAACAATTGCGTTGTACACCTTAAAAAAGGAACTTAATTTTTATCTGCCGTTATTCACTAACCACGATTTTTGTCTACCGCAGGATAATCAAATTTAAAAAAAAACATAAAACATTAAAAACCAATAAAAGGTGATTTATATTTATAAGCTGACCACAAAATCTTTACAGAATCATCACATCGGCCTGTGATTTAGAACCGAGAAAAATGTCTGCCAGTCCTTTTTAGATGTTTATTTTTGGAAAATTATTTTTTTTTTGTCTTTAGTCATTTGACTGGTTTGATGCAGCTTCCCAAAATTCCCTATCTAGTGCTAGACGTTTCATTTCAGTATATCCTCTACATCCTACATCCCTAACAATTTGTTTTACGTATTCCAAACGTGGCCTGCCTACACCATTTTTTCCTTCTACCTGTCCTTCCAATATTAAAGCGACTATACCAGGATGCCTATGTGGCCTATAAGTCTGTCTCATCTTTTAACTATATTTTTCCAAACGCTTCTTTCTTCATCTATTTGTCGCAATACCTCTTCATTTGTCACTTTATCCATCCGTCTGATTTTTAAAATTCTCCTATAGCACCGCATTTCAAAAGCTTCTAATCTTTTCTTCTCGGATACTCCGATCGTCCAAGTTTCACTTCCACATAAAGCGACGCTCCTAACATATGCTTTCAAAAATCTTTTCCTGTCATTTAAATTAATTTTTGATGTAACAAATTATATTTCTTACTGAAGGCTCGTTTCGCTTGTGCTATTCGGCATTTTATATCGCTCCTGCTTCGTCCATCTTTAGTAATTCTACTTCCCAAATAACAAAATTCTTCTACCTCCATAATCTTTTCTCCTCCTATTTTCAGATTCAGCGGTCCATCTTTGTTATTTCTACTACATTTCATTACTTTTCTTTATTTTCATGCGATAGTTCATGCGTAGGACTTCATCTATGCCGTTCATTGTTTCTTCTAAATCCTTTTTACTCTCGGCTAGAATTACTATATCATCAGCAAATCGTAGCATCTTTATCTTTTCACCTTGTACTGTTACTCCGAATCTAAATTGTTCTTTAACATCATTAACTGCTAGTTCCAAGTAAAGATTAAAAAGTAACGGAGATAGGGAACATCCTTGTCGGACTCCCTTTCTTATTACGGCTTCTTTCTTATGTTCATCAATTATTACTGTTATCTCAATTATTAAAATTATTTAATAAAAAAAAATTATTAACTGTAAATGAGTACAGAAAACTTTACGGGATCTGGTGGTCCGATTATGGTCCAATTATACAAAAATATATGCTGATTTGCTATTTGCGTGGGTAAAAAAATCGAGTTTATATAGTGGATATAAGCAAATAAAAAATCATATTAAAGGTAACAAGAATTTTTTTTTGAGGATTTTGAGGTCACAGTGACCACTTTAGTCAACTCTGGTTTGTTTTTTCTTTTTACTTTTCTTCTTGATTGCTTCCTAATACTTCTCATACTGTCAGATCTTGCTTTTTTGAGTTCTGAACAAACCTTCGGTGTTGTTTTCTTTTCTTTAATTTTAAATCTGGAGTTTGCTTCTTTAAGTATTTTTATCTTGTCAGTTTTGTTTCAAAAATCTTCTATTGTGGTTTCTAGTTCTTGCATACCTTGTTTAATTTCGGTGATCCATCAGTGTTTTGGACACTTTCCACTAATTCTCGACAAGTTTCCTGACGAGCCTGTTCGGTTCCGTTCTTATTATGTGTCCAAAGAGGAGATTCTTTTCTTTCTAAAGTAGTCTAGAGCTGGTTCTACGCCTTTATGTACTTCTAGATATGGTGGGAATCTCCGTTCTCCACCATCAGTAAGTCGTCTTTTATTTATACATGTTCTTAGAATTCTTCTTTCTATTCTTTGCATATCTGCTGAGTAGGAAATGTTGGATCTTAGTTTCAAGAGTGTTTCGCTTCCATATGATATTATAGGTCCGATTACAGTTTTGTAATGTCTGAGTTTGGTATCTATTGAGATGAATTTTTTGTTATATGTTGTTTTGGTGGTATTTTGTACATAATTGAGCTTTTGTGTCCTTCTTTCCAGTTTATTTTTTCTTTGAGATCATGTGTGATATTTTCTCCTAAATATTTAAACCGTTCAACTAGCTCGACTTTGTGTCCGTTTATGATTATGTGGTTCGATACCGTTATTCTACTCTTTTCATATGATATTCTTAGTCCTATTTTTCCTGCTAGTTCTTCCAATGAAGTTACTTGGATACTAGCTTCTGCGATGTTATTGGCTAGAAACGCTAGGTCATCTGCTTTAGTCTGTAATTTTGTTATAAAATCAACCGCGTAATCATATTTTCCTATTGATCTTTTGTACGTCCATTTATTAAACTAAAAATTGAACACACCGAGCCTGATTTAACTTAATCGTAAATAAATATTACAATAAGAAATGATTATTCTTACAATTATAACACAGTGAAATAAAATCAATTAAGAAAAAATGTCTCAATATGAATAAAAAAAAACAAAAAAAAAATGTTGAACATATTCAACTCAAGTGTTACAGAAAGGAGTGCTACATTAGGTAACATTACGCTTTTACGATTGCCTTTAAACATTCATGAATATAAATTCAAATTTCTTGTATAAGACGAAACCTTCACTTTAACGTAATAGAATTTAAGTTTTATTATCCTAGAGGAAGTATTATTTGTTGGGCAACATGATTTTTTTGTTTTACAATATTAAAAAATAATAACAATGATAGACAGAAAGATTTTTTAAATGTTTCTCTAGGTGTGATACCATTTCTTGAATTGCTTTTTTTCGTATATTACAGTTCTGCAAATACAATTATTCTATCACTTTTAGTTTTAAATAAATTACGCTTCAAAAAAAAAAAAGAGAAAATATAGTTAAAATCTGTAAAATTTATAATTTTGCATGGCCATACCTGTGTTAGAATGATTTCGTTGATGCTTTTCTTTTATAAATGGCCTCAGGAAAATCCCAAATTGATATCCAACAGTAATCGGCTAGTATGTTAGTATTCTATTTCCCTTTATAGCGGTTTTCAATCACCTAAATATCTTGGCGGAAATGTTCACCGTGTTCGTCACTTACATCTCTGAAGTTGTCCCAGAAAAATTTCAGATGTAAATGGAGGAAATGTATTTTCAAAGATATATTACATCCCATAACTCTATATGAAGTAAGAAGTTGATTAGTAAAAAAGTAAAAAAGCAAAAAACTTGTTTTTTGCTTTTTGCCCAGGAAAAAAAAGAGTATTTTTTTCCTGGGCGCACAACGAAGTATCATCATCAGCGCCCGAACACGACATTTATCTAGTAAATAAATAAACATTAAAAATTAAAAACTAAAACCCGGTATATAAAAACACAGCATAAATGGAAAAGGCCTTTGAAGTATGCTAAAAGTGAAATAAAACCGCAATGAAACATTACAATAATAATCTAAATTAAAACAATAAAATTACCATCTGCCTTACCCAAACGGCATATAAATAGCTGAAACATACTGTAGTAAAAATCAAATATTTAAACATACTTAAACAGGATCGGGGCTTAGTTCTAAGACTATATGGTATAGGTACACATATTTTTTTATTTACAGTTAGTGTCAGATACTAAGCTTAGCGAACGAATACTGTGAGTTGAAATTGACTGGTTATAAAATGTTTCAAACTTAACCGGGAATCGAACCGAACTTACGACGTAGTAGACAGAATGCTACATCACCTGTAAAACCGAGGGACAGCATCTTAAATGTCTAATTATACAAGTAAAATGATCAAATTTCGATTAACTATTTTTAATTTATTGAGATAGAATTCATTTTCATTAAGAATAGAATAAAACCGTAAACTTAAATAAATTTTGGACTGTCAAAATAAATTAGATTTTTTTTAATGTCTATAAATAAAAACGTATAAAGTTACTTTTTTTTCTGTAATCTGATGTAGTTACCTCATTTAAATGTCCTTCAAGTGTTTTAGATGTGCATGAATCTTCTTTTTTTTTTAATATAGATACTTCCTTTTTAGTTTATTTGTGGTTCCTTCTATAAGAAACTTTCTCTTATAAATTGTAGCACATTATTGTATTGAGAGTTTGCAGTGATTTTTTAAGTGCCATTTCAAAAAAAAAA
This sequence comes from Lycorma delicatula, assembly GCF_047948215.1. NCBI lineage: Eukaryota > Metazoa > Arthropoda > Insecta > Hemiptera > Fulgoridae > Lycorma > Lycorma delicatula. The sequence continues at coordinate 125,805,282 of NC_134461.1, read as the reverse complement.
AAAAAAAAAAAATATATATATATATATATATATTTATTTAATTTAATGTTTCTTTTTTTTAAATAGAATAAAGTCATAGTTCTTCGCGAGCTATTATTTATTTACCAGTACGATACTTAATAAAGGAATTTACTATAAAGCATCTTGAAATTGCTATAATAATATATACAAACAAGTGGTAAACGTAAATATTACAAAGTACGAGTAATAACATTGTCTACTTTATTTCACGACATTTTAAACAAATACAATACAATCTTCTTTACCTATTTATTATATTTTATTTTCCTATCACGATTATTTATCATTCTTTTCATAACAAATTTCATCTTAATTTCTGTTATTACATCAATTTCTACTCATTAAGTACTTTACTTTCGTCACTAAGACGAAATTTTACTTCTTAAATTCCTTTCCGAACGGATTTTTTTTGTAAATCAGTATTTTATAGGCTCAAACAGACACAATCTAGAAGAAACAAATTATGATAGTACCGTAAAAATTAACCTAGCATGTAATTATATTTTAAAACGGACTTACATCATTATTGTTAACACCATTCGTCCTATTTCCATATATATTTAGATAAATATTGATAAAAACACACCGATAGAACGGGAATACACTCAAACATCTTTAAATCTTATTTTATTAATATACTTTTTATGAGAAATAATAAAAAAAAAGGCTTAAATATTTTTATCTCATAAACGATTGAAAACACAAAACTATAAGCTTACTTAACTTTCTTATTTGGTCAGCACGACACGTAAGACAAATATTGCAGTGCTTCGGAGTGCATTAATATATATGTGAAAAAATTAATGAAAAAACTAGAAGCCTCTTACTATCGGTTAAAATCGTAAAAACGAAATTTAAATTGCATCCTTCTATCAAGGGACGTTGCTCGCGCCCCCTTTGGCAAGTACGGCAGAGAGGCGGTGACGTTACTTATTTATCTTTAAAATAGGGTTTTTCGACATCTTCCGTAACTTCAAATTAATTTTATCAGATAAATAGGAATGATTTTGGATATACGAATTGCGTTAAAGAATCTTGAATAAAAGTTTAATCTTATGCGGAAAACAGTTTTTCGAATAGCATTCTTGTTTTTTTATTAGAGCGCATCAAAGTCCCATAGTAACTATTCAAAAAAATATTCAGACTTGCAAGCGGTCCGACCGATCAGCTAATGAGATGGTACATATGTACTATACATGAGTGAGAAAGAGAGAGGTATATATATCGAATGTTGATACAGTAGCGCTCGCATATAACTTCTATTATATATATATAAGTATATATAATTAAATTTTCATTCGACGATTTGCCTAATACATAAAATTTATGTTTTATTTTAATATAAGATAATTTTTATTAATTCTACGTGCATGAAACTCTATGGACAATTCCATCTTCAACTCAATATAAAAAATGGAATCAAAACCCACTCTGTCAACTTTAATTCGATCATTTTCCTACTACATTAAGTTCTTTTTATATTTCAATACATTTTTCTCTATATATAATTTTATGCTAAACATATTCGTATTGAGCTAATGTTTTTTTTTCAAACCATTTATATACTAAATCTCAATGAAAGAGATGTTGTGGACAAAATGGAATGGAATGCAAAGTTGGCAGGAGTCTATTACTCCCTACGTTATCGCAGAACCTGGACAGAGTCCCTTGCTGCTGGATCATTCTAATCGGGCTTGGTTTTTAAAAGGGTTATTTTTTAATCTCGGATCTAATTTTTCAAGTTTTGTCTATTATTATTTTAGTGAATTTAAGACGGATTTAATTGCATTCCAATCCGTTGTTAAACCAGCGTTATCGAACCCATTTCATGGGCCGACCGCGGAAGGCTAGGCTTATAAAGCCTGTCCTCCCGACGTAATTCCCCTTCAGACCGTCCACTGAAGTCCTTTCGGTGCTAACTCTTAATAGGCTAGCAGGAATACGCCACAACGGGGCACTAGCTATAAGGAGGGAGCAATGCGTCCCCTTTTCCGGAGGAGTCGCGATTGCTGGGTTATATTGTCTTACTGTAAGTTTTTAAAAAAGGAGAGGTTGTGTAGAAGCTCTTCATCCGCTTCTGGTATGGCTGCCCTTCAGGACGCATCTCTGCTGGGCTCTGTTCCGGACTCCAGTCCGTGATGTTGAGACGAGTGGCTGGTCTTCCTTCTTCTTCATCTTCATCTTCTCCCTCTTCTTCTTCCGAAGACCTCTTCGTTCTTCTTTGGCCTGCACTTTCCAAGAATTGGTAGTAACCGAAGTTACATACCATTAACCTTGGAATACCCGAAGCCCCGAAGGGCTGAACGGGGGAAAGTGCAGGTTTCTTCGTTCTTCTATGCTGTCAGTGGCTGCTGGGCAGGTGGCTGCTGGGCTTGTGACTGCTGGGCTGATGGCTGCTGGGCTCGTTCCCTCTTTCTTCTTTCTTGAAAGGAAAGGAAGATAATAGGGAACTTACAATGGTGATACCTATTCGCGATCGCGATTTTGGGGCGGCGATTTTCTTAAAGAAGTAAACAGAAATTATTCACTCCACGTAATTATAAACCTTCAGACACACGTGTGTATGAGAAGGAGTTGGGGGGACCGCGTGGCCGCAGTGAAGAAACCATTTGTTTTTGTGGTGGCTGTTGGTATCTGCAACAAAAGAAGCAGAACACACACGAAAAAAAAAAAAAAATTTTTAATTTTTACTTTTCTTTCGACTGGCAGGATGAGACGGCACGACGAGTCGTTCCACATCCACGTTTCTCCCGTTTCTGAAACAAGAGAAACAGAACAAAACACACGCGGAAAAAAAAAACTTTTAATTTTGACCGCGTTTTTGTTTTATGCGCGACTTACCGTATTTGATTTGACGTCTTCAAACTATATAACTCGCGAAAACTATTCACTCGCGACCCCGGGAACGCGTCTGACGCACCATTCCGCTTATGGCTCATGCGATATGGAGGCCCCTAAGCCTGGTTTGTCGATTTTCGGCTACCGCACCGCACCATCACGGTGGTTCGTCCAGTACGGCGTGAGGCCGCTTCCTTACAACTGTCGGAGTTGGGTCTATTGGACAAAATGTATCACAACTTATTGAAATGGTTAGATTTCCTTTTGGTTGACCCAGTTCTTGTCTGGCCTCGGCGTGTTCCGGGTATATTTGAATGCACGACAGCGGGCTGATTACTCCTTTTGTTTTGCCTGCGGCGAGCTCGACACTCCGGAGCACGTCGTGTTTGCTTGTCGGCCCTGGGAAGGGGAGCGCTTGCAATGCGAGTTGATTACTGGACCTCTTACGATGGAGAGTATCGTGAGCCGTATGTTGGCGAATGACGTACAATTCCGTGCTATTTCTGATTTTATCACACGGGTCCTTCAACAGGAGAATAGGGCTGCTAGGGCAACGAGGGGATGAGGGACAGCTCCCTGGTGAGCTGCTATTCGTTTGTGCATGTACAGATGGGTAGCAGTGATGAGGCTCGGGGACTCTTTCGTCCTGCTGTAGAAAAGACTGTAGTCCCGGCGAGAATCCTCTTTTGGGTGTTCTCGTTTGAGGCAAACAAGACAAAAGACCGAGTCCCGGCTTCTAGCGTAGAGGAACAGGAACGACGTAGCCGGCTTATAAAAGGACACTCCCCCGGATTGTGTTATGCTTCACTGTGGAATCCGATTCGAGGGAGAGGGGAAAAATCTTATTGAAATAAAAAAGAAACCTTATATAGCAGGCAAATTAGTAGTATCCACAATGTAGTGCGGACCATAAACTTATACTTGCTTCTAAGTAATCTTTTTTGTGGAAAAAAAGATCGGTCGATAATTTCAACAATATACATATAAAAATTAAGGTCCTTCACTTCAAGATGTAAAACGCGGAGTACCACAGAGAAGTGTTTTCGGTCCCTTACTTTTTTTATTGTTTATTAATCTAAATCTGCCACAAGATCTCAAGCTATTCATTAAATCCTTTTCGTAGAATATACATCTGTATCTATATCCGAAGATAATTATTTTTAAAAAACTTTAAAATTTTACGATAGCAGCACAAAAAATATTCACTAGATGGATTATAACCACCAGTTATATTCCATCGCCTGGAATTACTGATCGCCTGGATAGATTTCCTATTAATGATAACGAAAGTATTTCTGATACCCACTCTGTGAAATTTCTGGGTGTTTAATTAAACAACTTGTCGTGGGATCAAATTGATAATCGATAACAAAATGAAGCCATACTGATGTGCTGTGAAGTTCCTAAATAAAAAAAACTTGTCATTATTCTTAAATACTTATAATATATACATATATTCTCTCTTGAGGCGTTCCCTCAAAATGTCAGAACCAGTAATTAATATCAAAAATGGGATGTTAGATCTGGCGCTATAAATATGAATAGGGTAGACCTATGTTTAGAAAATAAGATATATTAATTTATCCCTGTGTTTATATATATGAATTTGTAATCTTTGCTAAAAGAATAGTCACGCATTCTTAAAAAAAATAATAGTATCCACTTCTACCCGACCAGACAAAAAAACTATTTTTCTTCACCTTAATACATAATACTTTGGCTTACGAGAAATTAAGATTGTATTGTAATTTTTAATAAATTATCAAACTATTTAAAAAGTCTTCCACAAATTTATTTTAAATAAAATAAAAATATTTTCTTTTCGGAAACAATATTGCTCTACTGATGAATATTTAAATAACATTAATTTAAAGAGAAGACCACGATTTATCTGCATCATGTTCAACGTGCACGTAATATGCGTGTACTCAATAAAGGCTTCTAGATTATGATTTTTCTTTTAATTATTTTTCACGTTTAATGTATTTACATTCACATTATTTCACGCTTACATTTCAAATAATTAATATAAGCTTTAATCTCATCATTTTTTATCTTATTAATTACTTTTTTTTATTCATCTTTTATCTTATAATGACGTCATCTATATAATGTATTTTTTATTAAAAAATCTGAAAAAAAAACTTATTTAAAATACATCGTTTTGTGTTTTTTTTTTTTTAAATAAAAAATCTTCCTCAAGAGGAAAAGTTTTTTAGTTGAAATCATAGCCACTTACGCACCGCTTGATACATTTGTTAGACGTACCTGAAAGTTTTGATTCCCAACGCCTCTTTGAGCAGTGTAAAGGTGTGAAGATTAGTGTAAGCAATATCTAGAGAAGGCAGTAAGTATAAAAAGATAAATCTTGGACGGTTGCAACAGTTAGGTATATTAAAAAAATACAGCGATCGGATCTTCCAAGTACATATTCCGTGATATTGATAATTTTAATCGCATAAATCAGTACATCTGCGGTGAAGTATTAAACCAGATTGCTCCTAGACGGCTCAGTTAAAACATGTTTGATGAGATCATAATCTGGAAAACAATTAAAAATCAATGAAAAGCGCACATTAATTATCGTTTATACCGTGTCGAAAAATCGTTGAAGATGTCTTCTGATACTGATTTAGAAATTCAGGATTTATAACTTTCTAATTCAATCACAACAAAAAATATGAACAATATAGTTTTGGTAATTTGTGTTATACCTAGCCGAAAGTAAAAAGGATTTAGAAGAAACAATGAACGGCATAGATAAAGTCCTACGCAAGAACTATCGCATGAAAATAAACAAGAACAAAACAAAAGTAATGAAATGTAGTAGAAATAACAAAGATGGACCGCTGAATGTGAAAATAGGAGGAGAAAAGATTATGGAGGTAGAAGAATTTTGTTATTTGGGAAGTAGAATTACTAAAGATGGATGAATCAGGAGCGATATAAAATGCCGAATAGCACAAGCTAAACGAGCCTTCAGTGAGAAATATAATTTGTTTACATCAAAAATTAATTTAAATGTCAGGAAAAGATTTTTGAAAGTGTATGTTTGGAGTGACGCTTTATATGGAAGTGAAACTTGGGCGATCGGAGTATCTGAGAAGAAAAGATCAGAAGCTTTTGAAATGTGGTGCTATAGGAGAATGTTAAAAATCAGATGGGTGGATAAAGTGACAAATGAAGAGGTATTGCGGCAAATAGATGAAGAAAGAAGCATTTGGAAAAATATAGTTAAAAGAAGAGACTTATAGGCCACATACTAAGGCATCCTCCTGGAATAGTCGCTTTAATATTGGAAGGACAGGTAGAAGGGAAAAATTGTGTAGGGAGGCCATGTTTGGAATATGTAAAACAAATTGTTAGGGATGTAGGATGTAGAGGGTATACTGAAATGAAACGACTAGCACTAGATAGGGAATCTTGGAGAGCTGCATCAAATGACTGAAGACAAAAAAAAAAAAAAGAAGTGTTATACCTTATTTTATATAAAAAAAAAAAATGTAATGGAATACAGAAAAGTTTGAAACAGTAAGTAATAAAAACAATGATGCCAAGCAAAAAGTAACTCTCAAAAAATTTTCGTTGCAGGAGGAAATTCAATATGAGATGCTTTTTTCTTGTAAGAGAAATTTTTAGAAGTTATTTTATTTCAAAAGCAGGAGATGTACGTGGCTAGAACACTATGTGTAACTATTTCATCCCTAATTTCCCTTTGTGATTTACATTCATACATTTATTTCCTAAATCACAAATTACCGCACTACTTCAATCAACTGTTCTTCATTCATATTTCTCAATAGTATTTTGAATTTAGTAAATAAATAAAATAAGTAATAATGTAATGATATAATAATAATAATAATTATAATAATAATAATAATAATAGTAATAATAAAAATAAAATGCTTAAAAATTATAAAATTAGTTAAGTATACAAAATTTATAAGTAATAATGATTACGCTAGTGCTCAGTATTATGACATCGAACACCGAAAAACATCGTTGGCAACTAATTTTATTTTCATTCTTTGCGCACGTTCTGTACAACGAGCTGCACTCACCATACATTACTACGTTACCGATAAGTTAGAACAAGTCGATTACAAAAGAACACAACGATGTTTCTTGTTAGTGGCACTATTTCTATATTTCCTGTTTAGCATCCGGGAATCACCGTCAGGTATTACTTTAGAGGATGAATGAGGATATGTAAGAGTGTAAGTGAAGTGTAATCTTGTAAGTCTCAGGTCGACCGTTTCTGAGATGTGTGGTTAATTGAAACCCAACCACCAAAGAACACCGGTATCCATGTAGTATTCAAATCCGTAACTATTAGGACTTCAACGTTGGAACTCTCGACTTTGAAATCAGCTGATTTGCGAAAACGCGTTCACCACTAGACCAATCCGGTGGGTTCTTGTTAGTGGCACTGGATGAATTTTACTATACTATAAAAGGATGTCACTCTCGTGTCTAATAGACCTTTAAAGTGAGAATATGTGGCCGAGTATACTAATGGTACAATAAAACACCTATATTTAAAATTCCAAGTATTTTGGACTTCATTCCTTTTAAAATATCGTGAAATTAGTTTAATTCTTGATCAGATTATATTTCTGATAAGAGTCTTCCTAGTAGGTAGTACTCCCAAATTCCTCGTCGTTTATCCGAAAATAATCTGAATAACCTTTTCTGCTAGTACGAATTTTTTTCAATTTTGATCAGGAATTATGGCTCCATTTCTTCTTAATCTCTTGGTTTCCTGCTGCTAATATACATGTAAAAGAGCAACCTGAGCAGCTAGGGACCCGCCTGGGGGCTTACTTCCCCAAGATGAGCGTTTTGGCATCGAGCTTTGGTTAGTTGAGATATTCGCTGTTAGAATGAGAACGAATGTGTAGAGAACACCGTGATGGAGCTGCGGCGTGGAAAGGTGACTCGCTCCCGAAAGCGGACCAGAGCAGAAAGAAATAGGGTATATTTTCATTTGAGGCTTATTAGAATTGTGAATCTGTTTATTGATTTTTAAATAAATCACGAAAATTGAATTGTAGGATAGAATTGTCGTTGTTACGATTAATAATTTTTTTTGTCGATGTGAGGGTAGTATTTTTGGGGTTTAAAAACTCAATTAAGAAATGATCTGAGTGCATAGCCTACTTGAAGTTAGATAAAGGAAGAGGTTTTACCTTCAGAGATAGAGGAAGGCGCGTGGATTGCGCTTCCGCGAATCGGTTAATTTGATAGTTGAGGGTTGTAAGTACGGTAGGTGGTCGTGGTTGGAAGAGGCCAGACGAAGGCGGTAGTAAGTTATGCAAATACACTGATGGAAATATCTGTCGAGGCATTTGCATCGACGGTATCCTTACGGAGGCCAAACTGATGACTGTGTTATGTTATCAAGTTTAGCGGGTCTAAGGACGACTTCCGGTAAAGCCCATCAAGACTAGAAACGGAGGGGGGTGGTATGATCACCTGTCTTGATCACAAGACAGGTGTCTCCATCTAAGAATGTCAGGAGGATGACATTGTCTCTGGTTTCATCTTCAAAAACGACTCTATCTGCTAAACTATTTTCTTTCTTTTTTAGTTAATTATTTAATTTAGTTTAATTAAAACAATATATTTTAATAATATAAATATTTACTATAATTTAATTATGTTATCTACATTATATAATTAACTACACTTCATATGTTTCAGGTATTTCATTTGTGTCACATGGACGGACAAAAAGAATCATTTTTATGTCCGAAAGGAATGAGATATAACGCTGTAAAAAGTCAGTGTATACATTGGGAACAAGTACCATGTCATGTTCGGTGAACTTATCGATATATTAAAAGGACTCAAAAAATATCTTTTTGTTTATTTTTAATTGTAAAAAAAAGGAAAGAATGTTATGTATGCGGTTTACGTTACGTTAAATTTTGTTAAGAATTACCTTGACTTAACATAATAATATGTTAGGAATAATGAAAGCTATATGTAAAGGACACAAAGGGAATTTTATTGTGTTGTGAAATGAAGACATTGTAACAGTAGTAAAAAAAAAACAAACGTAAAATAAACTGTATATCTAAAAAAATATGTTTTGTAAATGGCCATAATTTTATAATAATAAGATATTGTCTAGTATTATTACAAAACAAAACAAAAATAATAATAAATAAATTCATTAAAGAAAAAAATATTCTACGAAAACAAAAAAAATATTTTATAGTTTTATTTTTCATTCGGGTAGGTATATCTTTCTTTTCATAAATTATTTAATCTATCTTCTTTTCTTTTTCACTTTATAATCCTTCTTTTTAAAACTAAATAAATATTTATGAGAAAAATACAAAATACAAAAAAAAGTCTTCTAATTAATTAATAAATGGTAAATAATTATGTTAAATCGAGATATTTTATATTGGTGAGCTTGTTGAATATTAAAATAACACATATTACAAGAGTAGATCCTACAAAAAATGTGACAAAAGGAACTGAAAATAGAAGACTGATTTTTTTTACAGAGAATTTATTTCTCTTTGAAATATTTTGTTGATATTTAGTCTTTATATTTAAACAAATTTATTTGAAAATTTTAATTATACAAATTTAGTGTTTTTGCCCTTCCTCACAAAAAAAAAACTCAATACATTTAACATTGATGATGTTGAAGAAAAATTCTAATTAATTATGTTTGGAGAATTTTTTTTCTATACGTTATAGCAATATTTATATTTGCATTTTAGGATTGTTTGCAGTCCCGTTTCAGGTCATAGGACAACTACATTGCTTTTACAAGAAGCAGCTTCCTCAACACAAATTTACCAAGGTCAGACGTAATTTGACAAACCCAAAATTAGGATAAAGATGTCAAGGATAAACCAAGAGAGTAAATGATATGAATAAGGATTTACCTTAGACAAACAAATCTGTCTAGAGAAAAACTCAAGACCCCCTTAAATAGCGGACAGATCCTGCAGATAACCCTCTGCAGATAGCATTTTTTTACCCAGATGGGAAACACTACGTTACTAATCAATGATTATACGTTGAAAAACCTAAATATATATATATATATTAGAGAGAGAGAGAGAGAGAGAGAAAGAGAGAGAGAGTGAGAGAGAGACTTTTCTTAACCATTTTTATCGTTTGTAATGAGCGGTTTCAAAAATGGTTCGATTTCGTTCCATTTTAGGAACGATTCGCAGGTGGAAAATTGATTAATTAAATATTTCGTTGTTATATAATGCGGCATCCAAAAAGCAAGTTATTTTTGTACCCACCCTTCTTTAAAACGGCTTCAAACTGTTTTATAGTCGATGTTTAGTTCATTACTGATGTCACGATAGTTGTATAATTGAGATCAAAATTTCCAGAGTAAAAAGGCTTGAACCAACTTTTTACCTCGCGTATTGATACCGCATCATCTCCGTAAACATAATAAATTTTTTTTAGCAGACTGTGTCGCAATTTTTCCCCTTTTTTATAATAAAATTTGAACGTTTATCGAATTTCTTCTTTATTTTCACTCATTTTAAAAACCCAATAACTCTGAAATAAAATAATAAAGTTTCTAGACGTTCTCAGTGACATATCATCTTTAAAAAGTGTTCTTAGATTTAATTAATATTACCAGAGTTGGACGATCTAAAGCCATCTACCGAAAGAATACGAAGAAACGTTTTCCCCAACCCCCAATATATTTTGCCTATTTATTAAATTATGAAATAACTAAATATAGAAAAAATTAATTAAATTAGTAAAAACTTCTACGAGCTCAAAGGAAAGATGAATCATAATTTTTCCAGGATAGTAAAGCATTATTGTTGAACAGAGTGGTCTTAGTTTAAAATAATTACATATATCAGTAATTCCCATTTAAAAGAAAGTCTCTTATATTTGAAAGTTTTTTAGAGGAAAAATCTGTATATTTAAAAAAAAACAATTATTATTACATTTTTAAAAATTTTATGAAGCGATTAAATATGAAAAATTAATTCTAGTAGTTTATTTAAACATAAAGCATAAACAGATTGTAATAACAATTAATAACAGAATTTTATAGTGCTGTCGGTAAAATATAATTTATTAAAAAATAACATTAACGAAGATAAAACTTAACGGTGGAATAAATTTGCTTCCATAAAAATAAATTGCAGAATAATTATTTTTATTTTTTATGCCTTTTTTTATAAATATAAATGTAAACTAAAACATAATATATCTTACATACCGTAAATAAGAGAAATACTTTTCTAAAAATTAAATTATTAAAAGAAAGTTAAGTAATTAAGATAAAGAATTTCAGTTAAATAAAATTCCATAGAGCATTTAAAAACTATGATGTACAAAAATTAGAAAGGAAACATAATGTGCAGATTATTTTAATTTTTTTTTTCTGTGGTGTAAAGTTTAGTAGGAAGTACGGAGTTAGAGACTAAAATATAATTAATTACGAGGCTTTGCGGTAAACACTTCAAAAGTTAAATGTAATTAACTCTCTGTTAAACTAGGGTAAATAAAACGAACCGGAAATTTAGGACTTACACTTATTTTTAAGTATAAGATTAAAACTGATTTAAGTATACTGATTAAATCAGTATAATATTATACTTCTTATAAGTATTTCCGATATCCCGAGAATTTACATATTATCAGGACGGTAATTTTTCCTGCATTTTAAATAATGCAAAGAGTACTTTTTATTTTGTAAACAAAATAAGTGAAAGTATTGAAATAGATAAATAAATCGTTAATAAATGATTTCGCATGTAATTAAAAATATAGCTTTCAATAGAACTAGAAAAAAAAACATTAAGCTGACTTTCTTACGCAATGTTGTAACATTGTACCGGCCGATACGAAATGATAAAAAAGTTTGTCGTCATCTTTTCCTTTTCATTAATAGATAGTATTTTGTATCGTTGAATGTATAAGGGAGCCTTTTACTATGACTTGTTAGAAATTATGCGACAAAAAATTCACTAGTATAATCGCCAGCTCGAGATAATATTTACTTTTTTACTTCAGTTTTAATTTAATTTATTTCAATTTTATTTTATTAAGATTAGTTTTTATATTTATTTTATCTTATTCCAGTAATTTCTTTCTTATATAACTAATATTAACCATTTTAGGTAAATTTTAAATTTTATTTTAGTACTTCGTTATTAAATAAATATTTTATTAAAAATGAGAACAGGCTCGATTTCTCCCTTGCTTCCTTAATTTATTAGACAAAAATTTTTACTTTACGTGATTATATATATATATATATATATATATATATATATATATATATATATATATATATATATATAATGTTGACATTTTTAAATTCAATGAAAAGCCATGAATTGTAAAATATTTTATATAAAACATTCAGTATTATTGTATCGTTGTCGCCATATAAATTCAACCTGGTAGGAACCAATCATTTATCGATGGGTACCATAACGCACTTCATTATATACAATTTTATTAAAAAAAAAAAAATCGTGTCCAAAACTTAAAGAGTATAGATGATATAACCACATGAGAGAGCAAAAAATATGAGATATCTTGCGCTGAAAATTGTGTAATAGAGCAGAAGTGTTTACAATTTATATAGATTAGAAATGCTCCCTGTTAACAGAAAACATTAAAATATGCTAAAAAATCGGAAAGATTCCGTTGATTGAAGATTTCAGAATTTTAATATAATAAAAATAATAATAATGAGATTTAATTACAGTTAAGTCAATTTTTTCTTTTCTTCCATAAGCTTTGAATTTTAAAACGCTCCAAATTACGAATGATTTAAAAAAAAAAATTATTTTCTGGAACTTACAGAAATACTGGTTTAAATTCTCTCGCTCTCTCTCTCTCACACACATACATACACTCATTAAACCCCAAAACATAAACGCTAAATTTTACTAGCTCAAATTAATTTTACCAAAATTACTATTATTATACTACTAATTTTAACCAAACTATTCACACTAAATTTTGATAAAATAGCATTATATGTTTGATAATGTACATTATATGTATACATACATATAGTGGCTAAAAAAAGGCTGGTTATCAAAGGCTGCAAAAGTTTATAAAAGGCTGGTAAGTATAAGCTTTATAAAATAAAGAAATATAAATTAAAAATTAGTTTTCGTAGTAAGTCCATTTATTGATGTCGATTAAATACTTTGGATTTAATTTATTATTTCGATTAACAAATAGGATTTTATTTTTAGAAAAAGCCTACACTACAGAAGAATAAGAGAATATTTGAAGTAAGACTGTTTATTTAATATTTTGCCTTAAAGACTTTTCTCATTTCTGTATCGTCTTTCTGAGATCTACTTTATCTAACCTTATATTTTTGACATTAGAAAAAACGATTCAAATTAACATGAACACCTGTAAAAATTAATTTATTCCTTACATCTTTACTTTGTTATTCAGCGGTAAACAATATACCTCTCAACACACAGACATTCTATATGTATTTTCTTCGTCCAAAAAAAAAAGGTTTTTTGAAATCGTAAAAATCTTTAAAGAATCTAAAAACACACACAAAACACAGAGAGAGAGATAGACACACACACACAAACAAACACTAAAGCCTAAAATGTGTAAACTCATAGCTACTTTATGTATAGCTTAGTTTTCTATGTTCTTTCATCCTTAATTATCGTAATGCATTTTATTATATTTGTTACAATTCTTATTTATTAATTAAATAAATATTCTTCTACAAGTCCTCGTAGAAGAGGATTCCTCCCGATTATTATTCTTAAAAGGATGGACTGCGTAAGTCATACTTCCTCTATCTACAGTTTAGAGAAAATAATTTTATTCTATCATAAATAAAATAATCTCTTTTTGTTTATCGTTGGTTTAGTCTCTTATTCCTGTTACATCGTCTCCAAGCAACATCTATATTATAATATGCGTGTCCGTAATTCCAAAATATGTGGTTTTTTATTTTACCTTATTTAGTCATCGTAACGTTTTGCGGTCATCAAAGGGTTTTTTAAAGCTTGGCTTTAATTTACCCGACCATATTACAAGAGCAGAAGGGGTCGGTAGTAAGGCCTTACTACTTATAGGCGAACAGGTTTTTTTTCGAGTTTGTCTCTCTCCCAGGGTGTAAGATTATGAATAAATTGTTCCTCAATACATTAGCTTGAAATCATTAACCGTTTTTATTTAGCAGATATTATTAAATGATATATACAATGTCATATTTGAGTTGTGCCGACCGGCATAGAGCTATCTATAAAGTTATGGAACTTTTTATTCGACCAGATTTTATTTCCTACGTTTACGGGTCATCGTCTTCTATCTTTGACTTTATAATTGAGGGTTCCTTAAGGTCACTAATATTACCCTAAATTGTTTATTATATTTTACTATCAAAGTAAGTTTTTTCATGGAGAAATAAAATAAAAATTAATCTAACTATTTAACAGTGTTAGAAAGAGATAGATTTACCTACCTCGTCAAACTTAGCTGTAAATTAATATCATCATATTTAAATTATTTATTTTTATTGAAAAAATTTTAATAACGACAATTAACAAATTGACAAAAAAGAAATTAAATATTTTATTGTTAATTTTTTAATTTTTTTAATTCACTATAATTGTAAAAAATGAAACAAATTAAAAGATTATAAAAATAGGTAATATTATAAGTTCCTTAAAATTTGAAAATAAACAAAATATATTATTTGACTTTCACAAAATTTAAATTCTGTAAAAATCAAATAACTATTTTTTTTTAATTTTTATATTTCTTAATTATTTTTACTCTCTTCTCCTTTCGGAGCAGTTTTTTTAAAATCTTTTCTAAGTTTTTACAAGTTTTGTTTTCGAAGAAATAATATTTGATAACTACGTAACATCTGAAAAAATAATAAGATAATATTATAATTTTATATCAAACAATATAAAAAAAATTTAATTATAATAATTTAAATGTTTTAAACAGAGTAACTTGAAATTTATTTTAAAAAATAAGAGTAAATGAAGTGCTTATGATTTCAATCGATTTTTGTTACGATAAATTAAAATAATTGTTCATCGAATTATTTAAATTATGTATTTATTTATATCTAGGAGTTTATAGTAAATATAATATTTATAATAGGAATTATATAATCCCAAAATGGATTTCTGTTTGTAAAATATTTACTTATAAATATTAAAATAAGGGCTAAAAATAAATGATTATTATTTTATAAGAATTTTAGACTTTTAAATGTAATATAAATATTTTTTATGTACGATTAATGAGTATATTTTATTAATTAATTAATATGACAAGTACCAATTTATATAAAAAAATTAAATGTAAATTAACATATTTTTTATTCTTTTTTTTATTTTCTATACTCTCTACATAGTTAATAATCTAACGGCTATAGGATTATATTAATAAACACCACATTTTTTTTCAAGACGGTCTGATGAATAATTAAAAAGTTTCATTACACCAGCAGAAATCGAACAGAAGAGAAATTTTAATTTATAACGCTGATAACTAGGATTATCTCAAATGACATAACAAAAAATAAATAAATAAATAGATTATATATACAAACATATATAATTAAACGATAAAATATGTATATGTTTGCGGATACATAAGAACGTAAACTTATATAACAGCTTTCCCATATTATTCGATCATACGTTTTACTATTGGTAACGTATCTTTAAAGTTTTATTTGCAACGATTTAAAGCACGAATCGGATTAATATTTAAAATCGAGATTAAAAATAGAAAATATTATATTTCATAGACTGTACAAAATGGTCATATATGAATATATTTTTAACTGTACAAACACGACAGGCATTTTCCTAACGCAAAAAAACAAATCGTTTCGGCTAAATTGATGTAATTTAAAGGTGTAGTAAAACAAAGCTAACCAAGTATAACAATATTGTGAAGCGAGAGGGTGAGGGACAGCTCCGTACGGAGCTTTCGTTGGGCCGTGCTTGCACAGGTGGGCAGTGGTGATGAATGCGGTGACTCTCGAGCCCCTGAGCTAAAAGACTGAGTACCGGCAGGACCGTCCCTTCGGGGGTGTCCCCTTTAGAGGCGAAGCACAAAGGACCGAGTCCCGGTTGCTGGATGATGGTGGCCAGGAACGGCATAGCCGGGCCTGGCGTTTCCCTCGTCTGGCGACTAGAGGCAAAGGCACCTCCCGGAACCGTGTTCATGTTTAATTGGGTGGGTGGAAGGGGAGTCTGCTATGGTCTGGTTCCGGAAGGCAGGATTAAAAAAACAAAAAAAACCAAGTGTAACAAAAAAGAAAAATAATAATGAATTAAATATTAAGATACGGAAAAATAATATACCGGAATCAGCAGAATTTTGTGAAAAGCAGATTAGCATAAACGAGGAAAATATTCGATCAAAAAATAAATCTTCTAGTACATAAAAGAATTGGAAATAAATTATATGAAAAATTTATGTTGTGGAGTGTAGCGCTGTTTTAATGCCGTGAAACAAGGACAATAGGAAAAACAAAAAAGTTGAGAGTAAAGGACTTTGAGCCTAAGATGTTATAGACGCTTGTTGGAAATTAGGTGAATAAATAAAGTAAGAAATGCTACGATGGGTAGGAGAACAGATAATTTTCTGGAGAATTTTATCAAAATTCGAATTAGCTGTCGGGTCGTTTATTAAGACAATCTAAGTAGATGTGAACAAGGATTTGGATATATAAAACAGGTAACTGGAAATGTAGAACTAAGTAAATATTTTTTTTTTGTCTTCAGTCATTTGACTGATTTGATGCAGCTCTCCAAGATCCCCTATCTAGTGCTAGTCGTTTCATTTCAGTATACCCTCTAAATCCTACATCCCTAACAATTTGATTTACATATTCCAAACGTGGTCTGCCTACACAATTTTTTCCTTCTACGTGTCCTTCCAATATTAAAGCGACTATTCCAGGATGCCTTAGTATGTGGCCTACAAGTCTGTCTCTTCTTTTAATTATATTTTTCCAAATGCTTCTTTCTTCATCTATTTGCCGCAATACCTCTTCATTTGTCACTTTATCCACCCATCTGATTTTTAACATTCTCCTAAAGTACCACATTTCAAAAGCTTCTAATCTTTTCTTCTCAGATACTCCGATCGTCCAAGTTTCACTTCCATATAAAGCGACAATCCAAACATATACATTCAGTAATCTTTTCCGGTCATTTAAATTAATTTTTGATGTAAACAAATTATATTTCTTACTGAAGGCTCGTTTCGCTTGTGCTATTCGGCATTTTATATCGCTCCTGCTTCGTCCATCTTTAGTAATTTTACTTCCCAAATAACAAAATTGTTCTGTATTCTTCACATTTATCTGCCCCTGCTTTCTTTGGTATCATGACTATAACACTTTTTGAAGTCTGACGGAAATTCCCCTTTTTCATAAATATTACACACCAGTTTGTATAATCTATCAATCGCTTCCTCACCTACACTGCGCAGTAATTCTACAGGTATTCCGTCTATTCAAGGAGCCTTTCTGCCATTTAAATCTTTTAATGCTCTCTTATATTCAGATCTCAGTATTGTTTCTCCCATTTCATCCTCCTCAACCTCCTCTTCTTCCTCTATAACACCATTTTCTAATTCATTTCCTCCGTATAACTCTTCAATATATTCCACCCATCTATCGACTTTACCTTTCGTATTATATATTGGTGTACCATCTTTGTTTAACACATTATTAGATTTTAATTTATGTACCTCAAACTTTTCCTTAACTTTCCTGTATGCTCCGTCTATTTTACCAATGTTCATTTCTCTGAACACTTTTCTTTAATCCACTCTTCTTTCGCCAGTTTGCACTTCCTGTTTATAGCATTTCTTAATTGCCGATAGTTTCTTTTACTTTCTTCATCACTAGCATTCTTATATTTTCTACGTTCATCCATCAGCTGCAATATATCGCCTGAAACCCAAGGTTTTCTACCAGTTCTCTTTATTCCGCCTAGGTTTGCTTCTGCTGAAAGGAATATAAAATAGCATCACACCGGTCAACTGACTGAAGACTACAAAAACGTATTTATGAACGTATTGTAATTATTCATTTTAAACATATGCCATGAATAACTAAGGCAGATTGATGGATGTCGGTCACTTTTGGAAGACTTTTACATCTGTACGGCAGGATCAATTTTAATGAAAATGAATAGTATGAAAAATAACTTTAACTGAACGAAAGGGTAAGATATTACATGAATTCATCTCACTCACTAGAAGAGTATATTGCCTTGGTATAATAGATTGTGGAAATTTGTCGGCAGTTTATAACGGATCACCTCTATTTATCCATGTTATTTATAATAATAAGAATTAAAGCGTGCCTTTGTTTCCGTAGACACGTCTGACCGAATTTGATGAACTAGCAAGACGCTTTTGTCTTGACCTCGGTAGGTTATTAGAGGAGAATAAATCAATTTTATACAGTTCCCTCCCCTCTTTCTTAATTTTAATCTATCAATCAATCAATCAGTTTCCCTCTCCAAGTTACGCTTTCAATAACTATCTTGGTTGTTTAATAATGCCACGTTAATTAGCATCAAGTTTTATTTAGTTATTTTAATAAAAACAACTGCTTTGTTCTCCAAGTAATTAACATTAAAAAAAGAAACGTTTCTCGTTTTTTGTTTAACGTGTAAACGATAATACTATTCGAGTAACTGAAAAGATTTTAATGAATTTCTTTATTATATATACAGAATGATTCACGAAGAATGTACAAAATATCATGACTTGTACAACTGGTGAAAATAAATAAGAAAGTTTATACATAGTCGGAAACGCTTCGTTAGAGAGTGTCGCCGGCGAAAGTTTTCGCTCAGATTTCATCATCTTAGGTAAAATTAAGCCAGACTGTTATTCATGGGAACTACAATTAAGGGTTAAATTTCATGGCTTTATATGAAATCTGACCTGAAAAACTGAAAAAAAAGTAAAATGTCCCAGAACGGAATTTTTATATTTTTCGAGAAATCTGGGATAAAAGACAAAAGATTGGGGGTCGAAAAACAAACAATTTTATGTGAGGTGTAAAATAAAATTTGTTAATGTGTTTTAAACAAAACCTATAAAGATTTTTTTCTGAGTAAAGTGGTATGTATAAAGTCCTCGGAAACTAAACCAGTAATTTTTTTTTTTTTTTGTTTGCAATTGTACCAGGTGGAGAGACCGAACCCTCTTTTTAAGTTTAATTCAGTCCCCATCCTGCTAAAGGTCACCACCTCTGCAACAAACACAAGCAAACATGCACGGGGACGAACAGGGATCAGACAACCTCTACTCACCCTCATCCGCCTCCTTACCACGAACAATGGCCTCCACCATAACAGCTACGGCTTTCCACGCAGCCTCCGACTCGAGCATCTCGGTAACCACGCTTTCAGCCACCAACTCCCCGAACTCCTCGACTCCTGGTCGTCATACCAGCGCCCGCACCAGAACATCAAGTGCTCCGGGGAGTCAACTACTGCACAATACCTACATGGGGGGAAGCTCTTTTCCCAATCCTATGCAGGTAACCGCCAAAGCACCCCTGGCCATTCTGAAACTGAGCGAGTTCTTACGACAGGTTTCCGGACTTCCTCTCTATCCAGATCTCGATGTCTGGAATGAGGGATCTCGTCCGTCCACCTGTCTGCGACGCCTGCCACTTCTCTTTCCACTGCCCGATAAGCCAATCGCGAGCGACACTCGGCAAAGCACGCCGTTGTCTCATCGCCCTCTCCTCCACCATGAGACTGAGGGGCGGCACCCCGGCGATGACAATCACGGCCTAGCTGTAGTCCTAGCCCAAACCGGGCTAGATTCCATGTGCCGAATTATGTTTTCTTCTTCTCTGATACGATTTTTTACTTGTCGTACAGCGGTATAAGAAGATGGAAACGATCTAACTCGTACGCAATCACCGAAATGTCGAAAGAAAGGTTCTGTGGCCTAGATTCCTCCTATTCGGAAAAAATGATGATATTCTTACTATGGAGCTCGTACGTTTACATTGTAGAACCCGTAAAGAAAAATCATGTCTGCGTATTATTCAACGGAAAATTAATAAGGCATTGTTAGATATCGACAGTCAAGTACTATTCCATACACTTATTTAAATTAATGTACATCGCTGTTTACATTCAATACAAAAAGTTAACTGCTACATCAGCTGTTAGTATTATCAAAAATACTATACATTAATTTAGTCATTAAATAAATTAATGACTTAATTTATCCCTTAATATGGGTTCCAAAAATTATACTCTTGCTTAATTTTATCGAAAGCGCAGAAATCACGGCGAAATCTTTCGCCAGCCGACACTCGCTATCATACAAATTTATTGCAATTATAATGAAGGAATTTATCAGAGGAAAAAATCTTAAATCACAAAAATTTCAAATCGATAAGTATACTCGGTTGAAAAAACAAACAAATACGATTAAACACGATTAAATGCGATTTTTACGGTTGAAAAAACCGTGAAAATTTTACAAATTGTAATTATTTGATTATTTGGAAGAAGTAATGTACAATTTATACTGGTTAATTAACTCTGAGAAAACAATTTGACGTTTGTAAATCATTTCGTTTCATTGATTATGAAAGGTTATTAATGACGTAGACTGTCGCAATAAATTAATAATAGTAGTTGTGATATTTAATTATTTTACGCTATTAACGAAACGCTGCATTTGACAATTACTACTACAAATGTTTATTGAGGATTTTTTTTTTATAAACTATAGTGTCTTAGCTTCCTAATATAATTTTTTCCACAACTGTGTTTTTGTTACAAATTACTAATACAAATATAAAAAAGAAAAGAAATTTTACCATTATACAAGGCTCATGCTAGCGTTAATAAACGGTCCAAAACAGCAAAGTAAAATGTTTAATATTCTGTGTATGACAGATGACACGGATTGAAAGTAGTAAATATAAGGTATTAATATATAGACTTCATAAACAGTCACGCGTGCGAGCGAGCGCGCCCATTTTTTTGTAAGTATACTGACATTTCACATTTTAACAATGGTGACACAATATCACTATAATTTATTCAATTAATGTGAGCGTGTCTGATGATGAAGGTTAAATAAACTATACAATCGTATATGAAAGTATTTCTTATTTCAATTTTATTAAAACGGAAAATTAAAGTAGTAATATTACTTGTAATAAAATAAAATGTAATAATTAAATTTATATTTTTAGATGTTAAATTGTGATTCCAAAGAGTTAATATTGCGATTGTCGGTGTCCGCTTACGGTAGTTGGAGGTAATTTAACGTACTTCGTCCTAATCGATTCAAATGTTAATTTGTCATATTTTAACCGCTTGCTATACAAATATAGTACATTAAATTTGTGCTTCTAAGATTTTTAATTTACTCTTCAAGTGTATTCTCTTTATAATATGCATAAGATGTTTGAAAATTCACGCAAAAATAAGAAATACAAAATTTTTCGTGAAAACATAATCTCCGTTCAAATATGTAAAAGCAATTTTAAACTGTCATATTACGCGGCTTTTTTTCTGATGCACGGCTTACACATACCACTTAATTTAAAATATTTATCATTTTATTTAAATATAATATATTTTGTTTATTTAATCCAGTGATTCTAACTATAGCGCGCGCAACCCGTATTTAATTCGTGCGGGTGAGGCGGTACTAGCGACCCCTTTAAATACTGTTTTACACTTTAAATATTATTCATTTAATTCTACCGCTCACCTGTGACGTTACAACATAGCAGACGACTATAGCAGCTGTACATAAGTGCTGCACTGCTTGTGGTGAGAGGGAGTACTAATGACGCAGTATACCTACTTAGCCGCTAGTTTATTTAGAGCATTTTTTGAGGTGGAAGTGCGATTTTTCAAAATTTGCGATTATTATTTTTTTAATCGTTAACAAATGTGCCTAAGAAAAATAAGACCTTAATTAGGCGAAATCTCGAGATACTGAGAGCGGACTCGCAACATGTTCCTCTTGATGTTACTTAGTGCGTACGTGTGCCTGTGCATGCCGACTACCCACTAACCACCACCCTGCCATCTTCCTTCCCGGAAATGTCGCAAGGCATTACTTCGGGAGAGAAGCGGCTTTCTCTTCGTTAGGTGCGATTACCTTCGGCTGGCATCATCGGAGATGTCATCACCGGGAGTGCTGCCTGCTCTATCGTTACGGGACAATCTCAGCGACCCGGGTCTCTCCAGGAGCTCTGCAGGCAGCCTGTCCCCAGATCTTAGCGCCAAGGTATTACCGTCGCTCTTCTTTTCCTAGTAGTACAGGCAACTTGTCATCAAAATAGGCTGTATTTGAAAATCCTTACCTACCGATTGATCTTTTGTCCATGCGTTAGGGGTGATAAGGGAAGCTTAATTCCAGATTTTTAACATCCACCCTCCCATAGATTTTTGAAAAAATCAAAAAGTTTTTGAAATGCGTTTTCTCGGAATTTATGCATTTTAGAGAAACGTTTTTCAAACAAAACATGTAGAGGACATACTCCTCTACAATTAATGTGTTTGAAGTTATGCTATAATTTGAAATTGAAATACTAGGTGGCGCTGAAGTTGTAAAAAACATGCTTTTTCGGTTTTTTCACCGGAAAAAATTGTTTTTCGTCTGTATTGCATTTGGAAAAGTTTTTAATCCCAAAAAAAAAGACAACTTTTATTCTAACAATTTTCTTGTACGACTTAACATTCCAGAGTTATAGCGGTACAATGGCAACGCAGCGGTCCTATTGTTACTGTAGCCGGGGAGATCGGCATTGTTCAGCGACTAGACCGGTTTCGAACACATGCCCAATTCACAACATTTTCACACTTTCACAAGCTACAGCTCCAAAACGAAGTCGTACAAGAAAATTTTTAAAATAAAAGTTGTCTGTTTTTTTAAGATTAACAACTTTTCTAAATGCAATACAGACCAAAGACAATTTTTTCCGGTGAAAAACCCGAAAAAATACGTTTTTTACAACTTCAGCGCCACCTAAAATTTCAATTTCAAATTATACGGCATAACTTTAAAGAGATTAATTGTAGAGGAGAATGTCCTCTACACTTTTTGTTTGTAAAACGTTTCTCTAAAATGCATAATTCAGAGAAAAACGCAATTCAAAAACTTTTTTTGGTTTCAAAAATCTATGGGAGGGGGATATTAAAAATCTGGAGTTAAGCTTCTCTCATCACCCCTAACATATGGAAAAAACATCAATTGGTAGGTAAGGATTTTCAAATAAAAATACAAATTGACTGTACTATAGCGTCTTCTTGGGATCGTAGTTTTGTTATTGCAGTACTGGTCTGGTCCGACACTACTTGTCAGCTCTCGACCGAAGTGACTATTATCTCTTAGAGATCCTCAGACGGGAACAATTTTTCTATTTTCAGTTCAGCTACCAATTTGGTCCTCTCTGAGATAAATCTCTCTCGGGTTGCAGCGGTTGCAGTGCATGATTTGTTTCGCCATAAGTACCCAGATAAACCGGCTCCTAACAAAACATCAGTGTTAAGGTCAGTCGCAAAATTTAGCGAGACCGGTTCTGTTAATAACAAGGAACACAAAAGATCTGCGTTAATGTTGAATACAGATACAGTCGCTGAAATCAAAGACCGATTACTCGCCTCGCCAAATAAATCGATCAGACGTTTGTCTGCTGAAATTAATTTGTCTAAATCAACCGTTCATCGGGCGACCAAACGATTACAATTACGACCTTATCGCATTCAAACGGTTCATCGACTTCTTGAGCCCGACAAAGAAAAACGGCTACAATATTGTCAACGGTTCCGTCGATTTCTGCGTGAGGGAATTTATGTTATGGATTCGTTATTTTTCACAGATGAAGCACGGTTTCATTTGGACGGCTACGTAAACAGCCAAAACAGTAGAATTTGGATCGCTGAAAATCCCCACGTTTATCACGAAAAAAAATTACACCCGCAGAAGTCGGGCGTGTGGTGCGCGATATCGTGGAATAAAATAATCGGTCCTATTTTTTTTTTGGGTACACCATTAATGCAGAACGATATCAGGATATTTTATTTCAGTTCATCGCACTCATGGAAGAGGTAGACAGACACTGCCGGCTACAACATGACGGTGCAACATCGCACTACGCAGGTTCAACTTCTGATTTCGTCGAGGAATTCTTTGGTAATCGTGTTATCGGTCGAGGCTTGTGGCCACCAAGATTTCCAGATTTGACTGCGGTGGATTTTTTTCTACGGGGTTACCTCAAAGAAAAAGCCTACAGCAACAAACCACCAACACTTGAACAATTGAAAGTCAATATTGAACAAGCCGTATTAAATATCCAGCCACAAACTTTGAAAAAAGTTGCAAGAAACGCTGTAAAAAGAATTGAAGCTTGTATATAAGAAGATGGCGACCACTTCTAACATTTACTCTAAATGTAAGGTAATGGATGGTAATAATAAAAATTACATTTACATTTCACATGCCTATTTATTATTTCAATACCTACCAATATAAGGTTGGGTTGCGTTTTATATGGGACACTCTGTATATAACAAAATGTGCATTTATATGTTTGTATAATTTTAAAAAAAGATACTGTGGGACTATATGGATGACTTATTTACCTCTGGTTTTACTGAACTTTAAAAGTGATATTTATGCTTAAATTTATGAAGATAAATACATTACTGTTTAAACAGTAAGCGTATCGTATTTCATAAAATAATTTTTCGTTCAATAACTTTTGAATCGCTAATTAATTAACGTTCTATATGAGATAGGAATATTACAATAAAATAGGCCTAATATACGACATAATTCATAATTTAACGTATACAAAACTGAAAAAAAAAAAACATCAGGAAGGCTGATTGGATGTACCTGCATCTGAATTTATTATAAGTCAGAATTACGATTATAACTTTTTTATCCCAGTTTCTCAAAATCTAAATTCAGGTTAGATTGTTTTAGCATTAACACTTTTTCAATCGCTTTTAAAAATACGTTATCCTTGAACACTTAAGCGCAAAAGAAGTTGATCTAAAAAATATTAAAAAAGAATTTATCTGCGGTTAATTTTATTTCACCGTCTATACAATAGGAATTAGCTAATACGTCTAAAACTTGTAACATTATCTAAATTACCACAATGAAATCTGATAATAACCGGTGAGTAATAAAATTTCAGAACAAGTTGTTTGACATAATTAAATTATTAGTTAAAATTTAAAATAAACCTTGACTACGTAATTTTTTTCTTTACGTTAAATCGTACGTTTTTAATTAAGTAGTTTTTTAACCGATTCTTTTATTTCGGAAGCTTTCTGATATCTAGCGGAGCTTTCTTAATTCGCAGCCGGTAATCGGCGGTGTTCCTTGTTCGTTGATGGAGTGTACCTCAAGCTTGTTACATTAACGTACTACGAGACAAAATTTGCTAGCAAATTAAAGAATACATCTGAAATTGGACCGCAATAATTTCTTAATAAACCGTCGCAAGAAAACGATATGTACACGAAACCGAAGATTATTTATTTCTTTATTAATTTATAAACAATGTATTCAAATAACAGTAAATATGACGGTTACATTCTCGAGGAAAAAGGAGGAAACACGATTTTTGTGGCCTTTTTTGTATACCTTATTTCCTAATAAACTTCGATAATAAACGTTTGTAGAATGTGAAGTTTACATAAGTTAAAAATATAAAAAAAACCTTATTTTGACTTATATAAAGTTTCAGGTCATTTTATCCAATATTTTGAAGATAGTGGGTCTTTCAAAAAAATGTCTCTTATCCTGTTGTACTACTTTGCACATAAATAAACAGTTTTTTACCGCAGAAATTAAAAAAATTTGGCCGATGAAGTTAATTAAAAATTAAATTCACTTCAAAACTTTCCTTCAATTGCCGTTTTCCGCTGCAGTATTTATTCGCCATTTTAGGGTATATAAATATCAAAGCAAATAATTTTAATTTATTTCCAGTAAATAACTATTCTCAAGATTTAAAAATTACTAATAAATGTTAATTATTTTGTCGCAAATGGTTAATTATTTTAATTTAAGTTTTAAAGAAAAACCTATTTGTTACTGACAAAAAGGTTTGTTTAATTTATGCCAAGAAAAAGGAAAATTATAGTAACAAATTTTATATATATATTGTTCACTTCGTTTAGTTCTGAACACGCAGCTAGCACGTAAGCATGTCTACAACAATAGCATCTCCCGCCAAGTGTGAAGTGCGTGCGGTAATTCGATTTCTTCAGGCTGAGAGGTGTAATGCAGCTGAAATTCATCGACGAATAAGTAATGTGTACGGTGAAACTTCAGTAAGTGACAGCAAAGTGTGACAATGGTGCAGAAACTTTAAAGCAGGACGTACAGATGTTCATGATGCAGGCGATCAGGGAAGGAAGCGAGTGTCAATCGATGATTTCATTGAGCGAGTGGATGAGGCGATTCGAGAAAATCGTCGGTTCACAATTTCTGTATTGAGCAATTCCTTTCCTGAAATTTCAAGGTCAGCTCTCTATACCATTATGAATGAGAGACTTCAGTACCGCAAACTGTGTGCGAGATGGGTTCCCAAGATGCTGTCCGACCGTCACAAAACGATGAGAATGGACGCCTCCCTAACGTTTCTCCAGCGCTACCACAATGAAGGAGAAGATTTTTTGAACAAAATTGTCACAGGGGAGGAGACATGGGTCCATTTCGAAACTGAAGAAACAAAAGAACAATCCAAACAGCGGATGCATTCTCATTCTCCCAGTAAACCAAAGAAGTTCAAGCGAACCTTTTCCAACAGAAAGCGTACGGCTACTGTGTTCTGGGACCGGAATGAAGTTCTCTTGGTGGAATTCATGGAACCTGGAACGACCATCACTGCAGCCTCATACTGCGTGACTCTTCAACGTCTACGAAGGGCGATTCAGAATAAGCGGAGAGGAATGTTGTCATCAGGCATTGTCTTTCTCCATGACAATACTCGGCCGCACACTGCAGTTGTAACAAAGAAGCTCCTGCAGCGTTTTCGTCGGGAAGTGTTTGATCAACCACCATACAGCCCGGACTTGGTCCATCCAATTTTCACCTCTTTGCTCAGAAGAAACGCTGGCTAAGAGGACAACATTTTGGCACAGACATCGAGCTGCAGACCGGCGTAGAAACATGGCTGAAAACACAGGGGGCTCCGTTCTATGACGAGGGTATTGGAAAGTTGGTAGCACGCTACGACAAATATCTAAATCGGAGTGGCGACTATGTAGTGAAATAGCGTAACTATGTAAGTACTTGTTACAAATAAAAAAAATTTTATTTTCACTGTGGTTTTAATTTCGTGACCAATCGGACCTTGAAAAAATAACCCTCGTATAAAACCAAAAGTTTGTTTGTCTGGCTATTTGTTCTCGAAGCAAGCGAGAACCAACCGACCGATTGCATTCCAATTTTCAGTTTAGATTCATTTTATACAAGGAAAGGTTTAAGCCGTAGACCGAGGCCGTACTTCCCTTGGGGGTAAAGTTGTCAATTAAAGATATTCATTAAAGTACAAAAAAATTAATAATAATAAGTTACCAAGCCGACAGAAGTAAGATGTGAATCTTTCGATGTCAAAGGTCTGTGTACTTAAATTACTTTATTTATTATTATTGTGTCTTTTATAATTTAGTTTTTTTTTCAGGTTTCTATAAAACCTGAATACATTAATTGTTATTTATCAGTATTATTATCACAACCGTCAGGTTAAGGAACACTACGGGGGATCCTTGACAGACGGGAATGGTGAGTGAGGAGAGCTTTGCGGCCCTGTGGTTCCAAAGATCCATGCTAGACGGTTGAGCAAGCGAAGTAAGCTCCGACCCCATATTATAAAAAAAGAGAAAATTATTTAATCTATTATGTTATAATTTACACACTAACTAATAACAAATCAACTATATTATAATGCAGTTGTTGATTGACGACTCGTTTATTACTTACTCGCAGCAATAACAATCAAGACGATACACACGCATGTTATAATAGAAAAATATGTGAATTGTCGTAATAGTATAAGTATATTTTTTCAATAGATCAGAGTTCAAATATCTGCAGAATAAAGCAACAAATGTGCTGCAGTACGTCTGTTGTTAGTTTAGCGTGTTTTTTGTTCGGTTAAGAGAATAACAAATTTTTCAATAAGTTTCAGTTTTTTCTTTGTCTCTTATAATGTCTGTGCAAGTGTAAACGCCAACTTTCGATTTAACAATAGAAAAATCGAACTAGGGTAGATTAAATGATATTATGTACTACCAATATTTGTTGCTGATCGTGTTAAGTTATAAAACTATTTTAAAGTAGTTCCTTTTTTTTTTTTGTCTTCAGTCATTTGACTGGTTTGATGCAGCTCTCCAAGATTCCTTATCTAGTGCTAGTCGTTTCATTTCAGTATACCCTCTATATCCTACATCCCCAACAATTTGTTTTACATACTCCAAACGTGGCCTGCCTACACAATTTTTCCCTTCTACCTGTCCTTCCAATATTAAAGCGACTATTCCAGGATGCCTTAGTATGTGGCCTATAAGTCTGTCTCTTCTTTTAACTATATTTTTCCAAATGCTACTTTCTTCATCTATTTGCCGCAATACCTCTTCATTTGTCACTTTATCCACCCATCTGATTTTTAACATTCTCCTATAGCACCACATTTCAAAAGCTTCTAATCTTTTCTTCTCAGATACTCCGATCGTCCAAGTTTCACTTCCATATAAAGCGACACTCCAAACATACACTTTCAAAAATCTTTTCCTGACATTTAAATTAATTTTTGATGTAAACAAATTATATTTCTTACTGAAGGCTCGTTTCACTTGTGCTATTCGGCATTTTATATCGCTCCTGCTTCGTCCATCTTTAGTAATTCTACTTCCCAAATAACAAAATTCTTCTACCTCCATAATCTTTTCTCCTCCTATTTTCACATTCAGTGGTCCATCTTTGTTATTTCTACTACATTTCATTACTTTTGTTTTGTTCTTGTTTATTTTCATGCGATAGTTTTTGCGTAGGACTTGATCTATGCCGTTCATTGTTTCTTCTAAATCCTTTTTATTCTCGGCTAGAATTACTAAATCATCAGCAAATCATAGCATCTTTATCTTTTCACCTTGTACTTTTACTCCGAATCTAAATTCTTCTTTAACATCATTAACTGCTAGTTCCATTATTATACAATTTATATATACGTATGTATATATATATATATATATATATATATATATATATATATATATACATATACACACACACACAACACACACACGTATGTACATATTATGGGTTCGAAACCTGCTTAGGATTGACATTTTTCATACCTACAACATTTAAGTTTTACGTACATATTTATATCATCTGTTCATGATTATTCCTCCTTATGAGTACATAACTACATACGATGAAAAAACCAAAATTGATGTTAACATTTTCAGTTTAATTTAAATTAAGCAGAGAATATATTTTTTCTAAGAAGGAAAAATACAAAAACATTGATTACATTTTAAAAAAATAATTAGATTAAAGAACACCTGTATATAAACGCGCGCATATATACAGGATGGGTAATTCCAAGTTGCACAGCAATCTCCCGGGAGATGATTCTATAGCCAAAAGTAAGAAAAAAAGCTCATATAAACGTAGGTCAGAAAACGGTTCATTTGCGAGTTCGCCTCTCAAACATTTAGCATTACTTTCTGCTCCCTCTGTGAAATTAAAGCGTGTTAAAATTTTTGGGATACAACTCTAGGGGTATATTTGATGCCTTCTAATGGTTTCGGGTCTGAGAAATTGAATAAAAGCGGGCCCAAACCTTTATCTCACTTAGGTTTTAAGGAAAACGGGTAAAACACGAAATTATTTTTTCGGAAAATACACTTTTTTTAAGTTTGCAATAAAATAAATAAAGGTTTCTAGTTAACTTTGTAGGGAATTTAATACCGAGCGAATTGATGTAAATAACTTCTATTAAATTAAACACAAATTTGAGATGTTCAACTTTAATTAGAAACAAAACATACAAACCGTCCGAGAAAACGGTAAGCAACCTCCAACTTCAGCTGTAATGTAACAAGATCGAATCAAGGACGTCTTTTCCTTTTCTGTAACGATCAGTAAGCCTATAGAAGTAAAGAATTCTATCCAAAGGAATGTTTAAAAGACCTCAACATTAAGTTCATCTATTCCGACCACAATACATCGGGACGTTTTGGTATTCTTATTCGGGACGGGAGAAGCGCGTTAATGATCTACGCTTCAACAAATTACTTTTCCTTTAGATAATAAAGATGTAAATAAGTATTGGCGCATGTTACCTTAAGGAAAACCTCCGAAACTTCCCACATGTATACGGCGATAAGTATGAATCGTTCAATCGTATCACCTTACGATAACCCGACGGCTCAATCTGCGGGTTATCGCAGGGTACCGGACGATAGGTACAGAGGTGGCGTCAGTCATAGCTGGTGTGCCACCGATTGATCTGCAGGCCGGGATGAGACAGTCTATTGCTTTGGGGAGTGAGAGGAAAGTGGCTGTCGAAGAGATGTTCAGAGCTTGGATCGGTAGGTGGAATGCGGCAAAGACTAGACGGTGGACACACCGGCTCATCAGTGACGTCAGGAGCTGGGTAGAGCGGAAGCAACATGATACCAATTACGAGCTCACCCTGTATCTATCAGGGTACGGATGTATTCAAGATTACCTTACTGTATGAGTAGAAGTACCACGAGATGCTGCTATAATTGTGGGGAGCATGATACGACGGAACACGTAGTGATTTTTTGCACGAGGTGCAACTTGAGAGGTGCACGTGGCGACTTGAGAGCCGCCATGATGGGACACGGCGCAGTAAATGCGGATAATTTCATAAGTTTGATGTTGGGTGACACAGTTGCTTGGACGAGAGTAACTACTGCGGTGTCAGCCGTAGTTCGAGACAAGGCAGCAGAGGAGAGGAGCAGGCAGGCTGGAAGACTGCAATTGACCTGAGGCGGAGCGACCGATGCCTGACGGCTGTGGGCGGCCAGCCTTAGGGGGTGGGCGGTGGGGCTTCTCGGAGTCGTCGTTCGCCGACGATCTCCTGGGAACGTCGCTTTGGCCGTACTAATTCGGTGACAAGAGAGCCTGGGTGACTGCGCAAGGGCTGTGTACATACCATGTGAACTAGGTCTGACCCCTGCGTGATTAGAGGGGAAGGTTTTTCAGCGGGTGAGAGCTCCGCACGTACCTTCAGAGCGGGCCTGGCGGCGGTTGGCACAACGTTTTTATTCCCCTACGGAAAACAAAAAAAAAAAAAATCACTTCACCTTGAATACTGGAAGATTAAAAAAATTATATACAAAAAATATGTATTCAAAAAAGATTATGCACAAATTTTCAAAAATATTAAATTCGTTCCAATATATTAAAGTACGCTGAAGCAAGTTTGAAGTAGTTGAAAAAGTAAACACCAAAACACCAAGCCTTTTCATTTGGGTTTGGGTCTATTAACACTTAAGAAGTGGAAGGACCATGTTAATAGGATGGGGAAAGTTTCCCAAGGAAATAATTCACTATCGACCGAAAGGCAAAAGAAGTAGGAACGGCCAAGAAAGCACTGGTAACCCTTTGATACCGGAACAGGTGAATCGCCTATACCGCGATGGAAGAAGAACAAGATGAAAATATAATACGAAGGGCGTTAATAAAAAATGGGAATCCTTAAATAACTTTTCAACAGTTAAGCTTAGAAAAATGTAATTAAGGAGACGTTTCTATCTTGTAACGGTCTATTTTTAGATATGAGCCCGAGGGACACACAAAAATTTTAAACGGAAATTGATAGGGTTGAGAAAAATAATTTTAAAGGGCTTTTAAAACTTTCCGCTTAAAAAACTTCGGGTCACGAAGACATTTATCAAAGCGACGGCACATATTTGTCACACCTAGTTTCAAAAGATCCTACAGTATTTCTTGAATAACTGATCGACAACGAAAAATACTCTACTAAAACGTCTTTTTAATCGAAAACTGAGACTATTTTTCCATTTTCAGTCGGTTACTACTTACCTATTTACAATATAATCTAAAATTAATATATTAATTTTCTACGCTGTAAAAATAAGTTAAAATTTTTAACTTTTAGGTTAAGCGATCGTATACAAAGTGAATTCTCTAATAGTAAAACTAAATGCACAAAATATCTATTATATAAAAATAAATGAATATTTGACTAGAAAGAATATATTTATACTAGAAAATATGTCGACTCAGCCGAAATATTTTTTCATAACATTTATGTCATTTCGTATGACCCTTCAAAATCGATTACTTTGTTACGTAATTTTGTTTCCTTATTAATTCATTATATAACAATTACAATATTCCAAACCTCATTAGAGATCGGCTTCCTTGAGTGTAATAAATAATCGAAGGGTAGAGATATATTATTTGATTGTAAGAAAACAACATATCAAGTTAATTTAGTTCATCAGCATTAAAATTCGGCTGGATTAAGCTCAAATTAGATTTATACTATTATTTTTTACGCGTATTGTATGTCGTATTTTCCTTAACTCAATAAGTCAAAATATTATTTTTATTTAATGAAAGATAAATTACGT
The DNA here is from genome assembly GCF_047948215.1 of Lycorma delicatula. Taxonomy (NCBI): domain Eukaryota; kingdom Metazoa; phylum Arthropoda; class Insecta; order Hemiptera; family Fulgoridae; genus Lycorma; species Lycorma delicatula. The sequence goes on along the minus strand of NC_134461.1, from coordinate 125,772,760 downwards.
CATAATAGGTAACATTTAAATTCTTATGTATTCGTATAGTGACGTAATATTTTGAATGACGGATATTCTTTTTTCTGGAACTAATCTTATAATATTTATTAAGGCTGATGCGCCTAAGGGAATTTCACATACTTTAATAGCTAAGTACGCTGTATCACTTAAGTAAGTATGTAAAAATAATACTTCCGTGAGTGTTCCTGTCATTAATAATAATTTAAACTGCAATCTAGCCGGTTATTTTCAGCCTAATAACATCCTATACTTTAACCGCAGTGCATTCACTCCGATACGTGTGAATGCCGTAGTATTTTTAGTTTATCGTGTGGTTTATCTATCTAAGAATAGTGGAAACGTTTTTTTCAGATACAAGTTGGGGTTTAAACAGGGCTAATCGGCTTGAATTTATTTTACGGTTTCCAAATAACATGTCTGCAAGGTATACATGCTTAAACTATACCCTTCAATCGTCAATATTTTCAAAATTTTTTTGTACAATTAAAAAACGTTGTTTATTTGATTTAGTATTACACAAATATGTAAACGAAAATGACTATTTCAAATATGATTAATTATGAGCCTGAATAACTTCGTAGAATTTATTTTCATCAAAGCATCGCAAAAGGGTCTCTTTCGATAGAATGCACTCACAATTACCTATATTCTGATCTTAAAAACAATTTTTATTTTGAACTTTTAAGTTCAAAATTATGCAAATTTTACATTTAGCTTCATTTTATCGATTAATTTAGATCTACCTTATAACGAAGCAGTCCATGTATTTCGAAATATATTTTAGCGATTAGAACCGTTTGAAATAAAATTAAATAAAGCTAAACGAATTGGTTTGCTTGCCATTTCTTCCGCCACCACCCCATTCGGTCGCCCTAAAGCATAAGACCGAATGTCTAATGTCTGTGCCACAAACGACTACTGAGCCTCGAAACAGGTTAGCGACCGGTGTCCTAACTAGCGGAATAAGCGCGGTCCCATACACTACTCGCTTGCGTGTCCCACCGCCCACTTGTTATATATTACTAAAACGGGTAGGCGCACTCCGTCAACTATTAAAATATATACGACAATCAATAATTCTCGTCAAGGACAGCAATTCGCTGCCACGCCTAGGTCGCTGAAAGGTAGCAAGTACTTGTCTACCATTAAAGCGTTTGGAGCCTTAATCTGGCTAGTAGCTAGCCATATCTCTCTGTTAGCTTTCTACAGCAACGTGGTAGGATTATTTTCCCTTAGGTAAACTACTGATGTCTGTTCAACGAAGCAACTCCATCAACGAACTCCCACACGGTCCGACAATGCGGCTCTTGCCATATTGACTCGCCGCTTGTGGTGGCCAATTTCTCCCTTGACCTTTAAGTTCCGGGGCGACTTGAGTTCTGGCCCCTCCAAGCGCTGGGCAGTCGAAAATCATCTGTTCGTTCGACTGTACCTCCCCGTAACCGCACAGCTCATCAGCTGCCAGGCGGGACGAAGCTAAACGAATAAAAAAATTAGGTTCTTTCTCTACAGTTCGTTTAGTATTTCTATATAAATTGAAAAGAAGGTTTTTGTATACGATGTCGACGTCGCAACATTGTTTGTAATCACTTTATTATTTGTTTGAAAATAATCGACATTCCTATCGGTTCTTTGTCAAATGAATTCACATAAATCCAAGTCCAGTAACAAAAGGTATTTTATGCGCTCGCATCTATTTCGTAATTTACAAACGTTCACAAAATTTCCACAGTTTGTGTGCGGACACCCGTTACGAGATTATTGAAATTAAGGGATTAATAACAACGTAATACTGAAACCGTGCTAAGTTAAGAATGTTGCTTTTGATCTGCATATAACTGACATAATTATATCGCTCGATCGAATTGAGGTTAGGGTTATGTTTTTCTGTTTTCCGTAGGGGGAGGAAAAAGTTCTTCCAGCCGCCGTCAGGCCCGCACTGACAGCAGTGAGGGGGCTCCCACCCGCTAAAAAAACCTCCTTGTCTTATCATGCAGGTGCTAGATCTAAACCATATGGTATGTACATAGCCCTGCATGATCATCCAGGCACTCTACTATCCGATTCTACATGACCAGAAGGCGTCCTCAAGGAGATCGACGACCGACGACTCCGAGTAGCCCCTTCCGCCCCTTCCCCAGTAGCTGCCCCCCCTGATCATCCGTCATCGAACTTCAAGTCTCTATCTATCCGCATCGCATCAGCCTATCGTCGCTTATGCGACGATATGCTGATGCGATGTATATTCAAAGCCCTTCTCTTCTAATATTGTTGTGATCGTAGTCGAGACATGTTCCCTTTTGTCGTTTTGCTGAGCAGCACCTCGATATTATTGTTGGCTCCCTCCACACCCTGATCCTCGAGCACTACTCTTCTTGTGCCATCTAGGGCTAAAGAGTACCAAATTTTCTGCTGTATCCAGCCCACCGTAATCATGACAACGACTTGTATTGAATCTGCCCAACCTGTACAGTAGTCCCGGAAACATCTATGTCCAGAGAGGAACTGGGTGAATTCGTAGTCTGTGTTACCATGCTTTCGCTTCACAAAATTCCTGACATCGCTTATGAGCCCATAGGTCCAACTTCCTTTGTCCAAATCCCACCATCTGTCACGCCAAGCCATGCAAAGTTGCTTTCTTTCTGCCCCTCTTCCGGCCACAATTGAAGCTCTCATTTGCGATTGTAAATCTATCGGCGGCACCAGGATTATTTTTAATAATGTTTTGGCTGAACGGAGTATAAAACATAATTACGCATTTGTTTACATAAACCGCTAAATACCCGTTGCTCAACAGTAGACCTTGCCGGCATTGTGCTTTCGTCTGGAGAAAAGCAATTCGTCAATTTCAAAGATTTGCCAGTGGCCGCCTATCATTACTGGATTATCGAATACGCTATTCGTCATAATTCACACTAATCATTTTTCCAGTCAGTATTCGTATCACATGATATTTTTAGTTCTTCCGTTCACCATTTCGTAGATGCATTTTCTTTCTATCGATTGTAAAGAAAGAAAATTAAGGCTTCTAAGTATATTTGCTGTCTTCCAATAATGTGTTTTCTCCCTGAAGAAATTGATATGCACTCATGAATCGTACAGCCATCGGTAGCATGTATTTCGTAATCCCAATTGTATCAAATGAACATATACGATCGCTGACGATTTCGATAAGTATATCCATCTGCTGTAAAAATTGCACCAATTTCTCTTTACTGTCTAAATTACGGGAAAAGTTGCAAGATTATTTTAGCGTAATATAATAATTCATTTTGCAATATGATGCGATCAACGGTTAAAAGTACAAGAATGCAAAAGCTTCCAGCGAAATAGGCAAACAAAATACTAAATAACAACTAAAATTACGATAAAGTAAGCCAATTTACATCACTGAAAAAATATGAATAAAAAGAACAATTTCTTTGTAAATATAGCACGATCTATTAACTGGACCGATATTATTAATATACCTATGAACTAATATCGATAAATTTCAAAAAAACAGGTCCAAAAATTATAAATTATTTAAGACTTTCAGGACTGACTTGTTATAATTCAACTGAAATTGTAATTTTAAAACTAATAACTCCTAAACTTACAAGAAAAATTAATATAAACATAAAGTTAATCTAAACATATTTTTTATAAAGTCGATTAAAAAACATCATTAACGATATAAAAAATATTACCCCGTGCCAGCACGTATTCGGTCAGGAAATTCGTATTTTAATAGTTTTTCATAGCTTTTTAAAAAACACAGTATGCTAATCACGTTCTAGCAATTGTAAAAACTTCTTTTCATCTTGGCAAGCTTTTGTTTATGATAAACAAACACTATTTAACTTATTAGAAATTTCTAAGCGATCTCCATTATAAAAAAGAAACTATTTCAGTACAGAGGTTATGTTATGGCTTAAAAGAATCGTAGTAAATGCGTTACTACGCATTTACTACGATTCTTTTACTAAATAGTAAACTTTCTTATTGATTTAGCTTATTACTAATATGTTTTTTCTCGCGATTTATTAAATAGTCTTTCTAGTAATTTTATATTGTCTTTCACTATTCTCTTCCCCAAGTACTCTTAAGAATTCATAAATACTTTTGTTAAACTGGATTGAAGTGGATGTCTATAAAAATAATCTCATTTAAAATAAACAACCATATTAGAAAAGAGAATTTGAATATGTTTTCTACGGGCAAAAATTCAAATGACACCTCAGAAATTTATTTCTCGTAAAAAAAAATTGAATTATGTAAGTTTGCCTATCTACAAATTATTTGCGAGCGAGCAAACTTTTCACATCCTGATAAAATAAATTTAACAAGGTGAATATTTTATTTGAATATATTTTATCCATGATAATCAATCGATCAATTTAGTGGTTTTTGAATTTTGAAACAACCTCTCCCCAGTTTTGTGACTCGGAGAATTGTTTGATGGTTTCGAAATGTAGAAATCAACAATTTTTTCCTACTTATATTTATATACAAAAAATCAGATTTATCGATCCAGTATGTTTTCGAATTTTGAATTTCACCACTTACCGGAGTTTTTCTGTATTTTTTAGAAATATTTTAATGACTTAAACTCAACCGGGATCACGGCAGAATTTCTAGTTTCATCAAATTCGATCGGACGAGCAGGTGTGATGCTGTAACAAACACACAGACTTAAATTTTTATTAAATATTGTCTCAGGAACAATTTCACTGTGTTCTTGTCCTAAAAATAAAGAAAAAAGTTTGTAAAAGCATAGGAACAAAAACGCTTCGTTTTCCAGTTGTAACTTACAAAACATTTAACTCCGATATCTGTTCTAAGTGTAAAATGAAGCGATGAAATCCTTGGAATTTAATTAAAGGATGAATTCGATGGTTTCATATGGTTTTAGACTTGAAAGATCGAATAAAACATGTCCCAAAACAGAACCTTCAGTAATTTTTGAAAAAATAATAAATTTCACTTGTAGAATATATTCTGAAATTCTTTTTGATTCTTCATGTGACACTCTGTAGGTATAAAAGAATTTCATTGAAATCTCTTGAGCAATGGAATAATACCGTTATGTATTGATAGTCAAACATACAATTAAAAACGGGAAACATTTAATTTTTGAATGCCAATTAATTAATGAAAAAAAAATAGTTGGTTTTTATTAGAATACTAGCCGGTCAGGGTTCGCCGGTGTGGACCCTCGACGCGTTCGTATCCTCATGTTTGTGAGAATATTAAGTATTTTACAGATATTCTTTACAGCATCACACATCTCAGGAATGGTCGACTTGAGAATGTACTAGACTACATTTTATTTACATTCATACATATCATCTTCATTCATCATCTAAGTAATACTTTAAGGTGGTTCTTGGTGCTAAACAGAAAAAGTAGAAATTAGATATTCATTAAAGAGAAATACATTGATCGTTTTCCTTTCTTTTATTTCTGTTGCCATGGTCACATAACTATAATGAAGTAAAATGATTAATAAATTTACGTATTATACATACAAATAGCTCTTATTAAGAAGCATGGTGTTTCTACACTTATTTATTTTTATAAAATTTCAAAAACTTAAATAATAAGTATAATAAACGTTAATATAAATAACGTTCTGCTGTTTATAGTACACAATAAGAATTTATTATACAGTTGTTAGTTCAATTTTTTCCGCTAGATGGTAGGGCTTCATTTAAAATAAAAATGTGAGCACAAACAGCAAACAAATCAACGCTCCATGCTTCTTTACTGGAGAGAAATAAATAAAACTAATGTTAATTAACGTGGCCTTACGAAAGCAAACAAAACTGATCATAAAAAAATTATAGAAAGCCTATCTTTAAGAGAGACATTGATTGATCGATAAATTGACAGTTAGAAAGAGGGGAGGGAACTGAATTAAATTGATTTATTCTCTTGTAATAAGATTACAACCAGATATGGTCTTCTCTTACGCTTATTTAGGCCACGACAAACATTTATATTGAAATAAAATTTGTAATTAGATTATTGCAACATTTAAAAAAAAAAGTGAAAAAAAGAAAAACACTAATGAATGCTAAATTAATTGTATAAAATAAATTAACATTATTAATAAATCAATAAATTAAGTAATAACTGTTTACCTAGTTATTTCTTCAGCTTGTTTCAGACTACTTTTAATTAATATTTGTAATTTATAAACGATTTTTTTCAAAGATTAATAACTAAAACTAAATAAATAAAATATACTACAAAATAATTAACTATATCATTCAATTAAACGTTTAAATGCTTAATTTAAATTATTTCACATTTTAATACAAAGTAATATAATTTTCAGAGGTAATGATTGCTTATTAGATCTGAATATAAATATATTGATTTTTCTTTCCATCGCTATTAATCCAATTGTGTTTTCAAAAACTTTATGACTAGTTCAACAGATGAGTCGTAATTTTAAACGTACTGATACATTGATTTCTTACTTACATTATACAAATGCAATATTAGACTTATTCCGGTGCACTATTGTGTGATTTAGAACTCAGAAAGAGCTAACGAATTGAAGTATTATTAAAAAAAATGATATTTTACGTCATTTTTTTAGAAAAAAAAACTCAAATGATTAAAACTGAACTTAGCGCCAAATAACTTGATGATGACTTTATCTGTTACTGGGTCATCAAAAAAAGAAAAACAATAAATCTGAGATATCTTTGAATATACGATTTTTTTGACGGTCTTTATTTGGTATGATTTCCAAATTTCACATTTTTAAATTCATTTTTTGAAACTTAAAGCGTTATAGGACTCATGACAAGATTTTTTAATGAAATTAAGTTTAGGCCCAGGAATTGCTCTCGGTCAGGTCTACCTGCTTCCAAAAATCTACTAAAGAAGCAATTTGAAAATTATCAGTTAGATATATTTAAATTATTACTTTAATTTTCCGTCTAGGTAGCGCTATATCAGAGCTATAGATCTAGAAGAGAAAGTATTGTAATCGGTCAAATTTAGACATATGCGGTTTTCACCGGATGTTGACGTTTCGACAACTAAGAAACATAAAAAATCAGATGGAAATTTTCCGGATGATTTAATGTTCGTATGTATGTGTGTCTTCGGTTTTGGTCTTTAAATATCTCCAGAACTAGTGGACCAATTTTGGGTCATTGATGCCATTCAAATTTTCAATTTAAAAGGTCAAGAGGGTAAGGCTGTAGCGCAAGGTCACCCTCAGTATCTCAATATTTCGTCGAATTAAGGTCATATTTCTCTTACGAACATTTGTTGAAAATTACAAACCAACGTATGTAAAAAACAATTTCACCAAATTCACACACCCATTCCAAAAAAATATTGTTGTCGTCTGCTATGATTTGATGTCACTGGTGAGCTGTAGAACTAAATTAATGGATATTTAAAGTGTAAAAAGGTAAAGCGGTCTGGCTGGGTTTTTTAATTCGATCAATCGGTCGACTCGGTATTTGGTGTACTACACTAGCAGACTAGTGTAGCCTCGCAGCTACACTAGTCTGCTGACCGTACAAACAAAATTTGTTCTAAGTAAGTTATGAAATTACATTGGTTTACTTAGTTCCGATCGTCGCCGCTAATTACGCCACTCCCGCGCCAATTAAAGACGGTATGTGCACCGCTTAAGTTAGAATGGTTGAATTAAATTAACGAAAAAATATTATTATATTTAGATAAAAATAAACATTTTAAATTAAGTTGTGTGTGTAAGCGGTGCATCAGAAACAACCCATAGCTGTAGGACTTTCCTGGAACGCGGCTCTAGCCGCGTTATGGGGGGAAGTCCTATAACTGTGTTGTTCGCTTTTTTTTTATGTAAAATAAAAAGTAATCATAAAAATATGTATAGTCGTCCTAATGTACTGTTTATGCAAATCTTGATTGCTACGTAAAAAAAAATTAACGTGGAATTAAATTATTAGAAACTGGTGCAAGAACAGAGAGGAAAATCTGTGGTGGGGAGAAAGCGGGAAGTACTACCAACTTGCTCAAAGTTCTTCTACCTCCCTTAAGAGATTGTAATGCCGTATAGTAGGAAGCATACCTGATTATAGTTTGGAATTTTATCTCTTTAATTTCAGTTCAACCGGTAATTCTTATCCATCTTCAAATTTAATCAAAATAAAAGTTGAACTGTACTAAGGAATTAAAAATCGGATTTTAAAAGCGAAATCACTGCAACAGTTTGAAGGTGCAAAAAATAATTTTCAATATTCGTAAAAAGATGTAATTTGAGAGACTATATTTAAGGAAATTTAACCAAAAAAGAGACAGTATAACAAAAAGATGGTGAAACATGTAGAACAGATGCCTGGGCGTAATATTAAGTTTACGGCTTAAAATTTCGACCGATTTATAGAGGAAGACCAAACCCACCCACCGGGTTGGTCTAGTGATGAACTCGTCTTCCCAAATCAGCTGATTTAGAAGTCGTAAGTTCCAGCGTTCAAGTCTTAGTAATGTCAGTTATTTTTACACGGATTTGAATACTAGATCGTGGATACCGGTGTTCTTTGGTGGTTGGGTTTCAATTAATCACACATCGCAGGAATGGTCGAACTGAGACTGTACAAGACTACATTTCATTTACACTCATACATATCATCCTTATTCATCCTCTGAAATATTATCTCAACGGTAATTACCGGAGGCTAAACAGGATAAAGAAAGAAACGTTTAGGAAGACCAATAAAGCGATGTTTGATGGTGGAACCGGGTTTTATATTTCATCTGTAAGGGAAGAAGATGTTATGGAAATGCAAATACATCTTGAAATTAAATATTCGATAAATTGTAGATTTAATTGCAATTAAAATTTAGGTTATGTTATAATACCAATGAACAGGAATAATTTCTATTTTTTCCAGGCATTTGGTGGGGTGGGGATTTAACAATGAAAATTTCTGATATAATAACTTAAGAAAAATTATATAAAAGATTATTTAATTTTTTAATAGGTCAAGAATTAATATTAATTTCTTATTACGTAATTTAATTTAACTGAATTTATTATCTCTGTAAGTGACGTTGAAAACCAGTACTATTATGTTTCCACTGAATTACATAGATTTTCTTTTTCCAGTAGATATAATTGCAGAGTATATATAATATACTGATTTAAAAATAATCCTTTGATAGTAGTTTAATTAGTTTTCTTTTTATAACTGGAAGATAATGATAGAATTTAAATTTATATTAAAAAAAAAGCTTATATATATATATATATATTTTATGATAAATAAACCAGATTAGAATTAAAATATTAGAAAAAAAAATTTTATATACTTTCTAATTTAATTTACACTAAAAATTTACATTAAAATATTGCTGCGTACAAAGTATAATTATATTCTTAGTAAAGAAATGCAATAAACAAGGAGGGTATTTAGATAATATAAGCCAGCGATAGTATTCATTTTGTTAGGTTATACGAGTTTACTCAACCGGTCTGGAGATCTTTGAATGACCCCCGAGAAGGTCGTTTAGGTGAAAGAAGTTGTTATGATGATAGTCGTCCAGTTCTCCCTTTCTTGCTTCAGCGTCCAGTTATCAGAATAAGTCGAGGCGTTGGTTAACATTCTGTTGTGTTGCACCGTGAGATACAGTAGAAAAGAATGTTTGCGGTATCGTCGCGTTTTCTCTCCAATAACATTCGTGAACGGTCACCGAGCTCGATTAATAGATTATACAGAAAACTTTCTTCTGCATACAGACTCCCTCGCTTCTTCTCCTCCCGATTTAACTATACCGTCGTCTCTTCTTCATAGACGGTTCAACTCATCCTTCGCTAAATCTAGGATACCGACCGGTCTGACCTCTTATATTCATAACAACAACCAAACAGGATATTAAACATATTGTACTTAACGTTTAAAAGATAATATCACTTCCAGGAAGTATCTGTAAACTCTCACAAAAAACGCAAAGTTTAAATAAGCACAACGGTTTATAACATACGTACAATATTCGCTGTGTATGTGCTTTGGTTATAATAATAGACTTTCGTATTTTCAACCTTTATAAAAAAAAAACAACGTATAATAACAAATGATTGTTAAATAATATTTTATGCTTAATTTTCCTTATTAAGATTTATATATTATATATATATATATATATATATATATATGGATTTTAATCAAAGAAAGACATTAATCTTCTTTACAATAATATTAGAAGGCATGTGAATAAATTAAACACTATTTATACAAACCGCATTATTAAATAATATATTAAAAAAATTGTACTAAAAAAAATGACTAATGACCACAACACTTATAAATTTATTAATAAAAAAAAAAAATAATGAAGTAGCTCTGATTACACAACGCTATTATTTAGCTCCTTTACTTTTCTACATGTATATAAAATGAATTAACAAACGAAAACTAAAGGAAGAATAATTTAATTTGGCAGAAATTGATCCAAGAAAATAAAAATGAGGAAAAACCTTTAGTAATTTCTTTCAGATGATATTATTTTAACGAAAATCAATTTACGAAGAGTGGATTATTGAACGACGTAAATCCATTGTTGGGAGAAAGATCAGTTTGAAAATAAATAAAAGTAAAATAATGGTAATAATAATTGAAAAGAAGGAAAGTAAAAATAAGTTTTAACATTAGGAAAGAGCTCTGCCAAACGGTACTGTAAAAAAACACAATTGCAAAAAAAAACTGCTTTTTAATATAGGATAATCACTGGGGAACAAAAAAGATTACTATTTTCGACACAGGAAGAAAAATATGTGATTCTGATAGTATTTTTTCTTCTAAATTCAAATATGATATTGGTTTTTTCCCATCATGAAAGGTTTTCGAGAGACAGGTATTTATATATTTTTATACATTTTAATTTTTTTTCCATTCTTAACTCCACAATTTTCAAACATCTGACACACCTCGAAAGTAAGAAATGACGATTTTCTGCTATATTTTGCCCCTGTGGAGCATCCCTTTTGATGATCCAACAATAATCGGCCAGCATATTAGGATTTCATTTACCTTGATACCTATTTTCCATAGCTGAAATTTCCTGATGAAAGTGTTCCCCGTGCTCATCGCTCACACCACCAAGAGTTTTTGAGAAGAAATCTAGGTGCGAGTGCAAGAAATGTACTTTCAAGGACATATTACAACCCAAATATTTATAAGATTGTTGATAATATCACGGTAATTTTCCGCCTTTTAATTTTCCAAAAAACTCAGAGTAACATTTTGAATACTTGCGAAACTGCTTTTTCCAGTGGATTCAATAGTTGCTAAAACGTTTCATCATGCATTAGTGATCGTATTTGTGGACCCACAAATATTCCTTCTTTAATTTTTGCATCACTAATTTTAGGAAAATTCTGTTTTAAGTATATGAAACCAGGCGTATTGTCCATGGCCTTGACGAAATTCTTCATTAATCCTAGTTTGATATGTATCTGAGATAGATACACATTTTTAGGATTACACAATGGACCATGTTTCACATTTTTTCTGTTCAGGAATGAGTGATTCGCGTTTAGGCCATTCTTTTCTAATGAAATGGTTTTTTCTGTCCCTACTATCCCATTCGCACAAAAAACAACAGTACTTTGTGTAACCAAGCTGCAGACCAAGAATAAGTCCAATTACCTTCAAATCACCACAAATATTCCATTCATACACTGCATATTGAAGCTTTTCCAATATAAAGTTTTCATATATTTCTTTCATACTAGCAGACTGAGCCACAGGTACTGATGGGAATTTTATTGCCATTATGCAGAAGCACAGCTTTTAAACTAACTTTAGAGGAATCAATGAACAAGAGCTATTCTGATGGGTTATGTTCGTTAAAAGTTTCTTCATAAGAGAAGAAATGTCATTACAAAACACTAAGCCATTTTCTCCACAAAAATAGTCTTTACATTCAGAATGACGATGACGAAAAATACATATCTTTGTATTCTTTTGAAGAAGATTGCATCCTTTTAGCCGGGAAGCAGGCATTTCAGACTGTTTCTTGGATAAATTTAAATCTCGTATAAGACCGTTAAGATTTTCTTGAGGCAGTTAATGAGGCTCAGATGAACTGCTTTGTTCAGAAGTTGTATCATCAGAATCTGTTTCTTTTTCTTTCTTACTGCGATCAGACTTTGAGCTCTCTTCATCTAATGTCACATGTTCTGGAGGCTTTGCTATGGGCAATTCTTCGTAGAGTGGAACTGGTCTTATTGCAGATTGCAAGCTAGGATACACCAATGTATGTCTTGATTTTGACATAATCCCTTTAATGTTTATTAAGCAGAAATAACAGTCAGAAGAGTGATCTTTGGTTCCCTCCAAATCATAGGGATAGCAAATGGCATGTGCCATTTTTCCATGCAGCGAGAAGCCTAGAACATGATAAACAACAAATATGTGGAGCCCAGGCCCTTGTTTGGTCCCCGTCTTTACACCCAAAATAAAGTTCATAACACCTTTTTACTAATGGAGTAAGGTTTTCGCCTTTGGGACTTGAGTGTCAGTTCACCAGATTCATAACAAAAATTATTAGGGTGATTTAAACTCTAGGCAATTTGTAACTAACGACTAATTAAAAGAAATAAAGTTATAAATATGTAATACGCAATAATTCAGACACATAAAGCACTCACAATGACGTGTCTACTGGTTCACTACTATCTCACAACTGCCATCGTTCTGATGAATGTGTGCTACACTAGATAATGTTTGTACATGTCTATACACGTCTGAACTTGCACAACTATAGCACCTCTATCCTATGAGTTAGTTCATTTGGTTCTGTCATATTTACAATGCTCTAGGAGTTTTTACTTGATAATGGACAAATGGACGAAAAAACGTTTTAAGATATTTAAAAAAAACAAAATAACAAAAAAACTGTGGGTGATGGAGAAATTCCGAATATATATTGGAAAACAGGATAAAAAACTGCATTAAGTATACCTATTGGTACTCGTGAGACAAAAATCACGTTGACCAGTGTAATTAAAGAAAGTGTGGGCGACTATTTTCTGTATAGTATAATTTTTTTAAAAGTTTATTTTATTTAAACATAAATATATATATATATAGCCTATAACACTCCCGTAACGTAAGGATTCCAACGCGGGGTCATACATCTAAATCGGTTCAGCCGTTGAGCTACTACGGTAGAACAAATATACATACACCCTAAATACCTTATACTCCTTTTTGTGCAGTCGTATACGCGATTTATGAGCTGATGTTAATAAAGTATGAGAATCCTTAAATAACTTTTCAACAGTTAAAAATAGTAAAGTTTAATTTATCAAATTATTGATCTTCCTTAAAACGATCTATTTTTCGAAATGAGACGACCACAGCTCCAGTCACCACCAGGAATCACCACGCGGGAAACTCAAACGTTTTAAATGGAAAGAGTAGAATTGAAGCACTTCACTTAAAAAGATCGTTGAAAGACAAAAATTTTGATATAAAAACCAACAGCTACAACTATAAATCAAATTCCATTTATTTAATATTTCCCACGGGTCGTTTCAAAAGTAGCCTACAATACTTTTGTAAACTAGACGTGAAAAATAATAAATGTCCACAGTTTTGGTTAGGATTGTCATAGCCTGAAATTTGTTACGTCAAAAGTTTTTTACCCCTTCCGTTTGAATTTTTTCACTTCCTCCCTCATAAGGACCTCTGGGGTGGCATACTTGGTGTGAGCTAGTTTTATATTGAACGAATTATATCGATCGTTTCAAGATAGAAAAATGAGATTTATCAAATGCGTCTCTATCACATTTTTCTATGTTCAACAGTTGAAAAGTTATTAAAAAGTCCTCAGTAAAACTACGATATTTAAAAAAAAATCGACATACATGCCCATGAAGATACATTTTTTTACGTAAAAATACACAACGGCAGAAAGATATTAAAGTACAACTTTCAAAACAATCTACTGTATCTTTATACTCTGAAGAAATTAAGGCAAATCATATTAATAACGAATAATCAGTTTACATTACCGCACAGTACAATTTCAGTCAATTCTTTCTCATTTGAACAAAGTTTAACGGTATAACGAAACGTTTTGCTAATAGATAATAAAAGAGATTAACCTTTTCTTTACGACAATAATTTTTAACTGAAAACAAAGCCGGCAATGAATCACATAACTTTCCCGGCTATGCCGGTCAAGTCATGAAATTCATTTTTGAATAAACTTTCTGGCTACGAAGTGTTTATTAAATTTGGGAGTCCCCCACCGGGAAGGGGTATTAAGTTACTTTAGTGACTTAATGCCCTCCCGAATTTGTGTGACTGTAACAAATAAAATACGTTTCTAATTTTTTTTCGTTTTAGGGACTCCCATATTAGAGAGAAAGCATTCGGATAAAATTAATTCTTAAGAAAATAATCTCTAAGTGGTGATAATAAATTTAAAAGAAATTTTTTTTAATTATTTAAGATACAACTGTTAATTTTAAATAACAAAATTGTGATCTAGAAAGGAGGTGACAATTTTTGGCTAGTTTTTTTTAGTAAATACTAGAGTAAGGGTTATCAAAAAATAAGACATTTACATTTTAATTGTAACGGGTTACTTGCGAAATGGATTTAAATTTAAAATAAATTAAGTTTTTTTTATTAAAAAAATAACTTTTATTACCACTAACCATTGGAGTGAAACGAGCAAAGACTTTTTCAGGTGGTTTGAAAACCTATACATGTAGAAAATATAGATAAGGAAAACTCCCATTAAATCCCTTTGTGATGAAAGATATAGCTAAAGAAAGAAAAATATTTGAAGTCATTTTTTGGGGAGGGGGTAATCGTTAAATAAAAATGTTTCTTAATTTCTGATACCGATAAAAAAACTTCAACTTTAGTAAGAAAAGTTAAATGCCCCAGCAAAGATTCGAAATTTTATTTTGGCCAAAATAGACTCACCCCTTTTTTTCACTTTCTGCAAAAATTTAATAAATTCTTTCCCCTAAAAGCAGTACATGTCTACCAAGTTTGAAGAAAATCACTTCGTGATTATGCATAGGAAGAGGATACGCGAATATGGGGCTATGACCTCAGGTGAAAAGAAAGAAGTGAATGCGGCAATTACTTAGGAAATGTTAAGGAATTGGCTGTCCTGCCAATTCCTTAAGAATTTTTTGAAAGCTTTATGAGACTGGAACTAAGCACATTAAAACAAAGGACCGAGGAAGACCAAGGGAAACAAGAACAGTTGCTCTTGATACTCTACATTTGCTCTATATTTTAAATTGAGTCGAAGAAGATCGACATGTAAGTACTCGACAGCTAGGAGATATGATACAAGTACGGCATTCAACAGTGCGGAGAGTACTGCACGAGCAGTTGTTGTATCCATACCGCATATAATAATTTCAAGCACTTACACCTGCACATTATCCAGCTAGAGTGAATTTTTTCCAGCGGTATTAACAGCAGAATGCCAATCCCATGTTCGCTGCTTCAGTGCTGTATACTGATGAAGCTTCCTTTATGAAACACGGCATTACAAGCTTACATAACAATCATGTGTGGGCAGATGAAAATCCCCACGCCATATTTGAAGGAAATCATCAGGAACGCTTCAAAGTAAAGGTATGGATCGGCACCTTCGGGGAAATGTTGTCGGGCTCTCACTTCCCGCCACCGACATTGTATAGTAAGTAACAGTTATGAACAGATCATAGAAAATGAACTCCCTCTATTTTTTGAAGATTTGCCCTTTGAAAGAAGAAATAACTGCTACTTTATGCACGACAGTGCACCAGAACAGTACAACTGCATGCGAGGCGGCTACTCAGTATTACGTAAGGCAAAACTGGATCGGAAGAGGCGGGCCGGTACCATGGCTTTCTAGATCCCATGATTTGAATCTTATCGATTATTGTGTGTGCGAGGGCACTTGAAATCTTTGGTTTTACAGCGTCTATTAATAATGTTGAGACTCTTCGACAAAGAATTACGGATTCATGTAACGTCGACATGGGATTTTTGAAACGAGTACGCCAGTCGATGCAAAGGCGTGTTATATCATGTATTACCTCAAATGAAGGTTTTTCGAGCACCTGTTGTGATTTTATTTTCTTTCTGTTTGTGGACGTTTAAGGTGGCTACTGTGAGTTTGTTATTTCATGTATTATAAAAAAAAAAATTATTTATTTTTTTAAATATTCATCATTCAAATAATGTCTTCATATTAATGATTATTTTGTGTTTTCTGTTCAATCTATGTCTTCATTTTTAGTAGAAAGCTTGGTTATTTTACGAAGCAAGTAAAAAAACCAAGTATCTTGTTCGTTTAAAATTAAGATTACTCTTTTGACTCTTGTGGTTTTTTAATAAAATTTATCGTTTACCCGTTATTTGGATTTAAAGATTTTAGATGTCCGCCATTTTGAAAAATATTATTAGATAAAGTTGTTTATTTTTCTAACAATAGGTCTTTATCTTAATAAGTACCGTGCCAAATTTCAACGAAATTAATCAAACCATTCTGGAGCTAAAAATTATTTAGTGAAAAAACAAAATGGCGGCTAACGGGAAACAAAGCATTTCCGGGCCCATATCTATAGGAATTTTTTTCTTTATTTTAATATAAAAAAACTATTTCAAAAGTTTGGCGGCCTATTTTAGAAACCCCCGGTATATACATATGTATCCCACCGGGCTGGTCTAGCGGTAAACTCGTAGTCGAAAATGAGTTGTTTAACAGCTGATTTTTGAAGGCGAAGGTTTGGAGGTTCAAATCCTAGTAAAAGTTAGTTTATGCGGATTTTAATATTAGGCATTGGATACCGGTGTATACTTTGGTGGTTAGGGTTCAATACCAACTGTAAGTCTCAGGAATGGTCTGCCTGAGTCCTTACAAGACTACACTTTATTTACATGTCATACATCATCATCTCATTGGGCCGTGAGGTGGGTTGCTTATTGTTCATTAGTCGAACAGATTGTAACGTAAACACCAAAAAAAAGATTATATATATCTTTTTTTCTATGTATAATAATAATAATTTCTATTTATAATTTTTTTTTTTTTAAATTTATAGTCACATCAAAGTCATTAGGATTCATCAATATCTGTATAAATGTACCGGTAAACGTGTAGTCTTGAACAGACAGATAGGCCCACCATTCCTGAGACGTCTGGTTAATTAAAATCCAACTATCAAAGAACATCGTTACCCACAATCTAATATTTAAATCCGAATAGAAGTACTTTTATTAGGATTTGAACCTTAGAATTCTCAACTTCAAAATAAGCTAATTCACAACGACAAGTTTTACCACTAGAGCAACCCGGTGGGTTGCATTAGTTCTTATTTATTTATTATTCAATAAATAATTGATTAAGAAATTAATTTAAATATATATAATTAGGTAATTAAATAAAAAATAAATTAGTTAATTATTTGGTTAATTAATTTTTATGATGAATAGTGTGTTAATATGTGTTGTAGTTTAAAGGGAAGATGACAAGTAGAATACATTACGGTGCAGTGATTTATGTACACAATCTAAGCTGTGCCTCTAGTAATATAAAACTAACAACGGAGGAACACATCGTGAAAGTATTTCTTTAATTAAAAAATCAAATCACGATTCTATTTACTAGGAACAAACCGATTAAGTTTATAGCTGTATATATTTTATAAAACGGAAATATTTGTTTGTGCAAGCAGAAAAAAGAAATGAATGAAAATTTGTAACCATTTATTCAAATATGGTACTTTTTTCACTGTTTTCACATTTATTCATTGTTTCTTTTTACGCTTACCATTTTCTGTATTCGCATAACATTACATTACCTGTATATTTTTTTTAAAAAAGTCCAGATTATTTATTTTTATTTTCATAAATATATTACAAAAAAAATAATTTATACATATTATGCAGAACATTTTTGTGGGAAGAGAAACAGTAGAAACCTTATAAACAATAAAAAAAGCACATAAAAATATAATTTCTATTTACGATCGATAATCGTAAAAAAATTTCATGCGAAATAAATATCATAAAGATGCTATAGAAAGCGGGTTTATTCGTTCTGCAGACAGATTTTAAACAAACAATATTACCGGAGTAGGTTCAGTTAATTTTTTATTTAACCTCCAGGACTACCGTTAGGTATTGCTTCAAAGGATGAGATGAAATAACAGTTTTGTAGCGTGTGAAAAAGTCATGACTGACCGAGATTCGAACCCGAGACCTGCGGATAAAAGGACGAGACGCTACCATATGCGTCATGGAGACCGGCAGGTTTAGTTAATATTGAAAAGGCTAACTGTCTTGTTAAACGAAAAGTAAAAATAATAGATTAGGTAAAGAGTGGCAAAACTCTCTAAATAAATACGTAGGCTCTCCCCCTTTTATCACAAGATCATCATTGAAAATAGATATATATATAGAGAGAGAGAGAGAGAGTGAAAGACGGAGAATTTGTAATATGATTGTGAAAGAGGATGACAACTAAATGCATCGACTAAGCAACAAATGGAAAAAAGAATCGAAGCGAGGGAAATTGTTCGATTCAACTTTTTAATGATAATGTAAAAATCTGATAAACCGTTATTCGAGGTGGGAAGAATAACTAGAGATGATATTTTTTAGAAAAATATGAAAAGAAATTATATGAAGAAAAATGTTAAGGAAAAATAAGAAGCTTTTAACATTATAAAAATAAAAAAAAAAATAAACAATTATCGCAAGATGAAAGAAAAAATTTCTCCCCCAACTTGATATAAAACCCTTCATTATCTATTAAATCACAAAATTAAATTTTTACCAAATGCGAGATGAATTTCTATTCCCCGTTCAAAACGACGAAAAAAAGAAATAGTTTTAAATTTCATTTTTACCAGTTGAATTTTTTTTTTTAATTCATCCTGAGAGTGTAAATT
The DNA here is from genome assembly GCF_047948215.1 of Lycorma delicatula. Classification (NCBI taxonomy): domain Eukaryota; kingdom Metazoa; phylum Arthropoda; class Insecta; order Hemiptera; family Fulgoridae; genus Lycorma; species Lycorma delicatula. Next base: position 125,753,838 of record NC_134461.1, on the reverse strand, counting down.
TGATAAATATTCATAACGTTCAATGTTCAACGTTCAATGTTTTATAATACTACTTATTTTAATGAATCTCCAAACTCTATTTTCATCGACAAAAGATTCCACTAGAAAATATTTCAAACAAAAAATCACATATTGCTAAGATTTCCATCATGTAAATTGTACTAAGTGGTTAAAATAAATTTATTCTGCTACAATTCGTTGAAAAAGTTCTGCTATTCAAGTTCATAAAAAATATACATAATAAATAAAATTATAAACGAAATTATAGATGAAACTTGCAGAGAGAATTTGCATAAGAGATATGTCATCGCTTTCCTACTAAAAAAAACGAGAAGCTGTATATTTGTACATATGAAATCTAATTCTGAATATTTCCTGAGAAAATAATTTAATTTCTAATACCTAAATAACAGACTTCCTGATTTTGACAAATTATCCACCGAAGTGTAATTTAAAAAAAAAAATATCTCTCATGGGAAGTTCTTATGAAGTATAATTTAATTAGCGACTCTATCACACGAAAGATGATGTTATAAAATGCAATACGGTTTTGATTTACAACATACTGTTCAATCAGAGTTATAGAGTATTTATTAAAAATTTCCGGGTAAATAAAATACTACAAGAAAAAATTTTTCTTAAATATGTGATATTTTTCTTTTTCCTGTTTAATCTCCGAGAATTACCGTTCAGGTATTACTTCAGAGGACGAATGAGGATGATATGTATGACCGTAAATGAAGTTTAGTCTTGTTCAGTCTCAGTTTGACCATTCTTGAGATGTATGGTTAATTGAAACCCAACCACCAAAGAACACCGGTATCCAAAATCTAGTATTCAAATCCGTATAAAAGTAACTGCTTTTACTAGCACTTGAACGCTGGAATTCTCGACTTCCAAATCAGCTGATTTGGGAAGAGACGCATTCACCACCAGTAGACCAACCCGGTGGGTTAAATATCTGATAATGTATGTTGACAACAGTTTTCAAAGTTTTGTTTATAAATTTAATACCAAATTAAAATTTAGTCAAATTTATTTAATTTTGCTTGCTGAAACCATATAAAAAACCACATTAAAAACAAATCTAACTTCTTACACTTCTTACAAATTAAATAATTTGTTGAAAATTTTCAATCTTTCATGGCCGAAAACAATCATATTATTACATATTTCTGATTTTGTTTTTTATCACCTTAGAAAATAGAATATTATTTATTGTCTACGCTAATTATGTATAAATACACATTTTTAAATTGTAAACTTCTGACAAAAGTGGTCAGTTCATGATTAGAGTAACAAGCATAACATACTATACAAAAAAAACCCTACTTTACTTAAATAAAATAAAAATGGCATTACTTAAAGATAAAAAAGATAAGGTAAGTATGGAAGAAAATATAATTATATAAAAAATTTTTGTACTCTTTTAGTAAAATTCTGTGATTCGGAAACCTTATCTCCCCTATTCTCTTGACCGATTGTTACTAAAATAAATTGAATCAATTCGTATTCAGAAGTAATTTTGAACAAAAATCGGTTGAAAATATCAATTAAAACTAACTGGTTAAACTGGTAACTGGTTAAAAAGAAAAAAAAAATTGTAATCCTTCGTCCCTTGAATAAATTTGTTCGAAAATATATCGGAAGTTAAATAGTAATGTAATGGAATCGCTTCAATATTACAAAAATGTAGTTCTGAGAAAAAGTTTTTTTGTCTTCAACTCTTTATGAGGGTTGAACAACACTGAAAAAAAATCAAAGAGAAATAAGATCAAATAAGAACTATCTAAGAGATATTAGGCTATGGGAAAATATTATTTACTCTTTGAAATAAAATTTTGAGGTTCCGGATGGATTCTACAAGGTCCGTATATACTTGCCTCTTTACCGATCGTGATTAACTTCAATGACATCACTACCTCATGTACAGAAATCACGAAGTTAAAGTTTTTCTAAGTAGGTTCAGCCAGTCTAGAGATATATAAATATATATATATAAAAAAACAGACCGATATACATATATCCAGTTGGTATTATTTAACTCTAAAATTGTGTTTTTTTATTTTTAATATGCAGTAGAACGGAGTATCTGAGAAGAAAAGATTAGAAGCTTTTGAAATGTGGTGCTATAGGAGAATGTTAAAAATCAGATGGGTGGATAAAGTGACAAATGAAGAGGTATTGCGGCAAATAGATGAAGAAAGTAGCATTTGGAAAAATATAGTTAAAAGAAGAAACAGACTTATAGGCCACATACTAAGGCATCCTGGAATAGTCGCTTTAATATTGGAAGGACAGGTAGAAGGGAAAAATTGTGTAGGCAGGCCACGTTTGGAGTATGTAAAACAAATTGTTGGGGATGTAGGATGTAGAGGGTATACTGAAATGAAACGACTACCACTAGATAGGGAATCTTGGAGAGCTGCATCAAACCAGTCAAATGACTGAAGACAAAAAAAAAAATGCAGTATAACTACACAAAGGAAACTCATAGCCGAAAAAGTAAATTGTTTAAAGTTGTCGAGTAGATCTTAATCTAAATATAATTAGCAACGGAACACGTACGTCTGGTACAAGCGTAATTTCCGCCGCGCAGTTTTCCCACCATAGCGGCCTGTGCCCCCGCCTCTTAGGCTTCAATAAAAGAGCATGCATGAGTGTGAATTTTCAATTGATCGCCGACCACTATCTGAAGAAGACCAAGAAGAAGAAGAAGAAGATAGAAGAAGTTCCCTGGCCGCCTGGAAGCCGGTGGACGTGGACGCTACTTTCCCGCTCCAGCTCGCCGGGTTTCAATCGCCCTAGCCGGCGGACTCAGCAGCAGGAGCTGGCCCAGCGTGGGATCGCTAGGGCAGAAACGCCTCGGCCGGCGAAAAACGACCCACGCCGACCCGACACTGCGGGGCTCTGGGGGCCACCACTGCTGCGCTGTAGGTGGAAGCCCAACTGCCGCTGAGGGGAAGCCCGGTCTGATTTCAATGGACGAGCTGCAACTCCCCGACTTCGCCGAAGATCAGCTTCCGAATACAACAGTTCTTCTAAGAGCTAACGCAAAAAACGGTCCTTTTCAGGGCTACCGTAAAGCAATAAATTGTAACTAGCAATCGAAACCAGCCGACGACAACAACACCCCTTCTCAGGGTACCTACAAGGTTATAAAGTGCCACGTGCCATCACAGCCAATCGACGACAAAATATACTGTATTTAAATTAATGTGGGATATTTCAAACAGTTGAGAAATAAACTGATCAGTCAAGTGCATGCGACTGAATGTCATATTAAAGTAACCTTTACCTCATTTATTAAGTATCTTTGAATGCCAATAAATTACATGGAAATCATTCAAATTTACAATATAACTGATATTTTATGAAAATTTGTCCTATTCAAATTATATACTCAAATTATTAAAAAAACATTATCATAGATGTAAGCTATGATTTATATGGATTCACTTTATTTTTAATAATTGAATTCTTGTGGTTTTTATTAAAAAAATAAAAATTGTTTTCAAATTTGTAAATCAATTTCAGCAGAAAATAACATTCATATTCGATATACATTTATACCATATCCTATTGATATGGTCCAAGTTGTTGATTTGTTCAAGGTTATATCCCACATCTACAATAGATCAATAATGCTTTAACATAAAAAAAAACTGATGTTTTTTTTTACATTAATAATATAATTAATAAAAGGAAATATAACATAAGGATTTTGTAATACAACCATTCAAATGGAAAAGAGAACATTTCCTCATACCAATTCTAAATACATGTAAATTTACGTTTATGTATAAATATTTATCCGAATAAAAAATTCAGTTTTGTTTAATAATATAATATGTTGTAAAAAGAAAAGGTTAAATTAATAAATTAGTTTCACATAAAATAAATTTTCGAAACTGTTATGTATTAAAAAAAAAGGTTTATTTCAAAAGCGATTCGTGAAATTTTTTGCCGTAAATATTTTTATTATATAATTATTTATCTTCTTTTTAATTTCATCCATTGATGACTTAAGTATTGAACATAGAGCGAGTCAAAAGTTAAACTTGCATTTAATCCTTTTTTTTTTTACTAATTCACGACTAGAAGGGAAACATTTTCCTTAATATAAAACACCTACACGTGTCACAGGGCAATATATTCATACGCTTTCGCTCTACATTCAAATAGATTTTTCACTCATATACTTGTTCGATTTTTTGTTGTATTATGATACTTAAAATTCGATTAAAATTTGTCTATTTACAATCGATTATTTAATCGTACATAAACAATGAAAGAACCGTAATTTATTGCAGATGTATAAGATTGTCTACTGATTTTAAATTTTCTTACATTTCACCCGTAAAATAATGGCTTTCTTTTGTAACCTAAAAAATCTTTTCAAAATTTTGTTTAGATGATGACACTCAAAAAATAAGGAGATTACCCATCCACGACACACTTCTCTCATCAAGGAAAGATATTAATGTTAAAGCCAAATATATTAGAGCGTATTTTTTCTAATGTACACTAGATACTTGTTACCATAAGAATTCACTATTAGTGATTTCTTATGATAACAATCAGCTGTTGTTATGTTATTGCTAACTTGAAGCAATAGTTTTTCATATAATTTATTGTATTTCTGTCATTATAATAAAATTATTATCTAAGTAATTTTTATTTTACAATTGTGGTTTAATTTGCAGTTTTTTCTTTAAACTTTTTAATAGTAAACTTTGTTTTTACAAATTTTTCACATCACCAAAAAAGAATTTGGTTTTCGTTTATCTTAAATATGTACTTTTCTGACAGATGTAATAATGTCTTGTTTCTAATAAAATTAAAAAATTTCTAACTTTGTTTTATTCGACTTATCGTATTAATTTGTTTAAAATTAATTAATCTTCAAGTTTTGTTTAAAAGTTTTACGTGTTTATTACCAATTTACAAAAGTTATTCTACGTCAAACATAAAAACAAGTTTTTTTATCCCAATTATTGGTTTTCACCCCAGATTTCTCAACGACGGTTCTGGCATCTATTTTATTCAATTTTTTAGGTCAAAAATCATAAGAAATCACTAATTTTTTTCCTTAATTAACGTCCTAAAAGTTTTAAAACGACCTCATTTCACCGAGGTAGCTAAAATCCAACCGAAATCTTTCACTAACCGTAGCTCGCAAACGAAGCATTTTAGGACATATGGGTACAATAGGTTATGAAAGTCCGAGAAGAACTTCGTGATACACCTGTTTATTACTTTCATGAATTTATCTTACCGTTATTTTAAGCGGTTACAATTAAAATTATTAATCTGGGATTTATTTAAATTTATATTTTATTTTATAAATGTGCTTTTTGTGATACTATGGTTTTACCGTGATTTCTATCGATTTATCCAGGGACGGGGATGTTCCTGTTTATATCGATGGAGTAACATATCTACCGATTTCTAATGCGATCAGAATGGAAAAATCTATTTATTTAATATTTTTTTAAGTTATTAGGTTTTAAAACGTCAAGAAATTAAAAATACTCGAAGGGGAGAGAGGAAGTTTTGTTTTTATCGAAATTAATACTTTCCCATTCTTATACTGTGCCTTATACTAGCCGATAAAGTAAAATCGTTTTTCAATCGACGACGTTCATACCTGGAGGGAATAAAAAATAGTTAATCCGAACGTTATACTAGATAATTACATCGTTTTAGTTTATTTCTTTTTATAAAATATCATTTCGGAGAAAAGAATTACTGAGTACATTAAAAAACAAAAATTTCTACGAACTAATGACAGTAATTTGTTTTCGTGTTTTTTTTCGTAGGTGGAGTAATGTAATATATTTCAATATGTCTCTTAATATGAAGATATAAGTTTAGATATGAATAGTAAAGAAAAATAGTATATTACTATTTCTCAGTTTCTTACGTAATTTCAATATTAATTAAAACTAGATATTTAAATCCAATACAATTATAAATATAGATTTAAAAAAAAAACAAAAAAAATGGTTAGGTATTCTTCTAATTAAACATGCAAGAATAAACTTTCTAAATTAGTTAAACAGTTACTACATATATATTTCTAGAATTACAGCATTTTCAATAAATATTAAATAGTTACATTTAAACTATACTAATAAAATGAAGTTTAGATATGAAAAAGAAAAAAAAAATACTGACAGTTAAATTATGAAGTTTTTTTGAATTAATTATTTTTTAATGGTTTAAAAGGTCTACCTATCTATAAAATTAAATATCGGGAACATTTGAAACTTATCGGGGTAAATGTAAACATTCATTTACTATAATAAATCCAATTATTAAGTTAAGCAATATATACAAAAATTCATTTTGTTTTCAATTACCATTAACAAAATTAAACACTTAGTTAATTGCTTAAGTCTTTATTTTTTTGAATGAAAATATTGAAAGGTAAAAAAAAAAACAATTATTTTGACATTCAATCTGCCTTCAGTTATGCAACATTACTGGTTTTTAATATTTTATCCAGTTCCCTACATGTGTACTCAATACTGGAATGCAGTATAATAAAATTGGGTGATTCTAACCGGTGTATAAATGCATATACCGGTTACTAATATTCACACCGATACTGCATTATAGTTGCCCCAGCGAATCTACGAGTTTGTGACGTCACGTGCTGACATCTCATTATATTATTGTTTTCCAAAATGTTTTGCTCGTAATTATTATTATTTTTATTTCATTTTTCGACTTACAAAAAATACCGGCGCCCAAAAAATATATTTATGTTGTTGTGTGTTCTATTCTTTCCACTTGAGTTGATGTATAAAAATTTTTAATACTGTAAACAATAACAATTCAAATAACAATAACAAATACTGTAAACAATAACAATTCCTTAACCGATAACTAATGCTCTGATCGGTATTATGTACAAAATTTATACATGCAGTTAGAAAGATGTCTTTCGTCACGATTATATTTAGATCCGTTATTCGTAGTACATAATGTGTGTATAAAGAAATAAACTTTAGTTCAATTATATAGTGTTCAGTGAAGGTATTCAGATGCGTTTTTGTGCGATCATATTATTTTATAATTACTCATTGTTTTTCCCGGTTTTCGTAATATATTATATTTTATTTTATTTCTGTTCGTGTGTTGTTAGTACGGTTTATTATAGAAGAATTTAGATCCGTACTTAAGAATAAAAACTTGGGAGTCAAGCACGTGAAATTATCAATAATGTTTATGATTTTTTTGAAAAAAGAAGCTCTAAAAGTAGGTAAATTAACTGATGACATACATATAATTGGCATTCAAAAATGCGAAGAAAGAACTGCTCCTGCTTGTGGGATATCAAGAACACAAGTTCAAAAACTCTTCCCACCGGGTTGGTCTAGTGGTGAACGCGTCTTCCCAAATCAGCTGATTTGGAAGTCGAGAGTTCCAGCGTTCAAGTCCTAGTAAAGCCAGCTATTTTTACACGGACTTGAATACTAGATCATGGATACCGGTGTTCTTTGGCGGTTGGGTTTCAATTAACCACACATCTCAGGTACGGTCGAACTGAGAATGTACAAGACTACACTTCATTTACACTCATACATATCATCCTTATTCATCCTCTGAAGTATTATCTAAACGGTAGTTACCGGAGGCTAAACAGGTAAAAGAAAGAAAGAAAGGTTCAAAAACTCAGAAGAGAAAAAAATAACATGATTTTTCATCAACATCCCAATCGTCTTCTTTCAGAACGGCGAAAAAGTATAAAGGACGTTTGAAATCTGTCAATGGACAGGACAGTTTTGATTTAGGTGTAGTTAAAAGAACAGTAACTGAACTAAATTCAAAGAACAATGAATTACCTACTTTAAAAAAAATAAGGCAAGAGTTTCAGTCATCTATTGTTTTTAAAAGCAGTGAATCAACTTTAGCTGTTATTTTGAAAGAGTTAGGTTCAAATGGCGTAAAACTGAAAATAAAAGAAAACTTTCAATTTGAGAAATCTGATATCAGGCGGAACAGAATTGAATATTTGCAGGCAATGACTAAATACAGACAAAGCAATGCTACAATTGTTTATTTGGATGAAACGTACATTTTAAGTTCGCATTGTTCGATAAAGTCGAGGTCTGATGGTATTGCTGAGGGACTTCATGTGCCGATTAATAAAGGCCAAACTGTGCTGAACATGATCGTTACGGCCAAAGAATGTTCTTTTCAAGGTGGTGCCCATCTAAGGGATGTAATCTTCAAACACAGAGTACAGTACAAAACTCCTGTCCTTTAGCAATGTGTTCCACACAGTTGGCAATAAAGGTTGTGTAACAAACAAGTTCCACAAATACATTTTAAATGTGTCCCCTCGTTATGGCCCACATATATATATATATATATATATATATATATATATATAAAACGATTAAATATTTCTCTCCGGAGCGACTTTTAACAGTAAAACTATTCCAAAAATCATTTTCCACTGCCTCGTTTGACAAACAAGAGCGCACAATAGAAGTTACAAATATTATTAAAGGTTTTACCATGAATAAATTAATATAGCAATTATTTTTAAATAATTTTTACTCAAATACAATTTCGTCCACGTCGTATTTATTCTAAATATTTTCTAACATAGATGATTACAATTCTCTTTAAAATATAAATAAATAACCACTAATAAGTGAAATTATTTGTTCAGAAATGAAGCAAAATTGAAGTAATGTTGATCCAATATTACATAAATTGGGTAAGCAAAGATAAAATATTAATTGTTATGTGGATAACTGGACATCTTTAACAAATATTTTTACGCATTTCACAAGTGTGATGAAGTCGAGTTAGATTAAAAAAAATATATATAAATATATAAAAGAATACATTTGCTTAGTTTTGAAGAATGATATCAGTACTAAACTAAAATTATAAAGGTTAACAGTCATCATCATCATTCACTAAAGGCTACGTCTTGTAGATTTAGCCACGTCACTCATCGCCGCTTCTCTCTTCAAGTCATGTGAACCAAGGCCAATCTCCTCTTTAACATTATTGATGATGGTTGCTCGGTCTACCTCAGGTGTTTTACCCAAAACCTTGCCCTCAAATGTATTCGTCAAGAACTGGTCGTGTCGTAGTACATGTCTTATCAATTTCGCTCTTCTTTTTCTTCGTATAACGTTTAGCAAGGACCTCCTCTCACTTACTTCTGCTAATACTTGATCGTTTCTTTTCCTATCCGCCCAGCTTGTTCTTGTTATTCTCCTCCAAGTTTACATTTCCACTGCTTTCAGTCTTTTTCTTTCTGCTTTCCCAAGCGTCCACGTTTCACACCCGTAAGTTAGAACACTCCAGACATACGTTTTTGCGAACCGTTTCCTTATTTGCGTACTCATATGATTATCAGTCAGTATATTATTTTTATCCTGAAAAGCTCGTTATTTCAGCGCTATTCTTCCTTTCACTTCTGTGGCACATTTATTATCGCTAGGTAACGGTGCTTCCCGAATAACAAAAACTATCGACCTTCTCTTTAACAGTACTGTCTAATTCAATAAACCTTTGTTTATCCTACGATCATAATCTTTCTTATTTTGGCTTCTTTTATTAAGCCGTTGATGTCAATCTCTGTTTTCTGCATTTTATACAGATTTAGAATTAGTCTTCCATCCTTCCAGTCGAGCTTTATTTCTCTCATTGTTTGAAATAGCAATTTCCAATCCACCTTGTCAAAGGCTTTTTCTAAGTCTGCAAAAGTCTAAAAGGTCTTCCAATTAACCCCAATTCTTCTCTCCAATAACACTCTCAGCGCTAATATCGCCTCTCTAGTTCCCTTCCCAGATCTGAAACCGAACTGGACATCTCCCAAATTTGCCTCAACTTTCTCTTTTATTCGGCTTTTAACAATGTTCAGCATTATCTTTGAAGTATGGGATAACAAGAGACTGTTCTGTAATTGGTGCAATCCACCGTTTACAGTTTTGCTATTTCTAAAATCTAGCGGGGGTATTATTCTCTTTTCATAGCAACGTTTGATAAGCCTATACAAAAACTCCTTTGTTAACTCTAAAAGGTTAACAGTAAAAAAAAAATAAATAAAATACTGGGGAAGTGTACAAGACCATAGCTTTAACGAGGGGCTTCGCTAGCGCCCCGTCTGGCAAGTATGACAATTTGACAGCTATATATAAATATAGCTGTCAAATTGTCATACTATCAATACAGCTAAGCTATATAGCTTAGCTGAATTAATAGTTTTATTTTATTTCCATAGCATTTATGTAAATAATACGTCCATACAACAACATATGGTATTCAGCCATGTTTCTGAGGTCGAGTTTGTTTTACCTCGAACTTATTATGTTCTGCGACTTGTTTGCAATTCACTTTCAGATAAAACACTATGATAAAAATATAATCAAAACATATCCTGTCAAAAAGTTTTCATCTTATTAGTAGTATAATGCGGTTTAAACTTTCATTCGACAATTTGCCTACTACCTAAATTTTATTTTTAATTTCGATATAAGATAATTTTTATTAATTTTACATGAAACCTTATGGACAATTCCATCTTAGAAAAAATTGAAATTTTCTCCCGCTAAAAAAAAAATCTTATAATTTTACATTCCTACGCGTAGATAAACGGTTTAACTATATAAGAGAATGTATGCTAAATCAGGTTAGATTTTCTGGGTTGTGTTTGAAGATTTTGCTATTTTATGACGTCCTCAAACAAAACAATATAATTTTAGGGTTGAAAAATACGAGAGGGCTGTATGACAATATTACACTATATTTTTCCTTGATATTTCTAGACTGGATGGACTGATTCGGATGAAATTAGGCACAATAGTTTTTGTATATTAGCCACTGATGCCGTTTAATTTTTGATTAAATTAAAAGGGCAGGCAGATACCGACCTTTAGGAACTCTTATCTCAAAATTTTATTCAAAGGGTAGGTAAATTTTTTCACTTAATTTAATGTACTTGAGGTATCTAAGATATCTTTTGATGGTGATTGTGGTCTTATTCATCAAACTTGCATAAAGGAATGAAGGCAAAAACCTTTCTTTTCTTTTTTTTCGAACTGCATTGAAAGTCAAATTCTTTTATTAATTAAATTATTCCAATTAGTAAGGCATTTAGAATAATATTCAGGCGATTTCAATAAGGAGTGTGGCATAGTAAACTTTAATATATTGGCATTTTACTCAGTTATAATTTTTCTTCATATCTTCATCGAATTTATCAATTTTTTTTAATGAAATTTTGTTCAATGTCCTCCTAATAAAATTTCATCTTGGTTATAATTTTATAATCGATTAAAGGAGTTTTCCCGATTTTGATAAGAAAGTTATGCAATATTTGGAAGCATTTTTCATTCATAATTTTTTAATAACGATTAAATCGGTTTCGTTTCGTAACATTTTTATAGAAATATTTTTTATTAGAAACTTATTATTCAGGAAGTTAGTTTAATTTGAAAATTTTTTTATTAAAACTGACGTAGACGTGCATCAATCGATAGGATGAAATGTAACTAGGTCGATTACTCTTGCGGTGACATTTGATCGATGATCTTAAAAAAAAATATAATTTCTATTTTTAATATCTAATACTGGTATACAAAATAAAATTCAACGAGATGATTTCCAAAATATCAGCTATAAAAAATATATAATTTATATTCTCGCATAAAAGTATCATATATATTTATTCAGTAACAGCGGAAGTAAAAGCTAAGTAATTTTTACTTAGGTTTTATTTTATCTTAATATTAATCTTCGACGTAACATAACTTAAAAGAACAGATGTAAAATTCCACTTTTTCTTAATAGGAAATACGTGCGTTATGAGTAGATCGTTAACTAAAACAAACACTACTGTAGTCAAGGAAACAGATAGAGATTAATAGATAATTTAAGTGTATTTTATGATAAATTATTAAAATTATGATACAATAAATAAAATTACGTAATAAAAATAATAATAATTGAAATGTTATGTCATTATATGATACTTATCGTAGATATCAGTCAGGTCACGAATTCTTGAATAAAATTAATAAGGTAACTTATTAATTTATACATTTTGTTAAATCACAGATGTACAGAAAGGAAATCAATTTTATTACTTTCATGGATTTTATAGTCACAAGAAAGAAAATATAATAAAACGTCAGAGGTAGACGCTAAGTGTTTGAATAAAAGTAGACAAATTAATGCTAACTTAATTTAAAAATAATTTATTGAAAGTTATAAATATGAAGAAAAATTAAATTGTAAATGGATTACTCAAACGATTTAAATTTTTTCGGATTGACCTAACAATTGAAAATTAGAAAACATATTTTATGTGTTTAGTTTATTATAATTTCATCTTTTTACTCAATTGAACTTTTTTCTTTCAAACATCTTTGTATACCAAAATTAGAATGTTTATACATTTCTATTCACATGATTGAATGTATGTACGTATTGTTATTTCATTAAAATTTGTAATTTAAACAATATGATTAGGTGAGCGATGAAATGCCCACATTATATCGTACAAAAAAAAAAATGAATTTAAAAAATTATGACACTCAGATGTTTTCTACCGTTAGCCAAACTACAATTCAGGAAACTTAAACTAAGTATTCGTTTCAGATTTTTCGGATCGATATCGGTTTAAAAATGCGAGAGAGAAGCAAGTATAAATTTGCGATATGGATTAAGATCTCAAGAAAATGATGTTTACAAAAAGAAAAGTTAGATATAATAAAGAAATAAGGAGCATCATTAAACGGTAAATGAAAAGGAATAAAATAATATTAAATCCAGTTCAATCCCTTGAAAGGAGACCCGTAGGCGTTTGCTTAATAACAATGTCCCGCTAAAGAAGTTTCTAGTTATGGAAAGACCAGATTAAGAAAGAGAAAGAAAATGAAGAATTTAAAACAAATAGATTTAAAAAATAAAAATCTAGACACAACAGAGAGGAACAATTGAATAAATTTTTAGAAAAGTGTAGACGTTTTGGAGAACAGAAACCAACAAAAGTATGGATCGGCTGCTTTTAAGACAGATCAAGTTCTAGGCCTGGAAGTATAATTGCTGCCAAGAACCAACAAACGTTCGAACTGCGTGTCCGATAAATGCGTGAATAATGCGTAATAAAATTCAAAGAGTGTGTGCGTCACGAGAATATTCCGTTTTGAAATAGCGTTCTTGAGTGCGGTTAAGTACGAAAAACTTTCCGGGAGTTCGTTATGAACAGGTGGACAAACCGGCATTATCTTTGTTTGTTTCTTCTGGCATTACGCGAGAATCAACCAACCGATTGCTTTCAAATTTGCAGGATATAGTCGTGTTATACAAGGGAAGGTTTTAAGCCATAGACTTTGCTTCCTTGGTGGTGAGGTTGTGAATTAAAGATACTCATTGAACAAAAAAAGATTAATCCTTTTACTTTATCATTATACTTCTGTCACCATGGCAACAGAAATAAGATAAGAATTTTTCGTCGGCAAAGGTGTGTGTACTTTGGTTACAGTAGTTACTATTATTTTATCTTTTGTAATTTACTTTCTTTTTCAGGTACCTATAAAGCCTGAATACTTTAATTGTTATTTTCAGTATTATTCTCACGACCAAAAGAATAACGAAAACCACGGGGAAGTAGAAGGCGGAGCCCTATAGTTAGACGACCGAAGCGAGCTCTGCGGCCTTTAGACTGGCCCCGAGGAGCTCCTTGGTCGGCTCGGTGTTTGTTTGGGCAGCTTTGAGCCTCGAGAGTGTAGGGAACGAAGTCCCGACCGCCTAGTTGATTTAAATATAAGCTAGTTTTCTTTTTTAAATATTAGAAGCAAATATTTCTTGCATATAGTTAATTATTGATTTTGTAGTTGTATCACTTGTTATTTTTGTATTAATTTTTATTAGTAATTGTAAAATTCATAGTAAAATCAGAATTGTATTTATGGCGTATTTCCTTAAAGGACCGATAACATGCGACAGTGCTATATTAGGACTCGAAGGTAGTAAAATGAACTTGAAGGAAGGAAATGAAATGGACTCGAAGGTAGGCCTAGAATGTAAAATCTGGAAAGAGATCGCCACAAGGTAGTTAGATATTATTACGGTCAAAGGCTCAAAATGTTATAAGCCGAGGATGTAAATACATTTACGAGTATATTCAGGTTACGGTTTACGTCGTATTAAATTTTATGTAATACTTAATGTTATTAACTAATAAATATAATCGATCGTAATCCTTTAATATCTTTTCGAAGGAAAAGGTAATCCGTAATCTTAATTAGGGATTACTACCTCTAGTATTTCTTAAGATTTGCATGAAAACTGCTGGTAATGGTCAGAGTAATGGCTGATCATCGGTTATGGGAAAAGTAGACAAAGACTCGTGCAAGTACATTTTACAAATCATCTTCGCAAATAGAAAGAAAGTCAACGTATCATGTTCAAATATATGTATATATTATACGAACAATTCGCGTACATAAAGTATAACCTATCACAGATTAGATAAGGAAAAGTTAATCCAAAAACAGATAAGCTATATATATATATAAGTATATGTGATGAATAAAGATTCACCACATTAGTATTTATTCATTCCCAGACATGGTTTAACATTATATAACTTAATTTTTAATGTCCGACGGTCTTTATAATGTATGTATTAGAAAGTTCAATGAGTCTATAAGTATATACTTGTATATAGCCCGTGAAATAGACGGTCCAGACTAGCGGTCGCTTTTTTTTTAACTTCATTTTACAGTTTTATTATTATATGCTTTCGTAGTCTCTTATTTCTTCCTGATTATCTTTTTCTTTTATTTTTAATTCTATTTATTAATTTATCGTACGTTTTGTTTATTTTTTTCTTATACTGTAGTAATCGTTAACTGAAGTATATTTAGTACCGATATTTTGACATTATTTTATAATTCTAATTTATTAAATACGCATCTGTTAAAAGATGAGACAGACTTATAGGCCACATATTAAGGCATCCTGGAGTAATCGCTTTAGTATTGGAGAGACAGGTAGAAGGAAAAAAATTGTGCAGGCGGGCAACGTTTATATGTAAAACAAATTGTTAGGGATCTAAGATGTAAGGGGTATACCGAAATGAAACGACTGGCACTAGATAGGGAATCTTGGAGAGCTGCATCAAACCAGTCAAATGACTGAAGATAAAAAAAAAAAAAAACGCTTTCATACTTTTATACGTAGTAACAAGTGAAACGCAATTAAATCGAATAACACTGGGAAGTAATGATTACAGACTAAAATAAATTTTAAAATATTTAAAATTCTTTCTTTTTTTTAACAAAAATTCATTCATACAAACGGATCGAAATATTTTACTAAAATTCCATATACGTAATGAAAAAATTTACGAAATAAATAAATCAAAAATTTTCAACGCAGTAACTTCGCGCTAAACCGGACCCCGATGATATAGACCGCCGAATAATCAAACCTATTTAAAAAATATAGTATTACAGATTTAAGATTCATATATGCCTCAATAAAAAAAATAAAAGTAAATGCTACAAATAAATGCAATAGTAATAAATATATGATAGTAATATATAATAATAATAATATAATATAATTATATAATAATATAATATAAATATATGATACTTAATGATCGATACAGTAGTACAGTAAATTACAGCAGTATTCCGTACTGACAGGAGCGAGTCACCATTTACTAAAATAAATATTTAATATTTATCCACTCTTTTCAAAAAATAATTCTAGACCTCAGTCGAATTCGATCGTTCATCGTTTTAATACGTTCAAATTGTAATAACTCACCTTGTAAGTTATACAGTATAAATAAATCAGTACTGTACTTGATGTTTATTTTTTTTAATTACCATACAGTATTTGTTCATTTGAATGTATTCATGCGAGCGTGTTTTGTATACGAGTACTGTAACTAAAAATAGCGACGAAAAGAAAAATCGTAACAGTTTCTATGTAAGAAAAAATGAATGCTCTTAACCGTATAGACAAAGGTTAAAGTTTAAAAGAGATAGCCCATGATTTGTTGGTCTAGTGGTGAACGCGTCTTCCCAAATCAGCTGATTTGGAAGTCGAGATTTCCAGCGTTCAAGTCCTAGTAAAGGCAGTTATTTTTACACGGATTTGAATACTAAATCGTGGATACCGGTGTTCTTTGGTGGTTGAAAGTTGGTAACGCAAGGTAATTACTCTAAAGGTGGGGACTGTATATTAGGTGCCTGAATTAAATCACTGAATGCTTGAAAGGCATACATTTATTACTGTAAACTAATTGAAATGCTTATTATAAAAACATCGGAACATAGAATCGTAAATTAACATGTGTGATAATATAAATCGTCTGTAAGTAAATTCTAAACAAATAATGAAATATTACTATTTATGACCCTTTCTATTCTTTTCTTTCTTTTCCTGTTTAGCCTCAGGGAATTACCGTTCAAGTATTACTTCAAAGGATGAATGAGGATGATATGTATGAGTGTAAATGAAGTGTAGTCTCGTACATTCTCAGTTCGACCATTCCTGGGATGTGTGGTTAATTGAAACCCAACCACCAAAGAACACCGGTATCCATTATCTAGTATTCAAATCCGTGTAAAAATAACTGGCTTTACTAGGACTTGAACGCTGTAACTCTCGACTTCCAAATCAGCTGATTTGGGAAGACGCGTTAACCACTAGACCAACCCGGTAGATTAACAATTGATGACCCGCAAGAGGGAATAGTCAAGCTAATACTCATGTCTATCATACAAGGTAAGGTCCAAATGATGCGTACAATTCGGCCTCATCTTACCGACTGTGTAACTTGCCAGCCGCTCGTAATAGAGCGCGCTGAAACCAAAGACAGGCAGAACATCAACCAGAATTTCAATTAACCACACATCTCAGGAATGGTCGAACCGAGACCGTACAAGACTACACTTCATTTACACTCATACATATCATCCTCATTTATCCTTTGAAGTAATACATGAACGGTAATTCCCGGAGGCTAAAAGGAAGCCCTCAATTTAGAAATTGCGAAGCAAACAGTTTCACACGAAAAAACAGAGAGGCCACTGCAAATTTTTGTGCTAAAATGGTCGCTAAAAATAGTTTGGGGAATAACGCAACCAAGGACCAATCTATGGCCCGATTCTACAGTCAAAAGTTCTAATCTCGATAAAAAATTAGGAGGTAAGTCATCATTTACCGCTAATATTGGTTGGTTAGTAAGACGGAAATAATGACGTGGTATATGCTTATTAAAAATCTACGGTGAGAGTCTTTTTAATGATAATATAGCTAGTGAAGAGTTAAAAAAATTCTGTTTAAGTTTATTGTTGAAGAAAGTTTAACTGTTCAAATATTTAACGCGGACGAGACTGGTCTATTTTTTATAATGTTACAAAAAAAAACCAATGACCTCAAACTTGAATCTTCGAACAAAGGCTAAAAATCTAGTAAAGAAAGTAAAAATCTAGAAGACGTCCTGTAGAATAACGCATCGGGAAGATTAAAGTTGCCATTGTTACTTATACGAAAATCTGCTAGAAAATATTAACTTAAATGCTCTTCCATCTAAGTGCACTTACCAAAAAATCAGCTTGAATCGAGTTTAGATATCTTTAAAATCGGTTTCATAACATATTTGTTCTTTTAGTCATCAAATATTTGATAGAAAATAGATTAAAAGAAAAGGCGGTTTTGTTCACTGACAATGATTCATTTCATCCTCCAGAACAACAGCGGATATCTGGTAATGTTTACGTAAAATTTTTGTCTTAAATGAAAATGCTCTCATACGACCACTCGACCACGGAGTTATGGAAGGTTTAAAAATTCTATATAGAAAGAAATTGATAATCTCAGTGTTAGGACAACAAGAGGCTGATGAAAAACTCGTAAATCTTACAAAAAATTCTTAAAACAATCAATGTAAGAAAAGTTATTTAATTTTGTGCTACTGCTCGGAATGAATTGATAAGACAGCCTTAATCAAAAGTAGGAAATATGTTTGGCCAGATGTCCCAATGGAGGAATCATTCTCTGATCAAATCTCGTTGATAGAGACAGCGACACTGAACATAATATCGTCCAGTTATTTCAAAAATTGTACGATTGTTCAGCAGTAACTGTTGAAGACATCTTTCCGTGGTTAACATGCGATAATAGCATTGAACATGAGATCTCAAGCGAAGACGATATTGTAAAGGCTTATCTGACGTTGTTCTACACGAAGGTTAGTCAAAATGATAGGACACTGTAGAGGAAGTAACGTGTAAAAATAGTTTTGAAGCTGTGGAAATGTTATCTACTTCAACAGATGAGAAGACATGTCATGCGACGAATTTTTAACGTTAAAATTTTATGAGATGATGCATCACGGAAGAGCTTATCAAAATTGAAGCTGAAAAACATACCCGATTCTTTAACTTTTACATGTATAAATTTTCTTGAAATATTTCCTTGTGTTTTTGTTAATTACTGTTACTGAGAATGAACTGAACTTAGAATGAATTGTTCTATACTGTTGAATGAATACCGAATGAATTTTTCTATACACTTCTATACTGAATTGAAAATGATTTAGTAATTTTTCGCAGTTCGATTACTACAACTGTAAATAATACCCTTGTCGAGCCATCAAATGTCTTCTAGATAATCCAAACTGGGGGCGGTACTGTCAAGTTTGGATTAACGCGAGCTTACTGTATTCAAAATTTCAGCCTTTTTTTTATATACATTTTAGTAAATAATAGTCCTATCAAATTATGTTTTTTATTTCATAAAATCAGAAAGATTTTATTCTGAACAAGATAAAAACTCATTAATTTAAATACGATTTCAATTAACGGAAATCGTTTTAGTATATTCATTGACCAGTTAAAAAATAAGAAAAAATTTGAATTTTGAACAGTTTTCTTTTTCTCCATAATAAAAAACAAAATAACATTTATTCTATAATTGTAATGAGTGAAATACAATAATTTTATATTTTACTAACATAAAAAGTAATCTTCGTTTAGCATTTAGTTTTGATTATTATCAGCATGATTATTACCGAAAAATTATCTTTAAATAAAATATGATTATAATACGCTATAATAAGTAGTACGAACAAAAAAAAAAGAACGAATTATTAATAAATTTAATTTGATTTAAACCTGGGTCCTCTCTCTTTTTCTTTTTAGATTCCAGAACCACCATAAGGTATTACTTCAAAAGATGATATGTATGAATGTAAATGAAATGTAGTCTTGTACAGTCTCTGGTCGACCGTTCCTGAGATGTGTGCTTAACTGAAACCTAACTACCAAAGAACACCGGTATCCACGATCTAATATTCAAATCTGTATAAAAATAACTGCCTTTACTAGGAAACCTGGGACATGCAGCATTATTAAAATTTAGCAGAACATGCGAATGGAAGTGACAAAATTACAATAAAAAAAAATCTGATGTATAAATTAGTTTAGTTTAAATATTACTTGGATGTAGTTTCTTAAATTCCGTATTTATATTACTAAAGTTAAAAAATGGCGCTAGTAATATACGGATGAGGTCATTCTTAGTTTTCCACATATCCGCTAGCATCTTCCGCCATACAGTTTCAGTAAGATACATTCATAATTTTGTTTTCGACCATCAGTCGACCAAGTATCTTGATTTATGAAAAACAGACAAACAAAAATTTCGTGTGGTGATTAAATATTACTTTTTGAGAGCCAAAACCGCATAAGAAACTCAAGCCGAGTGGTTTAAATATTATGGCAGGTCAGCTTCATTGACTAAAATGAAATTCTGTTTTTTTCGATGTGGTAATACGAACACATACAACAATGAATGTTCCGGATTGCTTGAGAAGTTACAAGTGCAGAGAATACTAAAAAAAGATTCTACGATTTGGTGGTAGAAGATAGAAAATTGAAAGTGCCTGTCGATACGGTAATAGGTATCGCAAATGAACGGATGTACTATATTTAATATGAATATTAGCACGTTTTAAAGCTGCTTCAATGTAATTGAGAAAAATCTTTGCCCCGTTTCATAACAGTCGATAAAAATGAATACATTGACAAGGAGGATAGTTGAAACAAAGGTTCCAGCGTTCAAGTCCGAGTAAAGGCAATTACTTTTATATGGATTTGAATAGTAGATCGTGGATACCGGTGTTCTTTTGTGGTTGGGTTTCAATTAACCACACATCTCACGAATGGTCGAACTGAGACTGTACAAGACTACAGTTCACTTACACTCATACATATCATCCTCCGAAGTAATATCTGAACGGTAATTCCCGGAGGCTAAAAAGGAAAAAGAAAAGTCAAAACAAGGGAGTTCAGGTCAGAGAGCTCGCGTCAAAAAATTGAAAGCTGATGATTTTTTTTGGGGTGGTCGTGGTATAATTTTCATTGATTTTCTGGAGAGAATAAAACCATAAACCGGTAATATACATTTTTTCTGGTTCGCCTAAATGTGGTAAAAAGATAAAACTACCAAATTTTGTGAAAACAGATACACGAAATGATGAAATTTTCCGAAATGTACGTCTATTTTGAAAAGTTGAATAAATCATATTAAAAGGATTGTTAACGTCTTGAATATCATGTAATTAATAAAATAAAATGTAATTTAAATAAAATGTAAATAATATAGGTTGGTTATTAGTAATATATATTAAGTGCTGGGGAGATTCTCCCTTTCATTATGCCAGTCGACTAACGACAGAGGTTCCGCACAGATGTGTGTAAACGTAGTATTAAACTTATACTTATGTTATATTTTATACTTCATGTTAAACTTTTATACTTTATACTTACTGTCATCTCAAGCTTAAATAAACTGTGGATCTTATTCCATATTTGCCTATTTTACTATCAAGGATGGGATTTAATAAACTTAAACATCATTAAACTAAATGTATTGACTTGAAAGGAGAAAGAAATAATAAAAAAAATGTCCTCGAAAAACTGTCTTTAATTTTTCATGGACATCAAATATTGCTAGTACTGTAGCAAAGAATTAAATAATAATAAAGAAATAACTTATTTACTTTTCGTTAATGGTAAGGGTGGGGGTAAAAATAACTTTAAAACCCACATACGCTGATACAGAATGTAAAAACCAACTAAGAAATTAAATCGGTTAATAGAATAAACTATTATGGAAAAGGATAAATACAAGGTCAATTTATTACTAAATAATAACTTTTTATACAATGCCAATTAAATTACATCGGATAATTAAATTGGAATAATCAATAAATCTTTCAAAAATAACCACAATCATTTGCAAGACATGATATATAATATGTTGGAATGTAAAAGTAAAGTTACCCAAAATGTTTATACATTAACTCAGCATCGGTTAATTATTGTCCTAAATATTGATTTCAAGTTACGTAATTCATCAATCTCAAATAAATGGACCTTGTTCTTCTTTTGTTACAGTTAATTTTTTATTATTAGTTCTACTTTTCAAATTAATTTTTTTATCAAGGTTATGTTTTTTTTTCTAAATTCATTATGTTATCTTATTATTTTTTTTATGAATCAGTAATGCCCGTATTATCTCGATAACATGAAATATTACATCACAAGTGATCAGTATTATCTAATTAGAATTTTGCCTAAAACTTTGCATAAGAGGACGGATAATATGTAGGAAAAGGCTAAACACACACACACACACACACACACACATATATATATATATATATAGAGAGAGAGAAAATAATCATTTTCTATATATATATATATATATATATATATAGAAAATAATCATTTTCTAGAAAAAGAAGAAAGCCAGTTTGGAATTTATTTTTGTATTTTTAAAATTTAGCATACTTGAAAACTTAAAGCAAAAGATTCGCATAAACATTTACTCAGAAGAGGTTTGTTGTTTTAATTTCAGGAATTCCTATGAAAAGATAAAATAATACTTGCATAAAAAATGTTTTGTAATATATTTAATTTGAATCTTCTTTAAAAATTCTTAGAACTGATTTTCTATGGTTTCAGAAAAAATATTATGGTAAACCTAAAAAAAAAAAATGAAGTAAAAACATATTTTTTGTAAGTTCGGTGTAAACCAACTTTGTTAAACTTCAAAGAACTAATAAAATTTTGCAACAAAATATGTATAGATTTAATTCTGAGAAATTTTCTTGAAAATAAAGTAGATCCAAAGCAAATAGATGTTTAAGAAATTCATCTTTTAATTAAAAGGGTTAGTTAAATATAAAGTAGACTTTTGTTATTAACATTTATTAGTAAAAAATAAAAATTTAAAACATGTTTATTGCTTTTCTATACAGTCTCCTTGAATTTCTACACATTTTTCAACGTTCAGGAAGCTAGGGGATCCCTCTTCATAAAAAAAAAAAACTTTATGCATGATAAATATCATTTCAATTTTTCTGAGATTGATAGATTTAATGCATCATTTCGTTTTAGGACGAATTAAATCGTTTTAGGACGTGTTCCAGAAAAATTATGCAAGAACTCTTCTACTTTCATTGTCACTCAAGAATCTATGTCCTTCGAGTGTCTCCTTCAAAAACCCAAACAAAATAAAAAATCGCACTGGGATAAATTTGGACTATACAGAGGATATTCTAAGGTTTCTCAGTAAATCTCGTCTGGTTTATTCCGAGTACTAACGGTTATGTGAGGCCTGGCGTTATCGTGAAGGAGAATAACTGCGGCTAACGGCGCCTTTCATTCCAGTAAGCGGCTTTCACTTTGTCCAAGAACCGGCAGGTGTACGCAGCATTCATAGTGCGATGTTAGTGGAGAAGATCGACGAACAAAATGCCTTTCAGTTCCCAAAAAAATGATCGGGAGAACTTTTCCGGCTGACGGATGCTTTTTCGCTTTTAAAGGCAAGGATCTCCGCTTTTACGCCACGAAATTATTTCCTTCCAATCGAAATCGATTTAGGAGTCTTTGGTAAATTTTCAGGCCTATTTCTGATTTCGAGTCAAAATTATTGGAATCCACCTCGTATAGCTTTTGCGGAATCCTAGGTACCTTTTTTTATTACTGAATGGACATTTAAATGACCGATACTGATTTACGAAGCGATTTCAACGACTGTATCGCACCAAACGTCTTCAATAGGGTCAAAGTTCAATTTAATGTTGTCATCCATCATATTTGTCTTAAAACGCCTGACATGACTCTCATTTTCAACAGTTTTACACCTTCAATAAATTTGCTGGCCCAGTGGTAGACTTAGGTATGCGACCCAAATTCTACAGGCAGACAAGTCAAATTTCGAAGGGTTTGACGCCTTCATTCACGAGAAACTTCATGATAATACGTCACGCAATCAATGATGGAAGAACCTTTGTTCTGTCATAACGCTATTGACGCAAATCCCGAGGCACTGAAACTTCCATTCCCACTTCACACCTCACCGGCAATATTCCTCCACGCTACCCCATTCGTGGGTGTACGCAAGCCGTGAAGACAAACTGTTCCGATTTACGAGTATATTCGACCGACTGTAAAACGTAATATAAAACAAATGAAATCATTACAAAATAAACCTCCTTGTTTGTTTATACAAACTCTGGTGACTAGTTCATCCAGAAATAAAAAAAGCATTAAGAGAGAGGAGAAAAAACTTATTTTTATACATAGCCACTAAGTGTGTATAAGGGCATTATCAAAACAATAATATCTACCTGTACAGCATCGAAATGCTGGACCGATATAGAATGAAACAACATACTATTTTACAGGACGCAAATATGAAGATAAAACATCACATTAATCTAATATACACTACAAATAAAGGAGTTAATTTTATTTTAAAAATCTACTAGAATAAATTCGTTTATGCCTTATATTTTTACAAATAGTATTTAATTTTCAGTATTTTAATACCTTACTGCTCAGTACAAAACACTAAAAACCAGCTTTTCATTTATAAGCTGCACAATATTTTTAAAAATTTTCACAGCAAAATATTTAAATTAAGTCAACAGCGCATAGTATTACGCTGAATGAGACTAGTAAAGAAGGTCATTTTTTTAGCAAAAAAGGAATAATTTTTTTAAATAAAACGTTACTTTTAAAAATAGAATCTTTGTTCAAACTGTTTCATAACACTGGTCGCAAAGCTGTACGAAAAGGTTTGGTACACCCACCTACAGATATTTTCTCTTACGTCCGCCTCAACCTTAAAAAGCGTTTTTATATAATAACAGTGATTAAAATTTTAAAGCCATAATTAACGAAATATTTAAATAGAAGACTAACGGAAAGGAAAGTGACTACCGAAAAATTACTAGGAATAAAAGGCAGCGGAAAACAGACAAATTATAGAAAAAATATCAAAATTTCCCGGACAGGGCTTCAGCGCTATTAAGAAAGAAAGCGCGATATAAGAAAGAAAGTAAAGGATATTCAACCGGGCGCAGCTACATATACCCACTTAAACAAGGTCTTGCGGAACCTGTTGCAAGTCCGACACTTTCCCCGTAAATGGGGTTCCTACGACTCATAAAATAAGAAAAAAAAAGAAAAAAGGGTATTCGACTTAAAAGGGATCCCATCACTCAGTAGTTTATACTAATACATATTTTTGTTAAAATGCATATATTGATGTGAGACGGGTAAAATAACGGGAAAGTTGTTGGTGTGACTGGAGTTGGAGTGGGGAGACTGTTTATTGCCTGCACATTTGAGTATTGCTAGTCTGTGTCGGGCATTGGCTTTTGAACAAGATTGCGTAATCGCGTGTTGTTAGTTAAAATGCGGTTAACTCTTGAAGAACGTGTATTCCTGAAAACAATTTATTTAGAGATGAAATCTCATGTTCGGTCGACGAAAGTTTAGGGAAAGATTTGAAAAGGAAGCGCCAATGAAAAGCGATATTCAGAAGTTAGTTAAAAATTTTCGTGATTCAGTTTCGGTTTTAGATCGGAAACGTGCACGACGCAGGTCGTACAGGACGTTAAAGCAGCGGCAGTTACAAGATCTCTTCGTAAATCTTTGCGGAGATTAAGCCTGAAAAAAAAAATTTCAATAGGTTCAGCCCGCATTGCAGCGAGGAGAATGCTGAAATGTTATCTGTATCTAATGCTGGTTAGCTAACTAATAATCTGATTATGCTAAAACGGTTCATTATTGCTGTCAACGGTTCAAGAACTTCATAGAAGCAACATTAGCATTCTACATGAAGTGTCTTTCACAGATAAATCGTGGTTTCATCTTGACTGATAGTTAATAATTAGAAATAGCTGACCTGAGGTATTGAAAATCCGCACATTTTCTTTGAATCTCCCGTACATCATCCACTAAAAGTAAGAATAGGGTGTGTGGTTTCAAGGGGACGAATAATAGGACCCTTTGAAACCAATATGGATGCTGCCGTTTGCCAAAAAATTATTCAACAGTTCATAACATTACTGCAAGAAGATGAGCGTGACTACTGGTTGCAACAGATAGCACCACTTGCCATACAGCTCACTCTACTGTGGAAATGCTACAGGATTTTTACGATGGAAGAATCATCTTTAATAGATTGTGGTCACCATTACCTCCTGATCTTGTACTAGTCAGTCAGAATAGTCAGATGGATCTTGGGATCCATCTGACTGGTTCAAACCTCTTTCTGTGGGGGTACTTAAAAGAAATTGTTTGTAGGAGCAATTCACACACCCTGCAGTAATCGAAGACAAAGATTAACAATGAGACCCAGGAAACAGACAGGGTACAGCTTACAAGAGTATCCGGGAATACGGTCAAAAGTATCGACAAGAAATGATTGGACATAATTTTCAACACCTTCTGTAAATTGTTATGTATGTGTTTGCCAATAAACTATTATTTATAAACTAAATTAAGTGATTGGATCTCTTCAACAATCTGTATGTAGCTATCATTATAAGAATACGGATACTGAAGAGAATGTAAGTGGAATATTTAGATGCAATCGGTAAAATATTGAGGACAACATTGTGATGCAACCTAAAGTAACCTAACCTGTCCTAAGGTAGGTATTAAAAACTCAAGATTTGTTTTTTTTAATATTTGTTCTCTTGTATTTTATTAATTTTAAAGTACTCAGTTTTTTCTTTTATTTTGATTTTTGTAAGATTTTTTAGCGAAGGAGCCACTTTATAATAATATTAAATATAATAAATGTACAGGTGCTAAATACTCTCCTAGTTTAATTTTTTTTGACTAGCGACTTTAGCGGTGACTACTGAAAACTATCGATTAGTGATTACAAGCAGCGGCTAGCGATAACTACCGACTAATGACAAACTGATAGCGGCGACAAGCGACTAGATTAGCAATTATCGTCGAGTGACGAACGACTGGCGATTCGCATTTCTCGACAAGCGACTAGACTACTATCGTCGTTTACCGATTACTATCGACTACAGAATACAGGCTTCGCTTAATCTTTACTACCGCCTAGCGACTCTAGCTAGACTAATAACAACGACCGGCAGCTAAAAGCAACTAGCGTCTGGATAATAACGAGTATCAGCGGCGACTAGCGACTATTAGTAACGAATAGCGAATACCAGCGTGTAGTACCGACTACTATAAACTAGCGCCTATCAGCGACAACTAGCGCCTATTAGCTACGACCAATGACTATTAGTGACTAGCGATTAGCGATTCTACGAACTAGCGACTACCAGCGGTGCCTACCGTATACTATGAATTAGCGATTACAAGCAGCATCTAGTGATTACTAGCGACTAATAAATGGCGACTGATAGCGTCAATAAGCAACAAGAGACTAGCGATTCGTTACTAGTGACCAGCGACTAAAGACTACTAGCAATTGATGAAATGAATGCATCAACGGTTCTATTGACAATAAGTCAACAAAGCAAATTCATGATTTAAAACATCTCCAATTAAATTGTTTACAACAAAAAAATGAATTACTCGGCCTTTAAAAAAAAAAAACATTAAATAATCGATATAAAAACTTAAAAGAAAATGATTAATGATTTATTTTTTCTTTATTTTTTCTAATAATCAGATCACCGGTCACTGGTTCTTCCTTATAGATTTAATCCCTAAACAAGTGTTGGTCTAATTGATTTCTACCCGGCTACTTGAAAGAGCCGACCCCTAATCAACTATCGACCCAATTTGAGACGGATGACTACCTACAGAATTAAAATTTTTTCTCTGGCCATTGGTGAAACATTTGTCGCCCAGTAACACTATTGTTAATCCACCGGGTTGGTCTAGTGATAAACGCGTCTTCCCAAATCAGCTGATTTGGAAGTCGAGAGTTCCAGCATTTAAGTCCTAGTAAAGGCAGTTAGTTTTTATACGGATTTGAATACTATATCGTAGATACCGGTGTTCTTTGGTGGTTGGAATTCAATTAACCACACATCTCGGCAATGGTCGAACTAAGACTATTCAAGACTACACTTCATTTACACTCATACATATCATCCTCTGAAGTAATACCTGAACGGTAATTCCCGGAGGCTAAAGCAGGAAAAAAGTAACAATATTGTTATTAAAGATTTTAAGTGTTAAAATATGATCCAACAGTTTGTCATTTTTTATCATATTTTAATAATATTAATTAATGTATAAACGTGTTTTGAATATCTTTAATTTGTCAAAAAAATGCAGTTATAAAAATACAAACAGTAAACTTGAGTTTTTTGTTCATTGACATCAATACAAATTTAAACAGAACAGAAAAGATTTTTTTTTTTAAATAAAATTGCAAAAAAATCCATTTTTTAATATTAGAATATTTCATACAGTAGTTTATATGAAACACAGTGTTATGAACACCATATATAGCACATAACGGTGTTTGTCGTAACATAGCCTACTAACTATGGAAAAAAGTTTAATTAGAGATTCCAGATACATCAATAATTATTTATCTTAGAACAATCGAGAATTATACTATAAATTTATCGAATCAAAATCAATTATTTTTTTTAGAGGTAAGACATGACTGCAGACATTTTAATGGACTATAAACATGCATTTCATTATGTACTATAACCTCTCCTCTTCACCCGCAGGCGCTTAGAAAAAAAGTGATCATAACATTCGATGTAGACTATTTCGAAATATTAAACATCAATACATTCTCATTTGGTTTAAAAGCCCGCATAAACAAACATTAAAGTGCCTAATGCCGCAGTAGGAGTTTGCTTTAATCGTTTAATATTATAAATTACGTTAATTATATATGTTTACGTTTAAAATTATGATTAATAATATATTATTTACATATAATCCATATATAAATGTTAATTTAAAATTTATCGAACCTATAATGATTATCCACCGATAAAACTACTACAATAGTTAACTGGATTTTATACAAACTAATAAATTACCGTACAAATGATACTATCAGCAACAAGATAGGAATGATAATCATTAGCCAGTTACTCAATGACTTTTCCTCTTGAACACCTAAAACAAAAAATAACATGTAATAAATATTCTTTATATTCTATGAGATGTGTGATGGGAACACACACACACACACACACACACACACACACACACACACACACACACACACACACACAAACAAACACACACACACACGTACTACGTACATATAAAAAAAAAATATCGAAACATCGACGAAAAACAATAACCTTTTTCTCCTATTTGAATTTTTGTGTAAATATATGTTTATATGAACACTACATGAATGTATAAAACTGCAAAGTATGCAAAATTTTGTAACTATGCTTTTGCAAGGTTCATTAAAATATTTTTAAACGATCGGTTTATAATACTTCACTATAATTATTTTAAAGTGAAAGTTACACCACTGAAAGTTTTTTAAAGTTAAGGAGAAACAAGTAAAATATATAAATTTTTATCTCTATACATCGAATATATTTTCATATTAATAATATATTGAAAGTGAATTTTAAGTAGATGTGACCATACAAGAAAACTTCGTCAGTTTCTTATTTCATATTTATTTTTTCATTGGTTTAAGCGAAGTACAGAATCGTGCAGACATTTATGCAATCTCTCTAAGTTCGCTAAGTCAGAAACCTTGATTATTAGGGAATTTCTCAATTTTTTTTTTTTAATTCAGACAATTCTGATATTTTAATATAAAAAGTTAATCTTTTTACTTTTCTAACTGCAGCTCTACTGCTCTACAGCTGTATATAAAGAAAAAGTATAGCGAAGACCAATCGTTTGGGTGCTGTGTTTAAACAAAATTTTGACGTTTCATGACCCCTCCAAAAACAAAATTATAGAATATAAAAAATAATAGACACCAAAAAAAAAAAAAAAATTATGGAAAATTATGATGTTAGGTTTCCAAGAAGAAAAGATCAAAAAATAAAATTCGAAAATGAAATGGTCGGAAGAACGCGAGGACCAACAAACTAAGAAAATTAAGAGGTATAATTAAGAGAAAATACAACAAAAAGAAAGAAGTGAGGGAGGTTGAACGCGGTCCTAAAGTGACCAACATCGAAAAAAAAAATAGAAATATTATTTTTAGAAAAAACCTTTTGATACTATTTACGAAATGTTTAAAATTTACAAAACTAAAAAAAATTGTTTTGAAGCATTTTTATCTTCGTTTGAATAAAATGTGAATTGTACACCGAAATATTACCCGTTAACTAACACGTTTACAACTAATAATGTTAATAATTTTTAAATCCTATTTTTATCAACGCGGGAGAAATTAAAGTTTTCCGAAGTTTTTTGAGCTTTCAAAAAGTTAGTACAATACGCATACAGTATGTTAAGCATGTAAAGTATGCACGTAGACAGTATGTTAAGTATGTTATTTAATGAAGTTTCTAGATAAGATAAAATACGTTAATTGTATAAGTGTTTAATAAAATCTTAATGAAAGGAAAAGGTTTCGTTTGTTAAATTGGTTCCATATTCTTTAAATTTTTACTTCCCTGGCTATAGCAGTATTACACAGCTATGCCCCCTGGCATAGCTTTGAGATGATTAGCGATCTGACAACTTTTGAGTTTTTGTAAATGTCGTAGTTTTAACGCCTTCTAGTCCAAAAAAAACACATAAAAAGTTTTGAGAAGATGAATGTACTATGCACGTATGTGCGCACCCCTTTTTTCATTAAAGTATCTGAACTGGTTCATCAAAAATTCTGGAACATGGCTCAACAAATTTCTATACATCTCAAAAAATATCTTATTTCTGTGTGTTAGAAATTTCTAATATTATTTCAAATTTTGGTCAAAATTAAAAATGGGACAAAGACAATTTTCGTCATTTTTAATTTGTACTTTCTTTATTTAGTGGTCGTAGATGATTTATCTTAGTACGATTGAAGTCTTATTAAGTTTTTCAAAATTCCAAACATTTAAGCCAATAGGATAATAAATACGTATATATTGAATATATAATATATAAACACTACACCCTCGTCATCTACCACATATTAACTTCCACGTCATCAAGATGTCGTGAAATAACAACTCCGGGCCGTTAATCGCTCTTAGAGCTCGATTAATCCTTCCTGGGTTTCAGGATATTTTATTAATAATAACTGAACATTTTTATTCCAACTTTAGAAAAAAGGAAATTCTCAATTTGATCCAAAAATGTGAGGACCTTACAATGTGTAAAACACATCTTCGAACTTGCTACAAACGATGGTAATCAGCCTATACGTGAACGAGATGTTTCATCAAAGGTTTCCAGATATCGAGGGTTCCACATCGCAATGCGAAACATAATCTATAAATTTAGAGAAACTAAAATCTGTTGAATGCGCGTCCGAGTCTAGAAGACTTTATCCTTACAACGGAAAAATTGATTAATATTCTTGATCGCATCGCTCAAAGTCCAAAAAAAATCTATCAAAAAACTTGCACAACAAGCAGAAATCTTAAGGAATAGTTCTCAAATAGCAGTGACTAAACATTAAAAACTAAACGCACACAAAATAACTGCAATGGATCAGCAACATAACACTGATTTCCCTAAATATATTGAATATTACCACTGATATTTGGATTATATGAACGTAAAAGAAGTCATTTTTAATTTTTTTTTTTTTTTTTGTGTGAAGCGTAGTTTTATTTATTGGACTATGTCGTCAGCCTGTCGGGTTCGATCTGTGAATAATCCTTGACATTTAGGAAAAAATATTACACGAAAAAAATTGGAGTTTGGTGTGCTGTATCACGTAACCGAATAATAATTCAGTTTTCCAGATTATAGCATACTCAGAACAACATTGCAATATTACTTGTCCTTTCATTGAACTTAAAAACACCCTTCACAAAAATGTTCTAAAAAATTTTAAAAAAATATATATTTTTTTTTAATTTATAATTTTTGAGCCGTGCAAAATTAAGAGTAGAAATTTATAGAATTCTATTTACAATCCTATTATTGTTTTATTTGTGAGTTTAGAAGTCAGTTTTATTAAAATATTTTTAAAATCACACTTTAATTTTAAAATTATTTGCTATTTATGAGTATACAAAATATATATGTCAAATACATTAAAAATGATTCGATGCAAAGATGTCATTTACAGAGCATTCGTGTATATCGCGTCAAAGAGATCAACACGCGTGCGGCACTCCTTTTAATAACAAAGACAAAAGTCACGATCATTTGTAGTTACAAAAAGTAATAGTTTATTTAATTTTGTAGGCCATATATAATACTTTTAATCTTTCGTGAAAACGATTTGATATTGAAACGGAAAATAGCATAAGCAAATACATTCACTTAACAGAATAATAATTATTCATACGTAGCACAGAGATTATTTTTCTGTCCTAACAGAAAACAAAAATTATATTTATATTTGAACATAAGTCCGTTGCATAATTTCTACAAACCCCAAGAAATTTATATTAATCTTGATTAAATACAATATAGCCTATAATACGAGTATAAACATTTATA
Source organism: Lycorma delicatula (assembly GCF_047948215.1). NCBI lineage: Eukaryota > Metazoa > Arthropoda > Insecta > Hemiptera > Fulgoridae > Lycorma > Lycorma delicatula. Next base: position 125,721,916 of record NC_134461.1, on the reverse strand, counting down.
AAATCGAAATATTTTATTATATTCAACCAAAATTATAAAAAATCTGGTCCATGCATAATGTGATTAGCACATTACCTATACTTTGCTGAAAATTTTTATTGAACAAAAAGTCTATTTTTAAAACAAAAATTAAATTAACTGTATTTATTATTTTTTTAAATCTCTGGGAATACCGATAGATATTGTTTCAGAGGATGAAATGAATGACAATTTTTGTATCGCGTGAAAATGACATCCTGACAGGATTCGAACCCCGAGACTTCCGGATGAAAAACCGAGACGCTACCACTCGCGCCACGAAGGCCGGTAAACTAACTCTATAATACGAGTGGTTTCACTTTTATTACCGTAAAGAGTGTCCGCTATAGTTTCACGTTTATATAAATATTTAGATAGAATTATAGGTCGATGCAATGAAAAGGTTTATTAAATAAGAAACAGATGGGTACAAAGAAAGCCATTCTAGTCTTTAGATTATTAGAACATAAGCTTAATAGAAATAAAACTAATTAGAAGTTATCTTGAGAACGGATTTAATAATATAAAATGGAATAACCGATTACAATTTTTCAGAAAAACCGGAATAAAATATGTTGAGATCAGAGTTATTTATTATCAGTACAAGTATCACGTTATAGAGTCAGAAGATGAGAAACTTTAGCGCCGATTAAAAATGGAATGAAATTAGAATGTATCCTAATCCTAGTCGCTTTCTAACTTGTAAATTGAATAGACTATTACGGGCATAGTTTAGTCGTTACATGGAGAGAAATTAACTTATATTTCCGCAGATTGGAAATATATAGGCAATAATTTTCCAATATGATGGAGTCCATCCACATCATACAGAAGTCATGCGATCAACGAAGTTCCCAGAAATTCGGATAGGCAGGAAAACTCCTATCGCTCGGCCACCGCAAAGTCCGGATTTGATTCTTTTTTTAGGACTATGTAAAAGACATGTCACACCAAGAAAAAAAAATTGTCATTCGATTTTCACCGCCGAAGAATAAGAGCAGCGGTGAAAGCAATTCCTGCAGACGTACTCGCCAGAGTGTGAAATGAGATGGATTATCGGTTTGCCATCTGCAGGGCTATAAACGGTACTCATTTTGAGTTACATTAAGTGGTAAAAAAAACTGTAAACTTTGTAATTTCATGTAATAAAATAAATGCATTTGCAATTTTAAATGATGTAAATTACATTTAAAACCGTGGAGTTTTTTCGTATGTATATATATATATAAAACAATATATATAATATTGTATATATACATATATATACATATATATATATATATATATATATATATATATATATATATATATAAGTTCCCGAACTTCTGGGAACCTGTCGTTGAACGCACAACTTCTGTATGATGCAAATGGACTCCATCCTCTTGGAAAATTAGAGCCTATATATCTCCAATCTGCGGAAATACAAAGTTAATTTCTCTCCATATAACGACTACACTATGCCCGTTTAGTATATGTATATATATATATATATATATATACACACTATGATATTCAGGTATTTGATAAAAGAAGACGTGTTAAAAACTGATGAGAAAGATAGAATTTAATTATAAAAGATATATAAAATAAATTTTCGATTACATAGAATGTAGTGATATCTAGTCAACATAAAAACACGGAGTGGAGAACAGCAACAAACTAGTCAAATGACAAAAAAAAAGTTGGAGTTGGCGTTCCGATTTAAAATTTCAAACAATCTATAAAATTTCTTGTAAATTACTGAACTTCAGTTGTTATTACTTTTGTTGAACTTTTAGAAAGAGAAAGTTTGTATACTACTCAGTTGATTTGCGAAACTTCACGAAAAACAAATCCTTATAAAACAATAACGGGTGCTTCTAGAAAATGCTTTAGGTGGAGATTATTGAGTATCAACAACACCGAATGGTAATATTACACATATTTTTAAAATTTACGGTTATTATTTTTAGGAATTCACCAGTTTTTAACTTTATAGGGTTCACAAATAAAATTTTTGTTACAAATTTAATATGTAAAACTAAATTTCCGCGGCCGAGCGGTAGCGCCTCGTTCTTGAACACTGAAGGTTCTTTGTTCGAATACTGCTCAGATTTGGCATCTTTCAACGCTACAAAAATTCATTTCTCGTATCAGTAACTCTAAATAAGACGTTAATCGGATAAAATTTTGCTCTTTAGGAGGTTAATGAATTATTATTATTATTATTTGGTAAGTTAAATGATAAATGTTCAATGTCCGTCCCTTTTGGAGATACGTTGTTTTCTTTTTAGCCTCCGGGACTACCGTTAGGTATTACTTCAGAGGATGAGATGAAATGACAATTTTGTAGTTTGTGGAAATTTCACGCCTGATCGGGATTCAAAACCGAGACCTCCGGATGAAAGGCCTAACGCTACCACTCGCGCCGCGGAGGCAGGCAGTTATAGTACACTTCGGAGGACGTCAACAAAATTAAATTTCCTAAGACAGATTCAGGGAATATTGATTAATCATGTACATAGGATGCTAATAAACTATTGAAAACTTAAATAGTTTTTCAGCACTTAAACATTGAAAAATTAAATATAGTAATTATGTACACGTATTTTTCGAAACGAGACTACTACATCCCCAAGCACCCGTAGATGGTAACTCAAGAGTTTTAAATGGAAGGGGGAGAGTTGTAATATATCATTTTAAAGGGATCAAAAATGAGGCACTGGGAATCTTACATCCCTTCACGAAAAAGGCCGAAAAAGACCGAGGTGTAAGTGCCCTGCACAGGGTGCTCTCACTAGAGGCATTGGCGTCAAGACCGAGTCCCGGCTTCTGGGGCGGGGTCCAGGAACGACATAGTCGGGCATGGATACTCCGCCCTAGGGGTTAGAGACAGGTAATGAAAATATCTAACCGGCGGGTTGAACTGTCGAACTAGACTTAGGGCCGGCGGACGGGGAGGCCCGTTTGAGTAGAAAACCCCCTGGGTTGTGCTTTGCTTTATTGTGGATACGGTCCGCGGGTAGGGTGATAAAAAAGAAAAAAATGACATTGAAAAACAAGAATATTATCTAAATCACGTTGGGTTATTATAACTCTACTAAAATGGTGGTCATTTAATGTTTTTGAGATATAATTTCAAAATTGGTTTACAGTACTTTTTAAATAACTGCGCAACAATGAACACTACAAAAAAAAAAATTACTATTTTATCTCAAAATGATCTAATTCTCAGTATGAAACCATTACCACATGGAATGAACTGCAGACAACTTTTAAAACTAGTTGTGAAAAATATTAAATGGTCGCCATTTTGGTTAGTGTTGTCGAAGCCCGATTGTATTTTATATCAAAATTGTTGTTTAATCACCTTTAAAATGACGCTCACAATCCTATTATTTCCATTTTAAATTTCTGATTTGCCTCACACATAGGGGTTTCTAAATGTTTGGGGTTTGGAAGACCCATGGAATATCAACATTTATAGAAATTATTCAGTTATCAAACGAATGGTATAATTTGGAAAAATGTTTGCACACATAGTTTTTGCGCAATAATTTTTTTCAGCATAGAGACATATCGATCTGACGTGGCTAACAGATCATGAGGCTACTCTCGTTTTCAAAAAAAAAAAAAAAAAATAAGAGCCTATAATGCCGTACGATGACCCAAGAATAGACGATAACCTTGCTGCTGTATACCGGGCCGCGTATACCTGTGTAGGATTTTCTTTTACCCACAACCGAAAATTTTTTTTATTAAAAAATCCGTTCAGGTGTGGAAATGGGCTTCGTCAGACATTCACAGTTTTTTGCAAAGTCGTATCCTCGTTTACCTATACGACCGTTCGTTCATAGAATTGATGGCGCATTACGTGATCGTTTGGTTTCAATTCCTGGATGATCTGCGACTTGTTCGGATGGATGGTAAAGTAAGTTAAAAACTTGCGTCAGTATTCTTCGTATACTTGAAGTAAGCGACTGTAATGCACAACGAATTGAGTGGTGTATAAGATGGTAATGACAAATTTCGGTCTTTAAAATATCAATCATGACCTCAACTACTATTTATTCCTCAACAACTATTTTATTCCTTATATATATATATATATATATATTACTAAAATTAATAAAAATGGTAGAAAATTTTTTTGGATTGTGTGTAAGAATATTCTTTGAAGAAGAAATAAATGAACGAGTTCTGATTTTTTTAATGAAGAATAATAAAAAAGAATCATAATTTAGAACACCTTGAAATTTTAAAGAGGACAAATACGTAACACAACAGGTTTATTGTTATTATTTATGCGTAAAAGTAATATTATACCAACAAATGACCGATATAAAATGATATTTATAATATTGTCATTGAATTACAATATATTTTTAAATTTTTAACCTTTTTACGACAAAAAGATCCTTTAATAATTATGGTATTTAAACAAACAATAAAATATACAAAAAACAAATAATAAGATATAAAATTATCACATAAACTATGTTTTTTAAAATTATTTTTTGTTACGTGAGGTGTCAAACAGCAATTTTACGTTAAAAATTGTAGGTGTCGTGCTAACAACAAATTAGCGACTAAAATAATACAATTTCATTTCAGGATTATCCTTGAAATTGTTTTCTTCACTTTTAGTTAGTTCATTATTCCAATCCTTTCACTACTAATAACATTATAAGTCTGAGATATTATTGTTGATGTAGATTTAATTTTATAATGTTAAATTGTAAATCGGTTTAGAAAAATTCATCTTTGAATGATATTTATTTATTTTTAATTATATTTATAAACAATAATTTAATAAAGGTAATATTTATTTGCTTCCTCTAAATTTAATAATAGGTTTATTTTACATAAAATCAATATAGATTTGATATTAGCCCGTAAAAGAATTACTGCATATTTGTTTCATAACTGTAAATACAGTATTGATCAACTGAAGAAAAATATTTTACTTCAATTTTTTGAAATAATTTTTGTACATAATTATTAAAAATGTTAAGTATCTGTCAAGGGGATCGAATGCGATTCAAATCTTTTTTCAATAAATGTTGATTTATTTTTTCAGGATTCGTAGCTTCAATTGCTAAATTTTTAAACGCTTCAGTTAGATTACGCATTCAGATCATTATTTGACTGAGTATTTTAAACACCGAAAATACAGAATGATTTAAAAAGACTTCACAAATTTAAAAACATATAAATATTTATTCAGATAATTTACAGATTGAGTTTAGGTTTCATTTCATAGAGAAACACATCAATTTTTTCACCTAGCATCAATTTTGTTTCGATATGGCTTCCACTTGTAATGTGACATACATACCGCCTGTAGTCAAATTCATTCCAGACTGTAGCCAGTAAGTCTGGCGTTACCTCTGCAGCTGCGGCGTTAATTCGAAATCATATCTCAGCAAGATCAACAGGTGAAGGTAAACCTGCTGAAACCCTTCTAGCGGGGTCAAATCTAGGGAGCGAGATGGTCATGCAATTAGATTTTCATGACGAACCAAACCACCTAGGAATGGAGTGTCAAGAAAATCTCGGACTTCTAATCGGCAGTGAGGTGATATCCCGTCTTTCTGGTAGTAACGGCGTCCATCTTGGTCATCGTCGTCTAACTGAATAATTAGAAAATTATTAAGCATGTCCAGATAAACGATACTTTATGGTTGCCCCCTGGAAGAAGAACGGACCGTTCTGTCTGGAAAAACAACCTGACTCAACGAAGGATTAGTGTCAAGAGTAAAATTTTACGCTTACTAGGAGGATTCCTACCGTACTCGCTTCAAAATTTTCGTTAAACTGCAGTTACTGCAGTTACTGCAAATCGTGAAACCAAAACACATAGGGAGCACGTTCCGCACCAGTAAATGTATCCATTTTTGACAACACTGGTGACGACATTAGTGGCCGAATTCGGTACTAATGAACTACGCGAGACAAAACTTAATGTGGTTTGCTATGAAATGAGACCTCTACCGAATCTATAAGTTATCTAAATAAATTTTTATATATTTTTAAAATTGTGAAGTCCTTTTTGAATCGCCCACTATTCTCATACCGAGAAAACAGATGTTGATTACAACAACGACAATTTTGTCCTGCAATTCAATTTACTCAAGGTCCTCTTGATTTACTCAAAGATCAAGAAACAAATTCACACGCTTGATAAACTTCTAATAAAAAGATAGCTTATCTGTCTCTGCTCTGGTCCGCTTTCGAGAGTGAGGTCAACACCTACACCCTCCCGCACGCCAGCTCCAACACAGAGTTCTCAACACATCCATTGTCATCCGAAGAGCGGATATCTCAGTTAACCGATCCTCAATGCCATGACGCTTATCTTGGTGAAGTAAGCACCCAGACGGGCCCCTAGCCACCCGGGTTACTACTGTAACCACACATCCATAGCAGCATCAAACCTTCTCACTTCAGCCTTCCCCCACAGGGATAAGAATCTCAGGAAGTCAGTAACTACATTCCATTTCCTTTCGGTTTTCCAATTAACTTATAGATTAAACCCAGATTGATCATCGTAAGCTCTCTAACTACTTTGGTACGTTCAGATTCGTAGCTGGAACAAACATATAAGACATGGAGCCCATCATTAATGGTGAGCCGGGAGGCTACATTCCCGGCTCAAGCCTGAATTAGCCAAACCAAATCTGGCCAATCTATCTCTAAAAGCACCATGTCCAGAAAGAAACTGTGTAATATACCGAGCGGGGGAAATTTATCTAACAATCTGAATACTTCTCAAATCAGGAAAAATAACATGCGGGTAACGGTCATCGGACGATTCGGTCCACCTGAGCTGCCATAATGGAAAAATTTCTAAATTCTATACACAGTCTTTTTTATGGCCTTGATAAATTTTTGTTTCAAATACGCCATAGGATTTTTTTAAAAATATTTATAAACCAATTATGTAATATTTAGAGTACAATTGTGAAAAAATCAAATAGTTCAGAAAAAACTTCATAGTTCATTTTGACACTATGATCAAGTGACGTTTTTATCATCAAAATTATACTGAATATAGAATATAATTGCTAAAGAAACCAAAAAATTCCGTCCCAGTTGATCTCCGTGAAAAAATGACGTTTTTGTCATCAAAACTATATTATATTTGAAGTATAACGGAAAAAAGAAATTATTGGAACAAATTTGAATTGAAACAAATTACCTCATACTGTGTAACATTTTTAATTATAGCCACAACTTGAAAAACGAATGAAGTGCTAGAAATTAAAAATATTCCAAATTTTATAATATCAGAGCCATGGGAAACCCTTTCTACAAAGTTCTAATATCATCAAAATTCTCGTATACTTGTGTGTAGTTAAATACAATTTTCAAGGATTATCAACCTTGAAAATTAAAGTTTAAAAATGAATTATATTTTAAGTACGAGTCCCAATTAGGCTATGGTTTTTTTAGGGTTAGAAATTTATTTACCGGAGAAATTAATTATTAAAACAGTCAGCCAGATTTTATACAGTGTTATTTAGAGTTAATATACTGAGTAAACTCAATTAAAAAAATAAGGGTACCATGATATCCCATTGACCGAATATATTATGTCCGCAGTAGTCTATTGCTACGGCCCAAAACAATGGCTCAAAAATTCGATTATTCATGATAATATACCAGATATTCACTTTCGAACAGTTTCGGACGAATTCCACCGATTCATGTCAATTTCTGTGTCCCATACTCGATAATTACGGCGATTCACGACTCCATGAACATAAAATGTTGTTTCATCAGAAAATAAACATTAAAGTCATGTCTAACATGATCGTTACAAATTGAAGTCATGTAACTTATCATTAAGTTTAATTTCATGGAGCAGTTGCAGTTTATAAGTACGAAATTTCAATCGCTTGAGAACAATATTGTGGACAGTGCTTTTAATAACGTTTAGTCAACGAATAAAACTAATAACTGGAAGTTTTGGACTTCTTAAAATGATGTCGAATTCTTTCAATATTTTCAGCACTTGTTTTAGGCCTCTCCGGTGAGTGTCCTTTCAAAATGTACTTCGGTTTCCAAAAACTGTTCTCACCACTAGTATACTCTTGTCATTCGGAGAATTTCAACCACAGACTCTCGTATAACTTTTTCCACGACAGTCACTGATTTTGTTTCTGCGAATCAGTATATGCACAGTTTTTTCTCTTGTGACGATGCCATGATACTCAAGCCCAGGTTGGCCTGTGCAACAGTCCAAGATAACTGCTACCTGATGGAAAATGTGTAAAAACTAAATTCCCTTCAAAATTACGTACACAACACTAATTGAGTGCTGTAAATCAAATGTATATTCGTTCTTGAAATCACGAAATTCTTTTTCGGATACCCGGTATATGATTAGTTAAATTACGAAATAAAAATAAAATTCTAGTTATAATTTTTACCTGATATTTTAGCTACTATTATGATATTTTTTTCAAATTGTTCCTCATGTATTTTTTAACTCTTTCCTCAAGTAAAATTGCTATAAGCAATTTTTTTTTATCCAAGAGTTACAGTGAATATGGGAATAGTTTAAAAGTGCGTTCTGTTGTTTAAAAATACTATTTTTTACAAGATTAGGGGAAAATCTGGTATTCCTATAAACAAAGAGAGGGTAGTAGAACAAAACACAAAAAAGAAGAGAAACTACGAAGAAAGAGAGGGGACAAATAAGAAGATAAAAAGGACAAGTAAATGATGAAATTATTTTCGACGTATTCTTATACCTTTTCGGTATAAGAAAAACTTTTTTTTCTATTTAATATTAATTCAAGATCTACCGAATTCCTACTTTGAGGATACAACATATTAAACGGAGATCAAGTTTTCCCCGATTATCCAAATGTGTAACGATATGGGAAAAATAATTATTCAAATCGGGAATCGAATATATGCTAGTCAGTAAACGGAATATCAAGAATAAGGTAACCTCATTCCGTGTTTATAAAAGATAGAATAAATAATTATCCTGAAATCATATATGAATAAATTCTAAACAATCTTTCAGGGTTAATTGAGGGTCAATCCATATTCGTACTGAACAATCATTATCTTCATATATATTTAAAAGGGAAAATACTCATAGCTACTATTATTTTACGCACACAACTTTCATTTTTAGTTTATAACAACATAAACTTTATAAGTAATGCGTGTTTTTATGTTCTAATATTGCTTTACTAAGGAAGAATAAACATTTATTAATAATAACACAGCATTAATTTTTCCACGTCGTTAAAAAAAAATATTTATTGAAATTAAATTATAACTAAGTATTTATAATAAAAACCACGGACAAAATAGCTTGTATAACTTTAGGCAAATTTATTTAGAATCGATTCTCCTTTCACGAGAAAGATAACGTAGGAGGAGGTGTCCGTTCACGTTCAGACATGTGAATATTTTAATCAAACATTGATCACACTGAACTTTCTATACAAAACGAGATGTAACAAATATATTAAGCCAAATTATTCTTCACTTTCTGTTCATAAACTGTTTGTAAGCGCTGAAAAAATGTGTGCCTTATAATAGTAATAATAATGGTACTAACAAACAAGGAAGTAATTCTAAATACTTGCTGAAATAAAAAAGGCTTGATTTATTTGCAATAACGTAAGACGAATAAATCCAATAAAACCTTCTCGTTTCATACTAAGTTAGATTATTCTGTAATGAGAAAAAAACCAAACTGAATTCCTATCTAAATATTTTATAAAATGATAAAAAATCATTTTTTATAAAATATTTTCAACCGATTGAAATTAAAAATACAAAAATTGTGGAAGTCATATTTTTTGTGTTTATTTATTTTTATTAAACAATTTAGCATATACACTGGAGTCCATATGAAAGGTCGTACGTAAGATTGTTTCTAATCTACTGTACATTCCATTCGCTTAAGCGCAAAAGTTTTCGCAAAAACTATTTTTTCAAAACTATAGTATACAGAAAAGTTATTTATATTATAATAATTGTCACGTACTTGGAAGGTGGTGATTTTTTCATGCTTTTCTCGTGCTCTTCACAATCGGCTACGATTGTGAATTCCACTCCTACAAATTCATACATTTAGAGAGATGTATGCTGGAGTGTATGTTGAAGACCAGCATCCACGTACTGGTCTTGAAGAAATCCCCAACAGTGAAATAATAAACTACACCAGGGCAGCAAAAGAGGTACGACATTATATTATGCTGAAAATTTGTCACAACAGACATTGTTCCGTGGCAGTGGAATATTATTTATTTACCATGACGATTTGCTTATTGATTATTACTTTAGATTTCTGATTTTGATTTGCCAAAAACTTTATCTGTATTTTTGTATATATAACTGTACATTATAATATATGAACTCAATGTATAGATTTTTATCAACAAAACATCTTGTTTTTTACTTAATCGTTTTATGTAAACACTTTAAAGATTAAAATTCATTTAAATTATTTCGCTTATTAATATATCTGGTTTGTCTGGCATTTCTTCCACTACCATCAACCTATTCGGTCGCCCTAAAGCATAAAGCCGAATGTCCATACCACAAAAGGCTACTGTCCCTCAAAACCGTTTAGCGACCAATATCCTAATTAGCTCCTAGAGCTTACCTAACTGCGTAAACGGAATAAGCGTGGTGCCCTACACCACTCACTTGCGAGATCCACCGCGCACTTGTCATATATTACTGACTAGCAGACCCGACAATGCTTCGCTATTGCTAGATTTGAGTATAAATATATATATATATATATATATATATATATATATATGTAGAGAGAGAGAGAGAGAGAGAAAGAGAGAGAGAGTTTAAATGAACACAACTGAAAATTTGATAAAAAAATTAAAAAACTGAACACTACGGAACTTCACAATTTTTACCTTTCACTAATTCTCCTTCCCCTTTTCCCTTTCCAACGTCTCCCTTTCAACCTTCTGCCTCACCCTTCCAGTTTCCTTTTTACCCTTTCCCATTTTTCCCTTTTCTCTTTCCAACTTTTCCCCGTTTTTAATTTTCCCCTTTTTCCCTTTTGACCACGCGTAAATCGGTCCATTAGTTTTTTGGTCTTTAGTGGACACACAAACAAACATTCCTTTTATATATATATATATATATATATAATAAAAAAGTCTGTTTGTACATTTGTTTGTTTCGTAAATATCTCGACACCGGCTTCACCTAGCGGGTATAGTTTTTGCAAAAATATTTCTTTTCACGTAACTAATATTCATATACTGAATATGAACCAAATCGGTATAATTTTCCTAAATATCTCAACCCCAGCGCCATCTAGCGGGTCCATTTTTTGCAGAGATAATTCTTTCCGTCCAAGTAACACGTATTCTGAATATGAGGCAAATCAGACCATAAGTACAATTTTTCGAAATATCTCGACGCCAGCGCCACCTAGGAGGTCCAAAAAAATTCAGAAACCTTCGCGAGCGTGCGCACAACAACTCACTAAAGTTTCATCGCTATCGGATGAACGATTTAGGAAAGCAGAAGAGACTTACAGACAGACAAACATTCATTTTTATATATATATAGATGGGTACGCGCATCCTGTTTACATACTAAAATATATGACTTGTCAATAAATTAAAATTTAATCCGTCAAGGATAGCAATTTGCTGCTACGCCTAGGTCGCTTAATGCCAGCAAGTACCTGTACCATATTATAGCGCATTGGACTATATTCGACCCATGGCCAGCCATTTCTTGAGGGTAGCTTCCTACAGCAAGCGATAGGAGTCTTATATCCCTAAAACTACTGATGCCGGTTGAATAAAGCAACGGCATCAAGGAACTTCCCCCCGGTCCCACAATACGACTCACGTCAGATTGACAGATTGACACGCCGCTTATGAGTGGCCAATTTTCCCCTTGATCTCTAAGTTCCAGGATGGCCTGGGTTCTGAACCCCCAAAGAGGCGGGCAGTCGACACACCATGTGTTCGTTCGACTGGACTTCCTCGCAGAAGCACAGCTGGTGGAACCGAAAGAAATATTGGTTCAAATTCGCGTGGTTGGAGAGCACTTGGGTTCCACGTAAAATCTTCATAATAGAAATTACACAGTAGCAATTTTAGACAGGATAGTTACACAGGATTTTAAGGAAAAATTATTGACAGTTTTCGTAATCAGGTATCTGTTTATTCATTAATCGTATCCCTTTTTTATGTACGAGTACATAAAAAAGGGTACACAAAAGCATATTATAATTTAAAATAATTTTTAAAAATGATAAGCATACATTTTAATAATGATTTAAAAATAATTCAAGTATTCAAGACTGATTTTAAATTAATAAATAACAAACGTAAGCGATGCGATCGATCAAATAATTAGGTTGTGCTTTATTTATATCTTACTTATTTATAATAACGTTAGAGGTAATACAAGGAATCCATAGAAAGTAAAAGAACATTTTTTAAAAATTTATAGCAAATAATAAAATTTTACAGAAAAATTTCGAACGTGATGATGTCGTATAAAATAACGTATTATTTACTAACCCGCGGACAAGCTCAATAGAATAAATATTGTTTCTCTTTTGTTCCATTTTCTCATTTTAAAAGAAACCTCCAAAATATCATTAGAATTAAAAAACAATTTCTCCTTTAAAAGAGATAATGAATAGGATAAGAATCATATTCATTTATTTATTATTCTCATTATTGAATTTTTATTTTTTGCAAATAACTACGGATAAGAATGAAAACATTATATGAAAAAATTCAATGATGATTGATATGCCAGCATCTTACTGCATTTGTCGATCGTGAACGTACATAGTAAATAATACTGACTTTCGTTTCATGTCCAGATAAAAAAATTTAGTATTTTAAACTTAAAACTGGAATTACTTTATTATATTTTTGAAACGTTTTATTCAAACGTCAGCGACTGTAAGATTAAATTTTACAAACTGTTAGGAGGTATAAAGTAATCATTTTTAGACTTCAACAGATTCCTGGGTGTATGTTATATCCGATTAAAGAGAATTAAATAGTTCTCTACTGTTGCAGATATAACATTCACAATAGAAGTGTATTATTACCAATTGACTTTTTTTATATCACTTGCAGTTACTTTATCATATTTATTCGGTTTACAATTAAATACAACATTACTTTCAAATCTACTATCAGAATAGGCCGACTCAGTACCATTATTATAACAGTTAGAAAAAATAAAACAAAAGCATACAATAAAATTAAATTTACTTAAATCCATGTTATAGACAAAACATATTAGGAAATTAAAAACCCATATAAGATAAAAAGTAGAATTCGACTTATTTTAGAAATTTAACGAATAACATATAGTATAAAAAGCCTTCAAAGACTACTTCGCTTTCGACTGACTTTTTTTAGGAAAATGAAGCTGAACATTTAACAGTGAAAATTTAAGCCTGAAAACGAACACTATGGTGAAACATAACTATGAACACACGTACAAAATATTAAGGGTCAAAATTTTATACATTGTGCAAGGCGTTTTTAAAGCTAATATGGGTCTACGGGTTACAACTTTGGGTACGGCAAGCAGTACCAATATCGACATCCAGGTTCCAGAAAGAAGTGCTGAAGAAAATATTAAATGCGTCACGGTTTGCGAAGAACAAGAAGATCCACGATTACCTAGAAATGCCATCTATTCATGAAGAAATTTTCCAGATAAGTTCAAAATATGTAATTAAGCTTTTTTTTTTTAGAGGTGGAGGAACCCCATTTACGGGCGCCTAGGCGGTGTCGTTCTCGCTAACAGGTTCCGCAAGATGTTAAAAAAAGCTTATGTGTTCCTGCGCACTACCGAGTAAACTTCCACCCCTGGCTACCCACCCTTCCTGGTACAGCCGGTGTGCATTACTTCAGGAAGAAATACGCCCTCACACACATTCAAACACTACAGTCAACAGACACCGACCTTACACACCTCACATCAAACTAAAATCACACCACACAATCCACAACATCTAATAATCACTCCAGTATACATACCTTACACAGCACACTCCACACATCAATCAGTCATATCCAATCACATAAACAAACACCTCACAGGCAATCAAACACCAGCATACTTACCTCATGGATCATCATGGGACGCGGGAGTGTCTACGACTTTATCGCACCCAGGCGACCCTCACACGTACGGGAAAAATATAAAATTACGGAATTAAACTACTATATTTGAAATACGTTTTTATCAAGAAATCGTTCAACGGTTAGTATAAAATTAAAAAAATACTTCAAAAATATTATCAATAAAATTTGGGTCGTTTGAGCCTCATTTAACCCAACTGGTCCAAAATAATTTTTTATCAATTTTATGTAATACTTACAGTAAAATTGTTTAATTTCAGTAAAAACATTTGGGTTCAATTTGATCGCGTAGGTCAAACGATGTTGAAGGATTTCAAGAGCACGGAACAAATTTTCGAATGAAACCAACGTTGTCGATAAGTATTGTATGTATTTCATATTAATTTTTTCAAATGTACAAAAAAATGTGAAATTTTTTATTTCTTCGGGTTGATAATAATAGGATTTATAAATACTTTTCTTTTTCCTGTTCTAGCCTCCGGTAACTACCTTTCAGGTGCTTCAGAGGATGAATGAGGATGATGTGTACGAGTGTAAATGAAGTGTAGCCTTGTACAGTCTCAGTTCGACCATTCCTGAGATGTGTGGTTAATTGAAACCCAACCATCAAACCGGTATCCACGATCTAGTATTCAAATCCGTGTAAAAATATCTGACTTTACTAGAGGATTTATAATACTAAATAAGCTAAGGTTAACGTTAGTAGTAAACAAGTTAGTTTTAATGGGTAATATTTCGGTCTTTAATTCACATTTTATTCAAACAAAGATAAAAATGGTTAAAAACAATTTTTTTTTTTAGTTTTTTAAATTTTAAACAATTCGTAAAGAGTAACAATAGGTTTTCTAAATATAAGTATATATTTATTGTATACAAATTTATATAATGATTTATAATTATTCTTTTTTTCTTTAAGTTAATTAATTTTTCTTGTAAAACCAACTTACAAAACTATCTTTCAATTCTTTAAATTTGTATTTTTAAATCGACACCAAATTAAGGATTACTTGGTAACTCTTTGGTAAGAGTTTAAATTTGGCGTCTAAATTTTAAAACTAAAAATTTAAAAGTTAACTGAAACAGTATTATTTTTAACATTTTAAGGCAGATTATTTTTTTTAAATACGATTTTATTAATTATTTTTAACTTGTTTTAATTTACATTTTTTAGTATTATTTTTTATTTAACGTTTTAATATTCCTGCAATAAATTTAGACGATAACGAAAAAAAGGCGTTCACGGGAAATAAAAAAGACGAGAAACTATTTATTTAAAAAATATATGTATAAGCAGGACGAATTGAAAACCTCCTCCTTCTTTCATTGCACTTTGTTAAAAAAAAAATTCAGAAAAAATTATAAGAATTGAAATTTTCTATAAATTTTAATGTATTGTATCTAAGATGCTGACTATTTAATTTTATACAGTATAATTTTTCTATAGCAAACAAACACGATCAGAAAAAATCTCATTCGAATCGATCCATAACTTTCGAAGAGTGTTCCCATCAAATTATCGATTCAATTTGATCGGTCTAACGATGGTATAAGAACCTTTTTTGAAAGAATTTATTCTGCATTACGTTTATTCTTTAAAAGGAAGACTGTATCCGTACCTTTTATTAGATTTTTGGTATGAGACATCGAAGTCAAATGTATATAAATTTCTATTCATTTACGTCGCTGTTAATAAAAAAACAAATTCGTCCTTAGTTATGAGACTACATAATTACGTAATCATGTTTATAAATTTTTTCTCTTTTAATAAAATTATTATTATTTTAAATTCAGGGTAATTGATGGGTGTATAATTGACTGGTCTTAATCTTAATATTAATTGAACATTCACTTTTGATCGGATCTGGAGGAACAAATATTTTTATAAGTTATACTTCCGCAAATGAAATACAGATTATATACGAACAATTCGCTCCGTAATTTACAAGGAAATTTCATTTATATAAATATACTATTTAAATATAAATAAATCTAGTTATTTACTAATACAAAAATTACTCGAATTTCGTCAAATTATACGATTAAATTTTTCATACGGCTGAAAATAGCAATAATAATAAATACATCGTACGCTTGCAATAAATAACCACTCGTACTCGAGACAGATGCAGTTTCAGTCTAATGAACCGTATCTATAGTACAGTGTAACTACACACTATAACTACTAGAAGAAACACATCTGTCCAATTCTGAAATAATTGGAGAAAGGAGAGTGAATCTTACTCTACAGATGTCTATTATCTTAGAAACAGTCGCCTATTTTTTGAATCGGTCAGTGTACGTTATATATATCTTCATTCTGTCACGTACTTAGTATTTTTATTAGTTTTATAAATCACGGAAATGATTTATTAAACATTAATTATTGTAGTTATGTCATTGATAAATATTAAATATTATAAGCCGAATTAATTTCACCATCTTGATTCTTCGTATTATTTTTTTTTTTTTTTTGCGTGCTACGATGTACGGTACGGTAACGCCATGTGCTCAAAAAAATTCCAAATTTCCCAATATTGTGTTAAACATGTATCATTTCGTACATCGATTATAATGATGAATCAACGATTATTATCGTCGTTGAACTGTTTTCAAAACGTACTAAATAAATTTGAAAAATTTAACAAAAATTAACATCTAAAATAAGATGATACTAACTATAACTATAATATGTATATAGATGATGGTAACTAGAAATATTTTACAAATAATCACGATTTTTTTTTTAAATGTACATATTATCCTTCTAGTACTAAACAGATTTTTTAATCTAAAAAACCGTTTTACACATTGACATAGTAGCCACACACACGTTACTACATCGAGGTCCTGAATTTGTTTATTTATTGTAGGTGAAGTTTAAAAATAAGATGAAATATAGTTTCTATATAGCTTGGTCTGTCGAAATTATATTCCAGGTCTCGTACCACAGGAATGGTCGACCTGAGACTGTACAAGTTACTTCATTTACATTCATACATATCTTCATTCATCCTCTGAAGTAATACCGTACGGTGGTAAAGAGAAAAAAAAAAGAAGCTCTCGCATTACCAACACGTACAAAGAAACCAATATAACCAAAATTATAATAATTATCATGAATCAGCGACCAAGTGGGAAACATTAAAAAAAAAAAAAAAAAAAAAAACGTTACCACATCCGGTGACCTGCAGTTTACAACCTAAATTATTATCATCTGTTGAATAAATATATATTCTAATCTAACTCGACATTTATTTTTTCAACCAAATTATGTAATATTACAACTTATACGGCCCACAAACTAGTTTTGGTTTTCATAAGATTATCCATACAACTTATTCTTTTTTTCTAATTCGTCTCAAAACATCTTCATTTACAGGTCGATCGACTGATCTCATTTTTAATCTTTTCTAGTAAGTTTTATAATTTTTGCTCTCTTTTCTGGGTTTAATATATTTTAAGTTTTGCTAACATAAAAACTATGATCTATGATTACTATTATAAGCCGACTTGTTCCTTACTTTAATTATTTCTTAACTCAATCTCTTTCTACACGTTTTTTGACTTACAGTGTGATTCAACCGTATCCGCCAATCTTGCGACCATAATTAAACTCATTTCCCGACGTCATACAACGGTAAAATTTTAAACATCGACATACGAGTAAGTCGGGTGACAATACAATATTTCATCGTTAATTTCTATATTTCTATATTTTATAAATAAACATTTAGATATAATTTGTCGAAGAAACAAATGGAATATCTTCAGAAAGGGAGTTGAATCGATCATTTTGACCCGATTGATTTTGACTCGATTCAGTACGATCAGGTTAATGGCCGGCCTCCGTGGTGAGAGTGGTAGCGTCTCGCCGTTTCGCCTGGAAGACCCGGGTTCGAATCCCGGTAACGCATGGCATTTTCACACACGTTACACATCATTCATCTCATCCTCTAAAGCAATATTTAACTGTGGACCTGGAGGTTAAAAAAAGGTAGTTGTTGAAGCGGATTTTATTATAACTAAATATAATACTTCTAAATTTAACTTCTGTTGTAAATTACTTGTAAATTTAACTTCTAAAATTTATGCACGCTAATCATCTGATTTAGTTATGAATATCTTTTATAATGATGAAAACCAATTATACAGTTTATAATACAGAATAAAACTTTTATTTGATAAAGAATTATTTATTTGTCAGTTTAAATACTTATAACCAAAAAGTCTACAATATATGCAGTACTGCGGATACACGCATTTGTATATAAAACATGATATACATATGACGAATGTAAAATTTTGAATATGAATTTCATTTAATTTTGACTAAAACGTAGAAAATAAAAAAAAATTGATTTTTCTTATGAAAACAAGCTTTTCTTAAAAAAAAATACAGAATAAATTTTTTTTTTAAATTCACACTACAAGTAAAAAATCATAAGTTTTTCCTGAAAATTACCTTTTAAAAGAATTTTCTATTTATGCAAGACTAAAAAGAAACGCGCGGGGCGCGCTCTCATATATAACGACTTTTGTTTTAAGTTTTTTGAGGATTTTGACGTCACAGTGGACCACTTTAGTCAACTCTGGTACGTCTTTTTTTTTCTTTTTTTTCTTGATTGCTTCCCAATACTTCATTCAATCAGATCGTGCATTTTTGAGTTCTTCCGAACAAAATCTCGTTGTAGTTTTCTAGTGTTTAATTTTCAATCTGGAGTTTGCTTCTTTTAGTATTTTTATATTGACGGCTTTATTTCATAAATCTTCTATTGTGATTTCTAGTTCTTGGATATCTTTTTTAATTTCGGTGATCCAGGTTGATGTATTTCTCGACCGGTTGCCTGACGAGCCTGTTCGGTTCTGTTGTTGTTATTATGAGACCAAAGAATGAGATTTTTTCTTTCCAAAGTAGTCTAGAGCTCTTCCCCATCAGTAAGTCGTATTTTATTTACGCATCTTCTTAGAATTCTTCTTTTTATTTTTTGCATCTCAGCTGAGTAGGAAACGGGAAAGTTTGGATTTTAGTTTCAAGAGTGTTTCGCTTCTATATGATATTATAGGTTCCATATGATATAACGACATTATAATTAGTGTCCCCCAAGCTTTTCTTTTTAATCATGCGTAGATAGAACATTTTTTAAAAAGTAATTTTCTTGAAAACAAAATTATTCTTTAATTTTTATTTTTTTTTTGTTTTATTGTATTTATATTGCATAATTACATAGCTAAGTTGTACAGTACATTTCTCAAATTTTAGTATACCTATTTTAAATCTTATAGCTCCATTTTTAGGGGTATGTTTGATTAAATGTATCAGGAGAAATGAGAAGCTTTTATGAAGTAACTCGACCACTCATTTAAGCAAAACTATTTGGATATATACACACTTTTCATTTTATGAAAAAAAAAATAAATAAATAAATAAAGATTGGATTCGATAAAAATTACTTTTACAGGAAATTTTCTTCTTATATCTTTATAAAGAAGCTTCAAAATTTCGTCCTTTTTTATATAAGATTCACATTCATTGCCCTTCAAGAAAATAAATCGATAATGACGACGATATTAGTGGAATTGTACGGCAGTAATATTTAGAACCAGATACATAATCGATTCGATTTTCTGAAAAGCTATTAATTCATTTTAATAGCGCTGCGAAAATTGGGGCGAAAAATTGGAAAAGGTTAATATATTTCCATATTTAATTCAAGTATTGAACTGTGTTCCACTAAAACAACGAACGGTAAACATACACTAACTTTCCACACAGTTCGATATGCATATGGTTAGAGGATTTACATGGGGAAAAATTTAGAAATGAATAAAAGAAACGTTTTTGGCTGTAAAACTGCCTCAAAATCAAAATCACAAAATACGATTAAAAATGAAAGAAAAACATACCAATCTACATTCAGCATTATTAAATATTTATTATGCTTACATGTATTTTATCATTCAAATGTTTGATTTAATGAATGTGAAATATTTATAAAAAATATAATCACGTTTCTTAAAAAATAAGAATATCCATCTATATCAAGCCAGACAGAAAAACTGTTTACGAGTAACCCAAAAAAATACTTCAATTTACTCGAACGGACATTAGTATATTTCCTTTCCCATTTTTAATAAATTACGGAATAATTTAAAACAAAAGATTTCCCGATAATTTATTTAAAATATAAATAAAAAAAATTATTTTATAAAAACCACGTTTGTTCTGCCGATAAATTTTTAAATAATTCTAATCAAAAAATTAAAAAAACCCGTAAATTTTCTACATCCAGTTCAACGTGTACATAAATATAAAATAATTTTTATTAACATTTTCTTAATTGTTATTTTCTAAATTACTTTTTTATAAATAGTATCTTCATATATATAATATGTTTACCATTACAAATAATAAATAAGTAGTTTACTCGCTTTAGTTTTTATTTTGATATTAATTATAATTTTGTTCTGCTGATGCGGCTAAGATTTAACCACGGTTTCCCTTGATCCATTCAGAAAAAATCTCGGGCAAGTTCTATTTTTTCCTTGTACGAAGTAAAGGAAGGAAGTATTGTGATCGCGGAAAATTTTGGTTTTCAGATTTCAATGGAAATATCTTGACCATCCCTTAATCCATTTTGACTAGTTTTGGCGTGACGTCTGTACGTACGTATGTATCTGCATAACTCAAAAATAATTATCCGTAGGACGTTGAAATTTTGAATTTAGGACTATTGTAACATCTAGTTGTGCATCTCCCTTTTTTATTGTAATCGACTGAACTAAAAGGGTCCAACAAAAAAACCAATTTTGGACTTTTTCTTAACTGCAGTAATAAGGCCTCATTGAGATCTTTTTAACGATATGTCATAAGTGGTACTTATTTTCATTAGTTCCATAGCTATAGCCAAATAAAATTTTAATTAATGAAATATTTAGTTCATATTTAGGCACATCGTTTCGAATCCGACTTCATCTCCTTTTTTTAAATTTAAACATATTGATCTGTTAATAATTATTAATCTCTGATTGTAAAAAAGTTTACAATAAATAATAACAATAAAAAAAAAATATGAAAAAATATCAGAAGTTATTAATGAAATAAAATTTAATTTACTTTTCATTTTAAAATAATGTGTATATGTAATTTAATAGGCTTAACAAGGAAGTCACGTGGAGTCCACATCAGATTTATTTATCCGTGGAATAGCAATATTTATCAATGTTTGA
The DNA here is from genome assembly GCF_047948215.1 of Lycorma delicatula. Classification (NCBI taxonomy): domain Eukaryota; kingdom Metazoa; phylum Arthropoda; class Insecta; order Hemiptera; family Fulgoridae; genus Lycorma; species Lycorma delicatula. The sequence goes on along the minus strand of NC_134461.1, from coordinate 125,700,554 downwards.
TCTGATTATATATATATATATATATATATAATGCACTGTTACGTACCGAACAGAATAGAAAATGTATTTATTTATTTATTTATTAAAAAAAATTTTAAAGATTGTATGGGATACAGTTTTAAATAACAGCCGCTTCATCTAACAGAAAAATATTTTTAATTTCAAGTTTTTCAATTTAAATGTTTAAATCTCATTACCGGAGCGCCATTGCATGTGTCAAATACACAACAGTCTTAAAATTTCAACGATATAATAAAAAAATCCCACAAAAAAAACCGGTTAACTTTAATCGATAACAACAAAGACATTTAAAGATTAAAATTATCGATTTATTTTTGCTTGATGATACCACCACATAAGCTTGAAGGTTGTGCGTGAGATATGGAAATAAAATTTTGTAGCGAATGAAAAATGCCACAACTGACCAGGATTCGAACTCGGGACCTCCGAATGAAACACTGAGACGCTACCACTCCATCACGGAGATAGATTAATTAAAATTAAGTATTTTTACTTGTAAGAATATTTAGTTGCTTGGTTTTTTTACTTAATTAAGATTATAGTAGCGTATAAGTACGGTAATAAAAATGAATATCGTCCAGATAAGAAGAGGGTAATCACCCTCTCACCATCTCCTCAATCCCCTTTTTATAAATTCAAAAATGAGGTATCGGAATTTTTTCAAATCTTTACGTTTTAGTGTCCGACTAATTCATCTAGACCACAAAAAAAAAAACAAACATGTATATATCGTATAAATGTGCGTACGTATGAGTATCGCACTGCTTTTGACCTTATATCTCAGTTTTGACCGAAACGATTTTCTTCAAATTTGGCTCAAATATTTTTACACTCGGGCCATCGATCATAATAACTCTTTTTCAAAATTCGTTAAGGAGGTAGGCGAATATCACGATAAACCAAATTACAATCTGCTTCGAGGCATTTTAGAGAAAACTTTATTAAATCAAATTTGTAACCTACAGTGCATATATAAATAATAATAAAATCTTTTTTCAAAAAAATATCTCCACCCACACATACATTTAGATAATCTTTTATTATTTTGTTCTATCTTCCTTTGATTTTAATATTTTTCAAAAAAAACTTTTCACAGTTTACTTCATATACAGCTATCAAGAATTTCGATAACTTTTTAAAATTTAGATCTCGAACTTATACGTTTTTTTGAAAATCTTCTTTTTCTTATTTTAGCCTTTATTGAAAGGGGTGTTAAATTTAGAGAAAATTTTACTTAAAGAAATTTGTTAAAGTTAACTTATGAATACTTTTAAAAAGATCTTTCACAAAATCTATTCCCTACCTGTTAAAAATACTTAGTATATACTGTTTTCTTCTTTTTTTGTTTTGTTTTTTAGCTGTACTCTTAATTTTTATTATCGATTTTTCTTTGTCGAAAATTTCGACTTGACCGGCGTAATCGGGAAATTCATGCAATACTTTGCCAGGTTTTATTAACTAACTAATTATTAACTTCCTTTCTATTATATATATTTAACGGCCGTAACGGTACCGCCAGAATTTCAGTTATAGTATTTTTTAATAAGTAAATATAAACGAAAAAGTATATAATCGCAAATATAGTTTAATTAAAAATTCAATAAATCTATTGATTAAGTTCGCAGGGAATACAACAACAAAAAAAAAAAGAGAATAATAGAATACCGTTACAAGTATATAGATTAAGTGAAATCATACATTTGATGCAGAGAAATATTGACAGAAGATAACAATGCATTCAGACAGTAGATAGAATACGAGTACACTGTATTATCATCGTATAGTGACGTAAATAAAAAACACAAACTACAATTGTAGTATGAACAGGTGATTTCTTATATATTTTTCTTTCTGTATTAATCTTGTGAAAGTTCATAGCATAACATCAGTAGTAAGACGATTTGAACTTATCGATGTAAATAAAATTATTTATTGGAAAATTTCCATATACATGAGCAATACAAATTAGATATAAATGAGTGAAACTCGTTCCTTGAATGTAATTTACTTCTAACATTACATACGTATTATAAATTGAATTTTTTTATAAATAAACCGATCGTCAATCAGAATACTGTATTCTAGTTTTTTTTGTTGAGTTTCCTAAAAATGAATGATATTTGATATGTGCTAAAATAACTATTTTATCATATTTAATTTAAAATTATAATTATCGTATAATTTTCTAGATCTTTTTTTTGTAGAAATCTTTATTAAAAATGATTAGCCCAATTTAACAATTCAATGTATTTAAATAAGACTGACTACGCTGAATTAGCGACATTAATTGGATTACAAGGATAAAACTACAACGGTAACAATGGCATTAAAAAAAAAATGTAACTGCTACTTCAATATTCGCGGTCGAATCTAATTTTAAACCTTTAAAGTGTTCTATTATGCGTATATTAATAACATTCAACCGGATTAAAAAATTAAAAACACGATTTTAATTGTAAGTGTGTTAAAACTCTTTCAAACCCTTGGAATTGTTATTAAAAATTCTTTAAATCAAAATCCTTGATTTTTTTGTTATTAAGAATGCGATACAAAATTTTCGTCGGTCGGACAGTTAATTCAACCTTTATTTTAACATGCGAGCTTAAAGTATGTATTTCTTACGACTGATTAGGAATTAAGTGAATCGTTTTGGATAACTAAATTTGGGCTTCGGGTAAAGATGTAACATTTGAAGGAATGATATTCTTGGTGATGAAGAAAGGATATTCTTTGAGGACATTTTGATACTATATTGATCGATGTAGATTCTTCATACGTTGTTTGTAATCTCTTTAGTCAGTACAGTAACTCGTTTGTTAAGTCTTCTTTATCATTAATTAAATTCGGCCAAGTTATAACTACAATATAAATAAATTATTGTATATAATCAATTTTTTTTTGTCTTAAGTCATTTGACTGGTTTGATGCAGCTGTCCAAGATTCCCTATCTAGTGCCAGTCGCTTCATTTCTGTATACATCCTAATTTCTCCTACATCCTACATCCCTAATAATTAGTTTTACATATTCCAAACGTTGCCTGCCTGCACAATTTTTCCCTTCAACCTGTCCCTCCAGTATTAAAGCGACTATTCCAGGATGCTTAATATGTGGCCTATAAGTCTGTCTCTTCTTTTAACTCTGGTGGCCATGTGAAAATAGCGAAAACCAGGGAGGCCGAGGTATTTGGATGCGGTTTCGAGCCGGGCCTGTACCGGAGCGGAACGGTGATCTCAATCCACCAGTTTTAAATTTCGAACAGTTGCCCATTTCCAGCGAGATATAGCCTCGCGATGGAATCATAGCAGCAAGAATGGCACGCCACGACTAAGGGAATATTCTTTTATAAGTTTATACAGAATTTGGGGGATGGTATCCCTCTCCTTCGTTTTTAAGGGCAACAGGAGCCGGAATGCTCTCTAACCATGTAACTTTAAACTAATATTTGTTTCGGTTCCGCCTGGCAGCTGATTAGCTGTGCGTCTACGGGGAGACGAACACATGATGCTCGACTACCCAGCTCTTGGGGGGGCCAGAACTCAGGCCACCCTGGACTTAGAGGTCAAGGGAAAAATTGGCCACTCACAAGCGGCGAGTCAATGTGGTGAGAGCCGCATTGTGTCGGAGTTCCTTCCTTGATGCGGTTGCTTTGTTCAACCGACATCGTAGTTTACCTAAGAGAAAAGACTCCTACCTCGGTGCTGCGGGAAGCTAACCGAGAGATATGGCTGACTACCAGCCAGATTAAGGTTCCAAGCGCTTTAATAGTAGACAGGTACTTGCTGGTATTCAGCGGCCTAGGCGTGGCAGCGAATTGCAGTCTTTGACGAGATATATTTAATTATTGATAGTCATATATGTTTTAGTAGTTGACGAGGGTGCGCCTACCCATTTTAGTGATATATGACAAGTAGGCGGTGGGACACGCAAGCGGTCTGTGGTGTGTGGTGTATGGTACCACGCTTATTCCGCTCACGCTTTTAGGTTAGCTCTAGGAGCTCTTTAGGACATTGGTTACTTAACTGATTCGAGGCTCAGTAGCCGTTTGCAGCACAGACATTCGGTCTTATGCTTTAGGGCGACCGAATGGAGTGGTGGCGGGAGAATTGCCAAGCAAACCAACTCTTCTTTTAACTATATTTTTCCAAATGCTTCTTTCTTCGTTAATTTGTCGCAACACATTTTCATTTCACTTTATCCATCTATCTGATTTTTAACATTCTCCTACAGCACCAACTTTCAAAAGCTTCTAAACTTCTCAGGTACTCCGATCGTACAAGTTTCACTTCCATACAAAGCTACGCTCCAAACATATACATTCAAAAATCTTTTCCTGACGTTTAAATTAATTTATGTAAACAAATTATATTTATGAATGAAGGTTCGTTTCGCCTGTGCTATTCGGGATTTTATATCGCTCCTGCGTCGTTCATCTTTAATAACTCTACTTCCCAAATAACAAAATTCTTCTACTTCCGTAATCTTTTGACTTCCTATTTTTATATTCAGCGCTTCATTTACATTATTTCTACTATATTTCATTACTTTCGTTCAGTTATTGTTTATTTTCATGCGGTAGTTCTTGCGTAGGGCATCACATAATCAATAAATTAATTAACTTATGTCTAAGATTATTATTATGGGCATTTTAAATATTTCATCGTTGTTATTCAAATATTAAATCTTTAATAGTCGCGTCATAAACTGGAATATAATACAATCATAAAACAGTTTGTTGTTTTTAAATAAAAATATTGTTAAAAGGTTAAATGGCTTTTAAAGCCGAATTAAAAAGATGGCAAACTTTCCTTTTTTTTTAGTCTTAAATATTGATCGGATTAAGTTCAGCCGGTAACTTATAAATTTCATAACTTCAAGGATGAGGGAGGTGTTTCTTTAGAAAACCTGAACATGATCGACGGTGACTTTTTTACCAGGATCGTCCAGGAAGTTTTCAATCTTACATATAAATTTCGCAAGTACGACTAAATTTCTTCTTTTTTTTTTCTCACGAATTGAATATTTACAATCGGTTTCGATGTAAGGAACCACAAGTCAGAGAGTTAATGTCTAAACCGGACACCGAATAAATTATTTATGATCGACGTTTATTTATAGACTCATCATGAAGAAGGTTAAAGGCAATGTTGTTGCATAACTCGAATAAGTTCTCTTCCATACCGATAGCACATGCTATAGGAATGAAAGAAACATATGAAAGTACGTCAAACATTTTAAAAGCTATTATGTATTATAAGCATTCATGGTGATCATCGAAAGCCATAGGGCTCGGTTTTTTTTTTTCTATTTAGCCTCCGGAACCACTGTGAGATATTACTTCAGAGGATGAATGAGGATGATGTGCATGAATGTAAATGAAGTCTTGTACAGTATCAGGTTGACCATTCCTGAGATGTGTTTTCACACAAGCTCTTCTTTCTTCGGCCAATCTGTTTATAATACCTAAATTACTTCGTCTATTATTTTTGATTTTATTACCTAAATCATAAAAATCTGTAACTTTTATCATAACACTTACATTATCATTGTTTTTATTTTAAAAATAAACTATCCCTTTGCAATAAATACCTACAACTGATCATTTACTATCGTTTTATTATAAAAGTAATAATATAAGTAATCCTGTTATTTGCTTGTTCTTTCTGGTTTATTTTTCTTTATGTGACTGAAAAAAAGAATCGTTTATGTAAATTTAGTTTTAAAAAAAATTGATAAGATCTCATTTTGAAAATTTACGACTCTGTAATAAGAAATGAAATTATAATAAACAAAAGCCGACAAATAATTGCAAAACTTTCCCTAGATAGATTTTTGACGTCATAGCGTCTTTTATATATTAATGACTTAATTAATGCGATATTTTTAGTTCAACACGAAAAAGATCAAAATGTTCAGTAAAAAAAAATTGGATCAAATAAAGTTTTTACATTAAAAATTATGCACTATTAAAAGTATAATTAAGAAAAAGATCAAAATTCTTAGTAAAAACTTCTGGCTTTCACCCACGTTACGAGTTGATTACATTTTTTAAGTAAAATTATTGTTATCAAAATTATACTCTCATTTTCTATAAAAAAATATATATATTATCTAAAAAAATATATATATATCAAGGTTTATTAACAAAAATTCGATACCATTTATCCGTCTTTTTTCGAGAGCTATTACATATAACATTTTTTGTAATACACGGCATGAAACATAGATAAAATATCAGAAATAATATAGAATTTAAAATCTTTTAATAGGTCGAGTTCCATGAGACCCTCTTTTTAAAAAAAAAAAAAACAAAGTTTCCGTGTCGTCTATATTAACACTAGAGAGAGTTAAAATCTTAATTTTTAAAAGTTAAAAAAAAAATGTAATTTTATATACTGGTGCTGTTTAATTTCCTTGTTTTGAGGGGGGGGGGTGAGGGCTTAAAAGTTTATTAATTTGAGTAATTATTTACTTCGATAAATCGGTCAGATTCGGTGCAGTGTTATACAGCAAACCTAAAAACAATATAGTTTTCTAAAAAAAAAAAAACAAAAAAAAAAAACAATAAAGGCACTGTGATGTAATGTTGTCCGGTAGGGTTGAAAATCAGACTGAAACTGGATTGTATATGAAGCCGTTTGTTACAAATTTCTTCTCAGTCTCTAGAGTGGCTTTACAAAATATATGTGTTACTTGTGTTTGAGAGATAGCCCGGGCTACAGATAAACACAAGCCAGTTAAATACTGGCCAAAAATAAATCGCTTTACTCCAGGAATGGAAAATGTTGTTGATATTCCCCTTGTCGAAGCAGATCGTATTATTTTACCACTTGTACACATAAATCTAGGTGTGATGAAGAATTTTGTATAAGCATTAGATAAAGATGGAAACGGCTTTAAATGTTTAGCTGAGGTTTTTTCACGATTAAGTGAAGCCAAATTAAAAGAGGAAATATTCATCGGGCCAAAAATAAGAAAATTAATTCGTGAAAATATATTTGACAGCAAACTGAATCCTAAAGAACTAGCGGCATGGAAGTCATTCAAAAATGTCGTTACTGTTTTTTTTGGAAACAGAAAAGCTGAAAACCTCGATCGGCTTATAAAAGAACTCTTAGTAAACTTCAAAACTTTAGGCTGCAGAATGTAAAAGAAATTCATTTTTTACATTCTCATTTAGAATTTTTCCCTTTAAACTCGGGTGACATCGCGAGTAACAAGAAAGGTTCCACCAAGATATATTGCAGACGGAACAACGTTATCAAAGCAGATGGGATGAATCTATGCTGAGTGACTACTGCTGGATGATAAAAAAGAAGCTTCACATAATACAAAAGGAAAATAAGAAAAAAGAAATTAAGATAAACGTAATGTCTGTAAAATAAAGATAGGAATCTTAATTGTAATTATTATTATTGTAAACATATTATTGTAAAATTTTTTGTATTTTATTATTTAATAAGTTCTCAATATTTTAAACAGTCAAGAAAAAAATGATTTAATTTTAAGTGTGAACATAAAAAATACATTCTAATTTACCTACTTTTATCTCAGTTCCAAATTTTTTTTTGACCTGTGTGTAGTTGTGAAAGTTTCGTCATTACACTTCCATAATTCCAGTGTACAGCAACTTTCCGAACGCAATGAATAAAAATATCTCACCGACGGATCGGAATTACAAAGAGGTCCTAATATTATAAACAAAGTAAAACTATATATAAAAATTAAAATTAAATATTTTACAAAAAACAATTTATTATCGAACATTATCAATCATTTTTAACTAGTATTTTATTAAAAAAAAAAAATTTCTACTTTTGTTCAACTGACATGAAGACAAAAAACTGTTTGTATAGCGAATTATGAATAAAATGTAGTTCCGAATTCATCTCGTAGATGGCATTGCAGTATAGTAGAGCTGATATATGTACAAAATATTGCCTACTTTACGGCGAACTCAATAGAAACAGAGTTTTAATTTTGAAGGAGATTGAAGATGTATTACAATACAAACTATTAGACTTCCTTTAAAAAACGTTACATAAACAAACAATATACCGTAATTCAACCATGTATATTATTTTTATATTCGAAAACGAGCGTAACCAATAAAACGTTTAGTTAATATAAGAAGAGCCTCCCAGGGAATTAAGTTTTTTTTTTTTTTTTGTCTTCAGTCATTTGACTGGTTTGATGCAGCTCTCCAAGATTCCCTATCTAGTGCTAGTCGTTTCATTTCAGTATACCCTCTACATCCTACATCCCTAACAATTTGTTTTACATATTCCAAACGTGGCCTGCCTACACAATTTTTCCCTTTTACCTGTCCTTCCAATATTAAAGCGACTATTCCAGGATGCCTTAGTATGTGGCCTATAAGTCTGTCTCTTCTTTTAACTATACTTTTCCAAATGCTTCTTTCTTCATCTATTTGCCGCAATACCTCTTCATCTGTCACTTTATCCACCCATCTGATTTTTAACATTCTCCTATAGCACCGCATTTCAAAAGCTTCTAATCTTTTCTTCTCAGATACTCCTATCGTCCAAGTTTCACTTCCATATAAAGGGACACTCCAAACATTCACTTTCAAAAATCTTTTCCTGACATTTAAATTAATTTTTGATGTAAACAAATTATATTTCTTACTGAAGGCTCGCTTAGCTTGTGCTATTCGGCATTTTATATCGCTCCTGCTTCGTCCATCTTTAGTAATTCTACTTCCCAAATAACAAAATTCTTCTACCTCCGTAATCTTTTCTCCTCCTATTTTCACATTCAGTGGTCCATCTTTGTTATTTCTACTACATTTCATTACTTTTGTTTTGTTCTTGTTTATTTTCACGCGATAGTTCTTGCGTAGGACTTCATCTATGCCGTTCATTGTTTCTTCTAAATCCTTTTTACTCTCGGCTAGAATTACTACATCATCAGCAAATCGTAGCATCTTTATCTTTTCACCTTGTACTGTTACTCCGAATCTAAATTGTTCTTTAACATCATTAACTGCTAGTTCCATGTAAAGATTAAAAAGTAACGGAGATAGGGAACATCCTTGTAGGACTCCCTTTCTTATTACGGCTTCTTTCTTATGTTCTTCAATTATTACTGTTGCTGTTTGGTTCCTGTACATGTTAGCAATTGTTCTTCTATCTCTGTATTTGAACCCTACTTTTTTTTAAATGCTGAACATTAAGTTAGTGTATAATAATAAAAATGAATCCATTGATTTGTTGCGTTTTACACTAATTTTTTTTGTCCTAACTCCATTTACGGTTTTGCGATAAAGAACCTGAGGTACAAAAATCACCACTCCATATATAAGCCAAACACCATACTCCGGGAGCAATTATGATCATTATTCAGAAAATTTGTATTGCAAAAGAACTGAATTTGCCGCTTGCAAGACTGAATGTCTCTTACATTTTTTCTTGGGTTAGTATGCCGGTGTATACAATATATACGACTCGCTAATGAAAGCAACGGGCAGCATTACAGTTTCATAACACATATCAAGTTATCTACAAACTGTAGATTATAAGACGTAATAAAGATCATTAGTAATCTTAGCATGATTTTTATTTTCTATTTAGAACAAATTTTTGTTTCACTGATACGGTCAAAAAATGAGATAATAAATTAATTAAATATCGGTATAAATAAAGATGTTTTGTCATAATTTAATATTTATTTACCCGATAATCCGCTTTGAAATCTTATTCGTATAAGTTAAATCAAAGATTTTATTACAATTCACACTGAACCAGTAAAATTATTTCTCCGTTTATAAACAGCTCTTATTATCGAAAATTAATTTATACTAAAATCAATTTAAACTGAACTGCTAAAAACAATCACATCGAACATTATGTAATACTGAATCATTGTTTAACTAATAAACCTTCCTTTACACCCTCATCCAGTTCTATAATAAATCTGAGATAAACATTACTAATCAATCTACAATAAAGATCAGTGGTTGAAAAAAAAGTAAATTTAACTAGGCAATTTATAAGGTTATAAAACATTATATAAAATTAATAATAAAAAAATTATACTGATTTCAGAATCCATAATACTTTATTCGTTAAGTCGGATTAGATTATACTATCGGAAAGTAATTGTAATATATTCTATCCAATTACAGCAACCCTTCTTTGTTCGTGCTTTCTTTCAACCGGGTTTTGGCATAACCCTTTAAACGACTGTATATAAATTTTATACTTATTTCATTAATAATATAAAAAAGAATATAAAACAGGAGAATATCTACTAAACTACTCTAAGACACCTCAGACTACATACCAAATTAATAAATATGATAAAACTGACCCTCACAAACACTAAGTCGATGGTGAAATTCAGAGGCGAGCTCTCGGAACCGTTTGAGATCAGAAAACAGGATAGCGCCAATGCGATGGGCTCTCACCGCTGTTATTCAACTGGCCTCTAAAAATTATATTGAGAGAATGGCTCAAAAAGTTCCCCCAAAACTAAAAATAGGCTGAAAAATCTAAACAAACTATTCTGGTTTCTCCGCCGACTTCGCACTGTAAACGACATCGACGAAGGTAAATCATACATATTAGAACTTCAAACCGTTGCAGATAAAATTGGCTTAAAAATATCATTCAAAAAGACAGAAATTATGCCCCCAAAACCAACAAGATTAAAAGAAGTAAACGTAAACGATAATGAAATCAAAATAGTAACTCGATTTAAATACGTAGGAAAAATAATTACAAACAACCTACACAAAAAAACCTTTGATTCGAAAAAGAAGAATCAAAGTAGGTAAATTCACTACAACACAGTTATAAAACCAGAAGCGACTTATGCAGCAGAAACACCCTTCCACCTGAACGAATAATCAAAGACAGACAGACTCCAGAAAATCGAAAGAAGAATCGGAAGAACATGCATCGATAAAAAGCACCAGAAAAAAGGGCAGCGATTGATCGTGCCCGACAAAGTCGTGTACAGAGTTAGAACCTGCCACCGATACCGTGCGTAAGAGGAGAACTAGGATTCTTTTGACGTATCATGAGGATTGAAATTCAAGACTTCTGAAACGGCTAGTTCAGTACAATCTCAACTCGAAACACACCAAGAAAGAAACAAGATGGATCGGAAAAACAAGAGAGGATCTGAAGAAAATCAGTCTTACACCACAGATAAGATAAAATTAAACAAGAAAATCAAAAACAAAACACTCGTCTCACTCTCATCAGAAAAACTCACAACACGAACATTTTCAACACTGCAAAGGGTACAAAGATCGGAATGTATGAAAAATTACTGGGAAGACCGCAAGGCCCAAACAGCCCCATCGAAGAGTTTTCGATAATGGACTGACTAAAGTGATCCTATGCGGTCATAAAATATGATAATAATAATAAAACAGAATTACGATAACATTTAAACCTTAAATCAAAAAGAAATCCAACAGGGTGTATTAAAACGAGGACAAGCGACAAAGATCAGAATGCCTCAAAAAGATGTGAGCAAAAAGAAAAGAAGCAAAAATAAAACAACTTACACGATTCAAAAATAAGAACAGATTACAAAATCGACTGGCCCAGAAATTGAGCTAAAGTGATCCTATGAGGATAAAAAAAAATTATAAAAAATAAAAATTACTTCGTAAATTTCCAAAGTATTTTTTTTACTTTACACATGGACAAGGTTATCAGAGAATAGATAAAACAATTAATATTAACCATCGCATACAAAAAAAAAAAAAAAAAAAAAAAAACAGCAAAAATATGATAAAATAAAAACAGTATACTGTAACTCAAAACAACAAAATCAGAATAGATACAAAATACTATATACTAATTGTATATACACACTATATACTCATTAAAACTTTCCGTTGTAAAAAGATATAATGTATAAATAAATCATAGTAAAATACTACTAGACTCCAAAATTGTAAATATACTAAATATCGTTGTAAAAACAAAGTTACTTTTCAATACAAAACAAATATTAAATTCAAACTTACGCGGCTCCCTATTTTCAGCATCCTATATGAACTCCTTCCGCGACACAGATTAACACCCGTACACAGAGACTACAAAATAATATATCAGCATATACAAAATGATGACACCATGTTACTGCGCCGATGTAAGCATGTCTTAACGTCTATTAACAAATTACTCTAAAAGTTATATTTTAGTCAAATATATAATCCACAAATATACGGTAAAACAAATACATTTTCATGACCTCCCACCACAAAAACGCCTTTTCAAAATATACTAACACTGTCAGACACTCATTAAGAACACCTCCCTTCCACAAATGAACTATTTACTTTTTGAAATATAATCTACACGCTAATCAACAAACCTACTTTACTGGAAGACCATAAAATATTCAGCACACACAAACGAATAAAACATACGTTTACTCATCGCTACACAAAATAAATATTAACGATAATGAATAAAAGCTATATCAGATAAACAAACATAAACAAACGACTTCTTTTTTTTACTTCCGGGACCACCATTCGGTATTGTTTTAGAGGATGAGATGAATGACAATTTTTGTAGCGTGTGAAAATGCCACGTCTGACGGGAATTCGAACCCGGGACCTCCGGATGAAGGGCCGAGACTCTACCAATCGCGCCACCGAGGCCGACATAAATAAACGACTAGTTTGAAAATAACTCACGAATTTAAAAAAATTTTGAATACAATATTGCCTTCAGAATAATAAACAAAACAAAACAAATCGTTTTCAAACATAATGCCTTCTGGAATATACGAATATAAACTTAACTGTTCTCTTTCACAATATTCTATACTCGTCCAACAGGTCACAATGAACACTTAAAAAGCCCTTCACAAAGTTTAAATTTTCCGATTATCTCTTACGCACAAATCACAACAAATTTAACATAATTTGACAATAACTCGTCGAGTTCATTTGCAAACTTGGTATTCGAAAGAAAAAGGATCACATCTTGCCACGTTTTAAAAACATACAACAACCCTTTACTAAAAATAATAGACAAGATTCAATCAAATCCAATAAATCTTTAACCACATTCTATAAGCACTGTCTCCTTTTTTTAGATTTGGAGGAACGCCTTTTACAGGCGCCTAAGCAGTGTCGGGCTCGCTAACAGGTTCCGCAGGATGTTATTAAGTGCGCATGTATATACCTGCGCACTACCGACAAAACCTCCACCCCTGGCAACCCACCCGCGTGGAACAACTAATAGAACATTACTTCAGGGGGAGGGGTTAACGCCCCCACACAAGCAATTGGTCACCGCAACGAAACATCAAAGCCATATCATCACAAAACACAGCACATCACAAAAGGATATCATATACAGTTCCAACCAAGCACAAACACTCCCACAGGCATATGAGACCTCCTCAACACACACATACCACACGCTGACACACACAGGTACAGACCGTGCCAACGCGCAGACACAGACATCCTAAGAACTCAAGTGGAGAGAAACACCAAGCGCTGTCTACTTAATAAAAAAAAACCACGAGCAGTTATTTCAGTTGATGCCAGAATGAAAACAGCAGAATTAGTCGCTGAAGACTGCAAAATTGAAAGAAAATACTTTGAAATAAGTTAATTTTACATATATATATAAAACATTTGTTCTTTTATTATTACAAAAATGTATATTTTTAGATATTATCATCACTGACATTAAGCAAACAAAAAAAAAGAACCCCAAATACTAGTATTGTTCAAATTGATATTAACTTCCTATATAGACCTCAGATAGGTTAATTTCATAAATCTTTATGTATACAAAGTATTAGCAAACTACGGCAACCCTTATATAACTTTTCTACCATTAAACATATAAAAATGAAATTTAGCAAATCCTTCTACCTCAAAACGATATATTTTTCGGTATGGGCCAATCCATCCCCAAATATTCTCCTGTGTGGGGCGGGGTAATAATTCACAATTTTAAAACGAAAGAGTAGAGTTGTGACATATCATTTTAGAGGGCGTTGAAAATCAAAACTGTTGACGTAAAAAAACTTCGGGTTACGACAACGACTAAAACAACGGTAATCTAATATTTTCCACGGCTGGTTTCAAAAGTGACATACGGTATACTCAAGTAATATGTTTTCTTTAATGTACTACTACGTACATTACTCACCACATACCTTTAATGTAGCAGCGTGAAGATGAAGATTTTCTTGATCGTATTGTGTTTAGCGATGAGTTGATAAGTCGCTGATTAATCTTAGTGCAAAAGTTAACACGCATAACATCCGTACCCGGGAATTAGAAAATCCTCACGAGCTCTTACAAAACGAAAAGAACTCTCAAAGATTAATTTTTTTCTGAACAATATCCCGAAAAGTATACGGGTCGTTATTTTTCTTTGAAGCAAGCGTAATAGAAGATTATTATTTGGATGTGCTACATACATAGCTCGTTCGTTCTTCAACTGCAATACCACAGAATTTTATTCGGCAACAAGATAGTGGTATAACGCACCGGCATAACCCTGTACGGATCGGTTTAATGAGGTTTTTTCTGACTGCTAGATCGATCGATACGGATGCGAATTTTTCCTTTAGTTTTATAAAGAATTTCTGTATGCGCCTGGAGTACCTACGGATCTACCCTATTTGAGATACGGGATTGAAGTAGCTGTCGCATCAACTAATCCAGAATTGCTGATTATTAAAGTACGGAATGTACGCTCCTATCGGTTGGATGTGTGGCACGTGACGAATGGTGATCACATTGAAGAACTGTAGAGAAAAACTGTAACACAGACTTTCATTTTATTTGGGATTCATTACTCTACGTCATTGATTTTCAACGTTTTTAATTTCACGATTCCCAAAAAGGAAGAACAAATTATAATAAACATTTCGCAACCTCAAAACTCCAGTTCGATTAAACCTTGTTAGTTATTTCTTCTTCTTTTTCCTGTTTAGCCTCCGGGAATTACCTTTCAGATAATACTTCAGAGGATGATATGTATGAGTGTAAATGAAGTGTAGTCTTGAACATTCCCAGTTCGACCGTTCCTGAGATGTGTGGTTAATTGAAACCCAACCACGAAAGAACACCGGTATCCGCAATCTAGTATTCAAATCCGTGTAAAAATAACTGGCTTTACTAGGATTTAAACGCTGGAACCCTCGACTTCCAAATCAGCTGATTTGGGAAGACGCGTTAACCAGTAGACCAACCCGGCGGGTTTTAGTTAGTTATTTAGCTGCGTTGATATCGACGGGAATGAACATGTATGTGTATGATGTACACAAATATAATTTGAGGTTTAAGGACATTACGCTTAGTTCCTCACGGTCCAGACGTGTCAGTGCCAATTCCACCAGAAAATTTACCTGAAATTTGTGAAATCTTTCCACAAATGATTTAAATGGAAATAACATCAAGTAGTACGAACCCTGATATAGCTGTGCACCAGAGCTTTATTCACAGTCTGAACTAAACGATTCGGATTGAGACTCACATCTGACCAAAGTTAATTCAGAACGGCTCTGTTCAAGGCTTAAAGAGAAGAACCTGCTAGAAGCTGGCACCTCATTCTCCCGGTTCAGGTACAGAGAAAAGGATTTTCAATCATATTTTTCGGAAGGAGAATTAGTTTTCTGCAATGATGTACGTGGACTTTTGACTTCCGTACGAAAGTACCGAGAGGAGACTGCTCATAGATTCGTCCAAAAGCAACCTCAATTTTTCTCTTCTTCACAATGGGAATACGTATCGGTGAATACTCGTAGGACATTCTGTCCATTAAAAAGAGGGTTCAAAAACGTGCCCCTAAAAGCTCTCATAAAACCGAATAAGGTTCTCCTCCTTCCGCCTCTACATATCAAGTTAGCATTGGTGAAGCGATTTTTCAGAATCTTACCAAAAGAAGGTAAATGTTTCAAATACATCTGCGACAAATTTCCAGTCTTATCAACCGCCAAACTAAAAGATGGTGTCTTTACTGGTCCTGACATTAGAAAACTTCTCAAAGATGGTAATTTTGAGAAACAAATGGAATTTGCAGAAAAAGAAGGCTGGGGAGCCTTTAAAGGCGTAGTAAGCAACTTTCTGGGCGATAAGAAGGATCCGAACTTTAAATCTATCTTTGAGAACATGCTCCAAAA
Organism: Lycorma delicatula; assembly: GCF_047948215.1. Taxonomy (NCBI): domain Eukaryota; kingdom Metazoa; phylum Arthropoda; class Insecta; order Hemiptera; family Fulgoridae; genus Lycorma; species Lycorma delicatula. Next base: position 125,684,392 of record NC_134461.1, on the reverse strand, counting down.
GTACAAAAATTAAGGCTGTTCCACGAGCTAAAAAATTCATTTCCTAAATTCATATATGGACTATTTTCCTGAAAATCTGGGTGCCGTTAGCGAAGAGATGGGCGAGAGATTTCATGAGGATATTAAAGAAATGGAATTGAGGTATCAAGGAAAACGGATTAATACGATAATACGATGATGGCAGACTACTGCTGGATGTTACACCGAGATGAAGGCTATAGAGAACATAGAAGTAAAAGCGCGAAGCAGAGTATAAACCGTTCAAAGAAACTTTGAGACATGGAATAAGTTGTAAGTATTTTACATACTTCGTCATTAAGGGTTGGAGAAGTGGGGGAATGGTTTCCAAAGGCATGACGTACTTCATAAAAATTAATTAAATAAATAAACTTAAAAATGTGCTACAATAGAAATTAGGCTTATTTTGAGGTAATTTTTATTAGAAATTAAGAGGTCAATGACTTCCTCCCTTATCCTCAGACCACTCAACTGTTTAGGTTTAAGAATGCATAGTATAAGCCAAAAAATTGAATATATTATATTAATTTAGTGCAGCGTTAAAAACTACATAATAATCAATTATCAAAAATTAAAAAACAACCATCGCAGGCTTCTGTTATGTTGACTAGTTATCTGTTTGTCTGACTCTTCAATCTGGTTCAAATATTTTGTGATATAGAATAAATAATTAAATAAATCGAAAAAGTTTGACTTCTTTCCAATCAACAACCTCTTGATACAATACACTGTTCCAGTTTATGAAACTTGCTTAAAAATGATCGCGCGCGCGCGCGCGCGTGCGTGCATTAAATCCAGATACAATTAAATTAAGTTCAATCTGAAAATATTTTAAAATAAGAGATATCGATTGTGCAGTATAAACGTGTAGACGTAGGTATTATCACCGTAATAAAATAATAGCAAAGCGTTCTAACAAAGAAATTATAATTAAACTACAAAAAAAAATATTTCTCCGGTGATGGAGACTATTAAAACCTAAAACCTAGTATTTAATTCGTATCCTTTCACTGATTTCAACATTTAATCGTCTGACTGAAGGCAAAATTTCTAAATTCTAATTCTAATACACAATATAAATACTTTATTGTTTGATACATACAATAAGATAAGAATAGGCGAGATATATGTAATCATATAAAAGTATATAATTCCATTATTGTAATCTAATAGGTCTTTAAATCGTACCACTCGGTAAAAGTCAACAAATAAATGTGCATTATTGTATATACTACACATAACCGAGATTTCGTATAACATAAAAGATCTTTATAAAATAATCTTCATAAAAATTGGGGTGACGATTATTATATAGCTTTTACAATGATGAATAATCATCTAATTATATAATTTCCTTATAAATATCTGTTATGATCTTGAATTCGAAGAATGCAATAAAAATTATTGGATACGGTTTATCAATATAAACTGGAGAATTGATTTGAATTTCACTAGTTTATTGAAAACATAATGAGAATACATTATTTGTTATTGAATAAATTGAATAGTATATGCAAATCATATTTATGATTTCACTATTCAATCGATAACTCTTTCCGTTATTTAAAATCCACCGATATTAATAAAATATGATATATGCTGCAATTTCTCAGAGTTTGCACGTTGGTTAAGTTTTAATTTCCTTCTTTTGATAAATTCAAAATTGATAAAACAGTCAAAAATCATTAACAAAAGAAAAGAAAATATTTATTAAAAAATAACAATGAAAATAATTAATAACTAAATAAATAATACTTACGAAACATTAAAAAAAAAAATATATAGAATTTTATAAAATAAAGATATATGTATAAATAATAAATATTGAAATACACAATCCCAGTCGAAAGCGTAAAGTTAGTTTAAGAGCAGTAATGTTAAATAAACCACCACCATTCACCGATGATCGAATTCTATCGTTTTTTAAGTCTCTGTAGACGATCCGAGTAGAAAGTTTCAGTGTATTACACTGTTTTTACAATAAGTTACGTTATTCATACTATTGGGATTTACTAAAAGGATATTTAATAATGTTTAGTTCGTCTTCTTCTTCTTCACTTCATATTTTAGGGAATTCATCCTGTTTTCGGAAACTGTTATTTGCTAAAATACAAATTAAAACTTTGCTTTATTAACATGTCAGGAAAATGTTGTGGTTAGACTTGAACTTACCTCATTCTTTAAGCGCCTTCTGTGTTCCGTTCAATACGATTAAAAATTCGTTTTCGTGCTTTTTCACCAATATTTACAGGTGATACCACCACCTAGATTAGAGATGTTTAATACCATCAAAATTGACGAATATATAATTCTCTAATTTAGAACTAGACAACTATTACGTAAGATGAAAACCTTGATAGACTTGTGGGTGGTCACATGACTAAAATGCTAGTCTGCTGTAACCAAATTATAAATGAATAATGTTAAGTTTAGAAAACCAATCTATAGTCTATCTTTAAAAAAGAATAGTTTTCTAACTTCTGCAACTAAATTTTAATCATAACATTTGTAGTTCGGTACTGCCAACACAAAAAAATAATCACTCAATTTTGACCAAAATTGGAGAATGTAAATTTTACTTCTACATCACTTAAATAAGTAGGAGCTTAATAAACAAGAAATATTTTTTAATACAAATACAAAATTTTCAGTTAATTCTAAAACGAATCTACTACTTTTAAACTATACAATAAAACTATTTCCTTATAACTACACACTTCAGTTTACAAGAAATATTATCCTTCCACTGTCATTTTAGATTTTTTTCCAAATTTGAAAAATCTTTCCATCAATTTATTTAAAATACAACTGAACAATTTTCTTTTATGCAAATAAATATTCTATCAATTTATTTTTAAATAATTATAATTAAAAGATAACAAAAAAAAAACTTGATTTATCTGCATCTTGTTCAACAAATACATAAAATTAATTTTCAGTAGCAGCTTTTAAATTGTGAATCAGTCTGTGGTAATATTTTTTTAAATGTATTTACCTTAACATAGTTTCATGCATTTCATGTATTTAAATAACTATTATGGACTTAAATCACATCTATCTTATAATTACCTTATAATTTGTTTTTATATTAATATATTTATGTGATCTGTATAATGTATTATTTTGTTCTAATCAGAATAAAGATATATTTTCTTAATTTTTATGAAATTTTATGGTAGTTAAGTGAAAATGAAAGAAAATATTTTTATGTGGTTAAACACTAAATGGCAGATTGATAGGGCATAATTCTTTTCCAACTTTGCTGTATGGATAAAATCGTTGCATTATGCTTTTAAGGTAGATATAACATTGTTTCTTGTATGAGTATAATTCCCAATAATGATAATGATAATATTTATCATTACCCATAAAGTGAAATTTGTGGGTGTTATAGTAGATGGCAAATCCTCTTAGGATTAAACCTATTCTTTTACTTTAAAACTCCTTATTAAAATGGTAAGCTTGTCATCATGATAAACAATATTTATTATGTTTATAAATATTCCGATCTCTTCTATTGAGGCTTCTTTAAAACCCCACAACAAGTTTCTAGGGTATAAAAACGGGCTGTTGAATCCTAAACCTGCAATCATTAGGTACAAATTTGTAAACCAATATTTAGAAAATTAAAAATACATTTTATTCAACTGTTTGTGTTTGTAAATGAATCTTTGCTAAAAAGAATAGTTACTTATTCTTGAAAAGGAATATCAATAAGGTATATTATATATATACCTTGTATCTGTAACAAACTGGACAACAGAAGTATTTTCATATAACTAAACACAATACTTTGGCTTACAAGAATTGCTTCCTTTGCCATTTTTAATAAATTATTGAACCATTTAAAAAATCTTATAACTAATTTATTTAAAATAAAATAATTTTTTTTTATTTCACAGAAATGATAATGTTCAATTGATAAATCTCTAAATAGTATACTTTATATATATATATATATGGGGGTGAAGTTGATTGGTCCATGTTCTCCTGCAGGATAGTTACATATCATTACAGTGAACTAAACACCAGCAGTTGCTTTCTTAACACAGTCCGATTAAAGTACCCAAAAATCTGTCACCTTTAGAAACAATATCAAATTGTTCTTGTCAGAACTTATGAAGAGTTTCATAAAAGAAATGCTTACATCCTGAAAGACCAAAATTAGTTATCTGTAATACTAAAGGACAAGACATATCGCTTATTGCTCGTGCTCTAGAATGCAAGAAGTGTGATGAATAAATTGGTGGAACTGAGGCATGAGGTTGTGAGATGTAACAGCAAAATAGTTGGTTGGGACTACGATGATCACTATATAAATTGAGAAAAAAGGAAAGAGAAGGAGGAACTGCCACCTGTGTACACAAAACCATACTCATTGACAATATCACAACTGGCATGAAGTTAAACTTAGCACACCTATCACTAAATGTCATTATGTCAAATGAGATTATTTTAACCAGAGTAATTACATAAATTCCTTCTCAGAAAATAACAGGATAAGAGCTAGGCTGTATTCTACGAAAGGCAACGCTATTTATGATAGTTGGAAACTTTAACAATGGATCAGCTCAGTGAGTAAATGTTTGGAAAACCACAATGGGCAAATATTTTCTAAATGGATAGAAGATAATGACCTGGTGATCTTAAACTATCCATGGGAATCTACCTGTGTATTGCATGCTTGGTTTCTCTATTAAAAACAACCCTAATACAAAACAGAATCTACAGAATTAATAAATTAATAAAAATTTAATGAAAAATCAAACAAATTAATAAAAAAGTTAAGCAAAAAATGTAATTATTAAAGATGTTACTAACTCGCACCACCAAAAACATTTATTGGTTATTATATTTAGATTATTGAAAAGGTTAAGTAAAAATTCCTATTATTTAGCAAATTAGTTAGTAACACCACAAACAGTATTTATTGGTTATTACATTAACATTATAAAAACTACAAGTAAAAATTGCTATTATCAAGTTAGTTAATCCCACCACCTACAAGATTAATTGGTTATTACATTAGCTTAATATTAAGGTTAAACAAAAATTACTATTATATAGGAAGTTAGTTACACCCTCAACCAAAAACATTTGTTATTACAATAAGATTAATAAAAATGTCAAGTAAAAAGTGATATTATTTAGCAAGTTAGTAAGTACTACCACCTACAACAATTATTGGTCATTACATAATATTATAAAAAGGTTAAGTAAAAATTGCATTTATTTAGCAAGTTAGTTATTCCCCCTGCTTACAACATTTATTGGTTGTTACTTTTAGAATTATAAAAAGATTTATTAAACATTGCTATAATTTTACAAGTTAGATAAACTCACCACCTACAACTTTTATATGTTATTACATTAAAATTCTAAAAGTGTCAAGTAACAATTGGTATTATTTAGCAAGTTAGTTAGTCAGACAACAACCTACATATATTGGTAATCACAATTCGATTGTAAAAATAACAAGTATAAATTGCTATTTTTTTTTTCTTGAAATTTTTACGGGCATCGACTACTAAGGTCATTAGCCCTCGTCATGTTCTTAGAAAGAAATTAGTATCACCATCAGGATTGTCATATGTAAGGGTGTAAAGGGCCCTTACATTTTATTTAAAAGCACAAACTACACAGAACATTAAAACACAAATAACAAAGACAAGCACAACACTTACGGGGTGTAAAGGGTCCCGATATTAAAATATGAGATAAAAACTCAAAAAATTATGAAATTAAAAATACAAGTTATCAACACCATTATCTTCTTCTACCTGTCTCGATTATTTGTTAATTTTAGCACCCTCAGGGCGACCAGAACCGCCTTTAAGCAAAATATCAGTCGCGCCAGCATGCCGTGGCAGTTGACTCTCCATATAAACAGGCTACAGGCATGCATTGCGCCCACCCATAGCTTCGCGCCCTCAGTCCATGCTAGAGGGTCCCCCATGCCATCATTGGACACACCCCGATTCACTGCTCTTGAATGCAGACAAGCCTCGGCCTAGGCAAGAGGGCTACCTCCCATCACTATACGTGCCACGCTTCGAGACTCCCATATATGGATGAAACTACCTCTTAAAGACTCTTTAACACAGCTTTAAAATTTCCATTTTTATAGACTTTTAAGAAGTCCACTGGCAGTAAATATGCAACTATTTTTCTTTCATTTCCATTAGCTAAATCAGCAGTAATATCATTTCTAAGACAGAAACTAGTTCAATAAAATTTGATATTATTTATCAAGTTAATTAGCCCCACCCCAAACAATATTTATTGGTTATTATTACGATTATTAAAAATGAAAGTAAATATTGCTATTATGTAGCATATTAAATTTGTTTGTACCACTACAACACATTTATTTTTTTATTATTTTTTTTTTTTATTTGAATTTTTACGGGCATCGACTGCTAAGGTCATTAGCCCTCGTCACATTCTTTAAAAGAAAATACTATTACCATCCGGATCGTCATATGTAAGGGTGTAAAGGGCCCTTACATTTTATTTAAAAACACAAATTTCACAATAAACATTAAGACATAAAAGACAAGGACAATCACAAACACTTACGGGGTGTAAAGGGCCCCAATATTAAAATTTGAGATAAGGTTCTCAAAGGACCATGAAATTAAAATTTCAACTTATCAATACCATTTCTTTCTTATATATATATAAAACTACCGCTTAGAGATTCTTTTATCACAGCTTTAAACTTTCATTTTATAGACTTTTAAGAAGTCCACTGGCATGTAAAAATGCAACTATATTTTCTTCATTTCCATTATCCAGATCAGCACTAATATTATTTCTAAGACGGAACCTCTTTCTGAGGTCCTCATGGTACACTCTTCTATTAGATGCTTGATTGTCAGTGTTTTATTACAAACACCGCACATAGGTCTCACTTCGCCGGTTAACAAATATAAATTTGTTAATCGCGTGTGACCGATTCTAAGTCTGGTCACCGCTACTTGTTCACGGCGAGTCAACTTAAAGTCGCTTTTCCATTTATAAGGAGAAGTTTTTACTGAGTTTAATTTTGTATTTAAACTCCTCCATTCAGCATTCCATTTGTTTTTTACTATATTTGTTAGACGGTTTTTAACATCTGCCACTCTTACAGGAAATGCATCCAAATCATCGCAGACTGTTGCCTTTCTGGCAGCTTCGTCTGCGATTTCATTACATGTAATACCAGTATGCCCCGGAGTCCATACAAATACGCATCGCTGTCCTCGTTGTTTTAGAACGTATAAAATGGACAGGATGTTTGCAATTAGGACATCCTTAATGTTCTTGTTCGGAATTGCGACAAGTGCACTTAAAGAATCGGAACATATTAACACTCTCTCTTCGCAATAGTGTTCAGTGTAGCGAAGAGCTTGCTGAATTGCAGTGAGTTCTGCCGTGTAGACACTGGCCACATCTGGCAGTTTCCAAAAGTGGGCTTCCCCATTTACATATATCGAGCATCCAACACCATGTTCGGTTTTAGAACCGTCAGTATAAATTCTAATATGTTCTTCGTAACTACTGACGGTTGCCAAAAATTCCTGTTGGATGATCACTGCTGGTTTCTTTTTTATTTCTCCTCGAGAGAGATCCAAATTTGTATTTACCGCAGGCAAGAGCCATGGCGGTATTTCTCTAGTAGAAATTGCCAATGTATCTGGAAAGGCAATTTCGTATTTACTTCTTAATTCGTGGTACCTAATTCCGGCTGGTCTGGAGTAGGTAGCACGATGGTGGTAGGTTACACCTGCAAATAACTTCGACCGTGGCCGCCACATCGCCAGCTCTAAAGGTGGTATCATTCCATTTCCACAATCAGTAAGAATTTTGTATCTGCAGGTGGCCGCGAAATCCAGTCTTCTAATTCGGCCTGCAGATGAAAATCGGCCGAAAAAAGTATATCCCAGAGACAATACTCGGAACCCCGTTAGCCAGCTATATGTAACGTACGTGAGTACAGTTATTGCCGCCCTGGACGTGGAACGTAGATGTTGTGTTCCGGACGTGGGATTTATCTACCTCAGGGCGACATTTATTGGTTATTATGATTATGAGTATTAAAAATGGTAAGTAAAAATTTATATTATATAGCAATTTACTATATAGCAAGTTATATTATATAGTTATTGGTTACTATGAAGATTGATAAAATAAAAATAAAAATTGCTATTGTACACCTGGTTGGTTATTACCACTAACACAACACTAATTAGTTACTATAAAGATTGTTAAAAAGAAAATAAAAATTGCTATTATCTAGCAGGTTGGTTATTACCACCACCACAACTTATATTGGTTACTATAAAGATTATTAAAAATAAAATAAAAATTGCCATTATATAGCTGGTTGGTTATTACCACTAACACAACACTAATTAGTTACTATAAAGATTGTTAAAAAGAAAATAAAAATTGCTATTATCTAGCAGGTTGGTTATTACCACCACCACCACAACTTATATTGGTTGTATAAAGATTGTTAAAAAATAAAATAAAAATTGCTATTATATCGCTGATTGGTTATTACTACCAACACAACACTAATTAGTTACTATAAAGATTGTTCAAAAGAAAATAAAAATTGCTATTATCTAGCAGGTTGGTTATTACAACCACCACAACTTATATTGGTTGTATAAAGATTGTTAAAAAATAAAATAAAAATTGCTATTATATCGCTGCTTGGTTATTACTACCAACACAACACTAATTAGTTACTATAAAGATTGTTCAAAAGAAAATAAAAATTGCTATTATCTAGCAGGTTGGTTATTACCACCACCACAACTTATATTGGTTGTATAAAGATTGTTAAAAAATAAAATAAAAATTGCTATTATATCGCTGATTGGTTATTACCACCACCACAACATATATTGGTTACTATAAAGATTATTAAAAATAAAATAAAAATTGCCATTATAAAGCTGGTTGGTTTTACCACCAACAGAACATATATTGGTTGCTATAAAGATTATTGAAATGAAAAGAAAAATTGCTATTATATAGCAGGTTGGTTATTACCACCACCACAACTTATATTGGTTGTATAAAGATTGTTAAAAAATAAAATAAAAATTGCTATTATATCGCTGCTTGGTTATTACTACCAACACAACACTAATTAGTTACTATAAAGATTGTTCAAAAGAAAATAAAAATTGCTATTATCTAGCACGTTGGTTATTACCACCACCACAACTTATATTGGTTGTATAAAGATTGTTAAAAAATAAAATAAAAATTGCTATTATATCGCTGATTGGTTATTACTACCAACACAACACTAATTAGTTACTATAAAGATTGTTCAAAAGAAAATAAAAATTGCTATTATCTAGCAGGTTGGTTATTACCACCACCACAACTTATATTGGTTGTATAAAGATTGTTAAAAAATGAAATAAAAATTGCTATTATATCGCTGCTTGGTTATTACTACCAACACAACACTAATTAGTTACTATAAAGATTGTTCAAAAGAAAATAAAAATTGCTATTATCTAGCAGGTTGGTTATTACCACCACCACAACTTATATTGGTTACTATAAAGATTATTAAAAATAAAATAAAAATTGCCATTATATAGCTGGTTGGTTATTACCACTAACACAACACTAATTAGTTACTATAAAGATTGTTAAAAAGAAAATAAAAATTGCTATCATCTAGCAGGTTGGTTATTACCACCACCACAACTTATATTGGTTGTATAAAGATTGTTAAAAAATAAAATAAAAATTGCTATTATATAGCTGCTTGGTTATTACTACCAACACAACACTAATTAGTTACTATAAAGATTGTTCAAAAGAAAATAAAAATTGCTATTATCTAGCAGGTTGGTTATTACCACCACCACAACTTATATTGGTTACTATAAAGATTATTAAAAATAAAATAAAAATTGCCATTATATAGCTGGTTGGTTATTACCACTAACACAACACTAATTAGTTACTATAAAGATTGTTAAAAAGAAAATAAAAATTGCTATTATCTAGCAGGTTGGTTATTACCACCACCACAACTTATATTGGTTGTATAAAGATTGTTAAAAAATAAAATAAAAATTGCTATTATATAGCTGCTTGGTTATTACTACCAACACAACACTAATTAGTTACTATAAAGATTGTTCAAAAGAAAATAAAAATTGCTATTATCTAGCAGGTTGGTTATTACCACCACCACAACTTATATTGGTTACTATAAAGATTATTAAAAATAAAATAAAAATTGCCATTATATAGCTGGTTGGTTATTACCACTAACACAACACTAATTAGTTACTATAAAGATTGTTAAAAAGAAAATAAAAATTGCTATTATCTAGCAGGTTGGTTATTACCACCACCACCACAACTTATATTGGTTGTATAAAGATTGTTAAAAAATAAAATAAAAATTGCTATTATATCGCTGATTGGTTATTACTACCAACACAACACTAATTAGTTACTATAAAGATTGTTCAAAAGAAAATAAAAATTGCTATTATCTAGCAGGTTGGTTATTACAACCACCACAACTTATATTGGTTGTATAAAGATTGTTAAAAAATAAAATAAAAATTGCTATTATATCGCTGCTTGGTTATTACTACCAACACAACACTAATTAGTTACTATAAAGATTGTTCAAAAGAAAATAAAAATTGCTATTATCTAGCAGGTTGGTTATTACCACCACCACAACTTATATTGGTTACTATAAAGATTATTAAAAATAAAATAAAAATTGCCATTATATAGCTGGTTGGTTATTACCACTAACACAACACTAATTAGTTACTATAAAGATTGTTAAAAAGAAAATAAAAATTGCTATTATCTAGCAGGTTGGTTATTACCACCACCACAACTTATATTGGTTGTATAAAGATTGTTAAAAAATAAAATAAAAATTGCTATTATATCGCTGATTGGTTATTACTACCAACACAACACTAATTAGTTACTATAAAGATTGTTCAAAATAAAATAAAAATTGCTATTATCTAGCAGGTTGGTTATTACCACCACCACAACTTATATTGGTTGTATAAAGATTGTTAAAAAATAAAATAAAAATTGCTATTATATCGCTGATTGGTTATTACCACCACCACAACATATATTGGTTACTATAAAGATTATTAAAAATAAAATAAAAATTGCCATTATAAAGCTGGTTGGTTTTACCACCAACAGAACATATATTGGTTGCTATAAAGATTATTGAAATGAAAAGAAAAATTGCTATTATATAGCAGGTTGGTTATTACCACCACCACAACTTATATTGGTTGTATAAAGATTGTTAAAAAATAAAATAAAAATTGCTATTATATCGCTGCTTGGTTATTACTACCAACACAACACTAATTAGTTACTATAAAGATTGTTCAAAAGAAAATAAAAATTGCTATTATCTAGCACGTTGGTTATTACCACCACCACAACTTATATTGGTTGTATAAAGATTGTTAAAAAATAAAATAAAAATTGCTATTATATCGCTGATTGGTTATTACTACCAACACAACACTAATTAGTTACTATAAAGATTGTTCAAAAGAAAATAAAAATTGCTATTATCTAGCAGGTTGGTTATTACCACCACCACAACTTATATTGGTTGTATAAAGATTGTTAAAAAATGAAATAAAAATTGCTATTATATCGCTGCTTGGTTATTACTACCAACACAACACTAATTAGTTACTATAAAGATTGTTCAAAAGAAAATAAAAATTGCTATTATCTAGCAGGTTGGTTATTACCACCACCACAACTTATATTGGTTACTATAAAGATTATTAAAAATAAAATAAAAATTGCCATTATATAGCTGGTTGGTTATTACCACTAACACAACACTAATTAGTTACTATAAAGATTGTTAAAAAGAAAATAAAAATTGCTATCATCTAGCAGGTTGGTTATTACCACCACCACAACTTATATTGGTTGTATAAAGATTGTTAAAAAATAAAATAAAAATTGCTATTATATAGCTGCTTGGTTATTACTACCAACACAACACTAATTAGTTACTATAAAGATTGTTCAAAAGAAAATAAAAATTGCTATTATCTAGCAGGTTGGTTATTACCACCACCACAACTTATATTGGTTACTATAAAGATTATTAAAAATAAAATAAAAATTGCCATTATATAGCTGGTTGGTTATTACCACTAACACAACACTAATTAGTTACTATAAAGATTGTTAAAAAGAAAATAAAAATTGCTATTATCTAGCAGGTTGGTTATTACCACCACCACAACTTATATTGGTTGTATAAAGATTGTTAAAAAATAAAATAAAAATTGCTATTATATAGCTGCTTGGTTATTACTACCAACACAACACTAATTAGTTACTATAAAGATTGTTCAAAAGAAAATAAAAATTGCTATTATCTAGCAGGTTGGTTATTACCACCACCACAACTTATATTGGTTACTATAAAGATTATTAAAAATAAAATAAAAATTGCCATTATATAGCTGGTTGGTTATTACCACTAACACAACACTAATTAGTTACTATAAAGATTGTTAAAAAGAAAATAAAAATTGCTATTATCTAGCAGGTTGGTTATTACCACCACCACAACTTATATTGGTTGTATAAAGATTGTTAAAAAATAAAATAAAAATTGCTATTATATCGCTGATTGGTTATTACCACCACCACAACATATATTGGTTACTATAAAGATTATTAAAAATAAAATAAAAATTGCCATTATAAAGCTGGTTGGTTTTACCACCAACAGAACATATATTGGTTGCTATAAAGATTATTGAAATGAAAAGAAAAATTGCTATTATATAGCAGGTTGGTTATTACCACCACCACAACTTATATTGGTTGTATAAAGATTGTTAAAAAATAAAATAAAAATTGCTATTATATAGCTGCTTGGTTATTACTACCAACACAACACTAATTAGTTACTATAAAGATTGTTCAAAAGAAAATAAAAATTGCTATTATCTAGCAGGTTGGTTATTACCACCACCACAACTTATATTGGTTACTATAAAGATTATTAAAAATAAAATAAAAATTGCCATTATATAGCTGGTTGGTTATTACCACTAACACAACACTAATTAGTTACTATAAAGATTGTTAAAAAGAAAATAAAAATTGCTATTATCTAGCAGGATGGTTATTACCACCACCACAACTTATATTGGTTGTATAAAGATTGTTAAAAAATAAAATAAAAATTGCTATTATATCGCTGATTGGTTATTACCACCACCACAACATATATTGGTTACTATAAAGATTATTAAAAATAAAATAAAAATTGCCATTATAAAGCTGGTTGGTTTTACCACCAACAGAACATATATTGGTTGCTATAAAGATTATTGAAATGAAAAGAAAAATTGCTATTATATAGCAGGTTGGTTATTACCACCACCACAACTTATATTGGTTGTATAAAGATTGTTAAAAAATAAAATAAAAATTGCTATTATATCGCTGCTTGGTTATTACTACCAACGCAACACTAATTAGTTACTATAAAGATTGTTCAAAAGAAAATAAAAATTGCTATTATCTAGCACGTTGGTTATTACCACCACCACAACTTATATTGGTTGTATAAAGATTGTTAAAAAATAAAATAAAAATTGCTATTATATCGCTGATTGGTTATTACTACCAACACAACACTAATTAGTTACTATAAAGATTGTTCAAAAGAAAAAAAAAATTGCTATTATCTAGCAGGTTGGTTATTACCACCACCACAACTTATATTGGTTGTATAAAGATTGTTAAAAAATGAAATAAAAATTGCTATTATATCGCTGCTTGGTTATTACTACCAACACAACACTAATTAGTTACTATAAAGATTGTTCAAAAGAAAATAAAAATTGCTATTATCTAGCAGGTTGGTTATTACCACCACCACAACTTATATTGGTTACTATAAAGATTATTAAAAATAAAATAAAAATTGCCATTATATAGCTGGTTGGTTATTACCACTAACACAACACTAATTAGTTACTATAAAGATTGTTAAAAAGAAAATAAAAATTGCTACCATCTAGCAGGTTGGTTATTACCACCACCACAACTTATATTGGTTGTATAAAGATTGTTGAAAAATAAAATAAAAATTGCTATTATATCGCTGCTTGGTTATTACTACCAACACAACACTAATTAGTTACTATAAAGATTGTTCAAAAGAAAATAAAAATTGCTATTATCTAGCAGGTTGGTTATTACCACCACCACAACTTATATTGGTTGTATAAAGATTGTTAAAAAATAAAATAAAAATTGCTATTATATAGCTGCTTGGTTATTACTACCAACACAACACTAATTAGTTACTATAAAGATTGTTCAAAAGAAAATAAAAATTGCTATTATCTAGCAGGTTGGTTATTACCACCACCACAACTTATATTGGTTGTATAAAGATTGTTAAAAAATAAAATAAAAATTGCTATTATATCGCTGATTGGTTATTACCACCACCACAACATATATTGGTTACTATAAAGATTATTGAAATGAAAAGAAAAATTGCTATTATATAGCAGGTTGGTTATTACCACCACCACAACTTATATTGGTTGTATAAAGATTGTTAAAAAATAAAATAAAAATTGCTATTATATAGCTGCTTGGTTATTACTACCAACACAACACTAATTAGTTACTATAAAGATTGTTCAAAAGAAAATAAAAATTGCTATTATCTAGCAGGTTGGTTATTACCACCACCACAACTTATATTGGTTACTATAAAGATTATTAAAAATAAAATAAAAATTGCCATTATATAGCTGGTTGGTTATTACCACTAACACAACACTAATTAGTTACTATAAAGATTGTTAAAAAGAAAATAAAAATTGCTATTATCTAGCAGGTTGGTTATTACCACCACCACAACTTATATTGGTTGTATAAAGATTGTTAAAAAATAAAATAAAAATTGCTATTATATCGCTGATTGGTTATTACCACCACCACAACATATATTGGTTACTATAAAGATTATTAAAAATAAAATAAAAATTGCCATTATAAAGCTGGTTGGTTTTACCACCAACAGAACATATATTGGTTGCTATAAAGATTATTGAAATGAAAAGAAAAATTGCTATTATATAGCAGGTTGGTTATTACCACCACCACAACTTATATTGGTTGTATAAAGATTGTTAAAAAATAAAATAAAAATTGCTATTATATCGCTGCTTGGTTATTACTACCAACACAACACTAATTAGTTACTATAAAGATTGTTCAAAAGAAAATAAAAATTGCTATTATCTAGCACGTTGGTTATTACCACCACCACAACTTATATTGGTTGTATAAAGATTGTTAAAAAATAAAATAAAAATTGCTATTATATCGCTGATTGGTTATTACTACCAACACAACACTAATTAGTTACTATAAAGATTGTTCAAAAGAAAATAAAAATTGCTATTATCTAGCAGGTTGGTTATTACCACCACCACAACTTATATTGGTTGTATAAAGATTGTTAAAAAATGAAATAAAAATTGCTATTATATCGCTGCTTGGTTATTACTACCAACACAACACTAATTAGTTACTATAAAGATTGTTCAAAAGAAAATAAAAATTGCTATTATCTAGCAGGTTGGTTATTACCACCACCACAACTTATATTGGTTACTATAAAGATTATTAAAAATAAAATAAAAATTGCCATTATATAGCTGGTTGGTTATTACCACTAACACAACACTAATTAGTTACTATAAAGATTGTTAAAAAGAAAATAAAAATTGCTATCATCTAGCAGGTTGGTTATTACCACCACCACAACTTATATTGGTTGTATAAAGATTGTTAAAAAATAAAATAAAAATTGCTATTATATCGCTGCTTGGTTATTACTACCAACACAACACTAATTAGTTACTATAAAGATTGTTCAAAAGAAAATAAAAATTGCTATTATCTAGCAGGTTGGTTATTACCACCACCACAACTTATATTGGTTGTATAAAGATTGTTAAAAAATAAAATAAAAATTGCTATTATATAGCTGCTTGGTTATTACTACCAACACAACACTAATTAGTTACTATAAAGATTGTTCAAAAGAAAATAAAAATTGCTATTATCTAGCAGGTTGGTTATTACCACCACCACAACTTATATTGGTTACTATACAGATTATTAAAAATAAAATAAAAATTGCCATTATATAGCTGGTTGGTTATTACCACTAACACAACACTAATTAGTTACTATAAAGATTGTTAAAAAGAAAATAAAAATTGCTATTATCTAGCAGGTTGGTTATTACCACCACCACAACTTATATTGGTTGTATAAAGATTGTTAAAAAATAAAATAAAAATTGCTATTATATCGCTGATTGGTTATTACCACCACCACAACATATATTGGTTACTATAAAGATTATTAAAAATAAAATAAAAATTGCCATTATAAAGCTGGTTGGTTTTACCACCAACAGAACATATATTGGTTGCTATAAAGATTATTGAAATGAAAAGAAAAATTGCTATTATATAGCAGGTTGGTTATTACCACCACCACAACTTATATTGGTTGTATAAAGATTGTTAAAAAATAAAATAAAAATTGCTATTATATAGCTGCTTGGTTATTACTACCAACACAACACTAATTAGTTACTGTAAAGATTGTTCAAAAGAAAATAAAAATTGCTATTATCTAGCAGGTTGGTTATTACCACCACCACAACTTATATTAGTTACTATAAAGATTATTAAAAATAAAATAAAAATTGCCATTATATAGCTGGTTGGTTATTACCACTAACACAACACTAATTAGTTACTATAAAGATTGTTAAAAAGAAAATAAAAATTGCTATTATCTAGCAGGTTGGTTATTACCACCACCACAACTTATATTGGTTGTATAAAGATTGTTAAAAAATAAAATAAAAATTGCTATTATATCGCTGATTGGTTATTACCACCACCACAACATATATTGGTTACTATAAAGATTATTAAAAATAAAATAAAAATTGCCATTATAAAGCTGGTTGGTTTTACCACCAACAGAACATATATTGGTTGCTATAAAGATTATTGAAATGAAAAGAAAAATTGCTATTATATAGCAGGTTGGTTATTACCACCACCACAACTTATATTGGTTGTATAAAGATTGTTAAAAAATAAAATAAAAATTGCTATTATATCGCTGCTTGGTTATTACTACCAACACAACACTAATTAGTTACTATAAAGATTGTTCAAAAGAAAATAAAAATTGCTATTATCTAGCAGGTTGGTTATTACCACCACCACAACTTATATTGGTTGTATAAAGATTGTTAAAAAATGAAATAAAAATTGCTATTATATCGCTGCTTGGTTATTACTACCAACACAACACTAATTAGTTACTATAAAGATTGTTCAAAATAAAATACAAATTGCTATTATCTAGCAGGTTGGTTATTACCACCACCACAACTTATATTGGTTGTATAAAGATTGTTAAAAAATGAAATAAAAATTGCTATTATATCGCTGCTTGGTTATTACTACCAACACAACACTAATTAGTTACTATAAAGATTGTTCAAAAGAAAATAAAAATTGCTATTATCTAGCAGGTTGGTTATTACCACCACCACAACTTATATTGGTTACTATAAAGATTATTAAAAATAAAATAAAAATTGCCATTATATAGCTGGTTGGTTATTACCACTAACACAACACTAATTAGTTACTATAAAGATTGTTAAAAAGAAAATAAAAATTGCTATTATCTAGCAGGTTGGTTATTACCACCACCACAACTTATATTGGTTGTATAAAGATTGTTAAAAAATAAAATAAAAATTGCTATTATATCGCTGATTGGTTATTACTACCAACACAACACTAATTAGTTACTATAAAGATTGTTCAAAAGAAAATAAAAATTGCTATTATCTAGCAGGTTGGTTATTACCACCACCACAACTTATATTGGTTGTATAAAGATTGTTAAAAAATAAAATAAAAATTGCTATTATATCGCTGCTTGGTTATTACTACCAACACAACACTAATTAGTTACTATAAAGATTGTTCAAAAGAAAATAAAAATTGCTATTATCTAGCAGGTTGGTTATTACCACCACCACAACTTATATTGGTTGTATAAAGATTGTTAAAAAATAAAATAAAAATTGCTATTATATAGCTGCTTGGTTATTACTACCAACACAACACTAATTAGTTACTATAAAGATTGTTCAAAAGAAAATAAAAATTGCTATTATCTAGCAGGTTGGTTATTACCACCACCACAACTTATATTGGTTACTATAAAGATTATTAAAAATAAAATAAAAATTGCCATTATATAGCTGGTTGGTTATTACCACTAACACAACACTAATTAGTTACTATAAAGATTGTTAAAAAGAAAATAAAAATTGCTATTATCTAGCAGGTTGGTTATTACCACCACCACAACTTATATTGGTTGTATAAAGATTGTTAAAAAATAAAATAAAAATTGCTATTATATAGCTGCTTGGTTATTACTACCAACACAACACTAATTAGTTACTATAAAGATTGTTCAAAAGAAAATAAAAATTGCTATTATCTAGCAGGTTGGTTATTACCACCACCACAACTTATATTGGTTACTATAAAGATTATTAAAAATAAAATAAAAATTGCCATTATATAGCTGGTTGGTTATTACCACTAACACAACACTAATTAGTTACTATAAAGATTGTTAAAAAGAAAATAAAAATTGCTATTATCTAGCAGGTTGGTTATTACCACCACCACAACTTATATTGGTTGTATAAAGATTGTTAAAAAATAAAATAAAAATTGCTATTATATAGCTGCTTGGTTATTACTACCAACACAACACTAATTAGTTACTATAAAGATTGTTCAAAAGAAAATAAAAATTGCTATTATCTAGCAGGTTGGTTATTACCACCACCACAACTTATATTGGTTACTATAAAGATTATTAAAAATAAAATAAAAATTGCCATTATATAGCTGGTTGGTTATTACCACTAACACAACACTAATTAGTTACTATAAAGATTGTTAAAAAGAAAATAAAAATTGCTATTATCTAGCAGGTTGGTTATTACCACCACCACAACTTATATTGGTTGTATAAAGATTGTTAAAAAATAAAATAAAAATTGCTATTATATAGCTGCTTGGTTATTACTACCAACACAACACTAATTAGTTACTATAAAGATTGTTCAAAAGAAAATAAAAATTGCTGTTATCTAGCAGGTTGGTTATTACCACCACCACAACTTATATTGGTTACTATAAAGATTATTAAAAATAAAATAAAAATTGCCATTATATAGCTGGTTGGTTATTACCACTAACACAACACTAATTAGTTACTATAAAGATTGTTAAAAAGAAAATAAAAATTGCTATTATCTAGCAGGTTGGTTATTACCACCACCACAACTTATATTGGGTGTATAAAGATTGTTAAAAAATAAAATAAAAATTGCTATTATATCGCTGATTGGTTATTACTACCAACACAACACTAATTAGTTACTATAAAGATTGTTAAAAAGAAAATAAAAATTGCTATTATCTAGCAGGTTGGTTATTACCACCACCACAACTTATATTGGTTGTATAAAGATTGTTAAAAAATAAAATAAAAATTGCTATTATATCGCTGATTGGTTATTACTACCAACACAACACTAATTAGTTACTATAAAGATTGTTCAAAAGAAAATAAAAATTGCTATTATCTAGCAGGTTGGTTATTACCACCACCACAACTTATATTGGTTGTATAAAGATTGTTAAAAAATAAAATAAAAATTGCTATTATATCGCTGATTGGTTATTACTACCAACACAACACTAATTAGTTACTATAAAGATTGTTCAAAAGAAAATAAAAATTGCTATTATCTAGCAGGTTGGTTATTACCACCACCACAACTTATATTGGTTGTATAAAGATTGTTAAAAAATGAAATAAAAATTGCTATTATATCGCTGCTTGGTTATTACTACCAACACAACACTAATTAGTTACTATAAAGATTGTTCAAAAGAAAATAAAAATTGCTATTATCTAGCAGGTTGGTTATTACCACCACCACAACTTATATTGGTTACTATAAAGATTATTAAAAATAAAATAAAAATTGCCATTATATAGCTGGTTGGTTATTACCACTAACACAACACTAATTAGTTACTATAAAGATTGTTAAAAAGAAAATAAAAATTGCTATTATCTAGCAGGTTGGTTATTACCACCACCACAACTTATATTGGTTGTATAAAGATTGTTAAAAAATAAAATAAAAATTGCTATTATATCGCTGATTGGTTATTACTACCAACACAACACTAATTAGTTACTATAAAGATTGTTCAAAAGAAAATAAAAATTGCTATTATCTAGCAGGTTGGTTATTACCACCACCACAACTTATATTGGTTGTATAAAGATTGTTAAAAAATAAAATAAAAATTGCTATTATATCGCTGCTTGGTTATTACTACCAACACAACACTAATTAGTTACTATAAAGATTGTTCAAAAGAAAATAAAAATTGCTATTATCTAGCAGGTTGGTTATTACCACCACCACAACTTATATTGGTTGTATAAAGATTGTTAAAAAATAAAATAAAAATTGCTATTATATAGCTGCTTGGTTATTACTACCAACACAACACTAATTAATTACTATAAAGATTGTTCAAAAGAAAATAAAAATTGCTATTATCTAGCAGGTTGGTTATTACCACCACCACAACTTATATTGGTTACTATAAAGATTATTAAAAATAAAATAAAAATTGCCATTATATAGCTGGTTGGTTATTACCACTAACACAACACTAATTAGTTACTATAAAGATTGTTAAAAAGAAAAGAAAAATTGCTATTATCTAGCAGGTTGGTTATTACCACCACCACAACTTATATTGGTTGTATAAAGATTGTTAAAAAATAAAATAAAAATTGCTATTATATAGCTGCTTGGTTATTACTACCAACACAACACTAATTAGTTACTATAAAGATTGTTCAAAAGAAAATAAAAATTGCTATTATCTAGCAGGTTGGTTATTACCACCACCACAACTTATATTGGTTACTATAAAGATTATTAAAAATAAAATAAAAATTGCCATTATATAGCTGGTTGGTTATTACCACTAACACAACACTAATTAGTTACTATAAAGATTGTTAAAAAGAAAATAAAAATTGCTATTATCTAGCAGGTTGGTTATTACCACCACCACAACTTATATTGGTTGTATAAAGATTGTTAAAAAATAAAATAAAAATTGCTATTATATCGCTGATTGGTTATTACCACCACCACAACATATATTGGTTACTATAAAGATTATTAAAAATAAAATAAAAATTGCCATTATAAAGCTGGTTGGTTTTACCACCAACAGAACATATATTGGTTGCTATAAAGATTATTGAAATGAAAAGAAAAATTGCTATTATATAGCAGGTTGGTTATTACCACCACCACAACTTATATTGGTTGTATAAAGATTGTTAAAAAATAAAATAAAAATTGCTATTATATCGCTGCTTGGTTATTACTACCAACACAACACTAATTAGTTACTATAAAGATTGTTCAAAAGAAAATAAAAATTGCTATTATCTAGCACGTTGGTTATTACCACCACCACAACTTATATTGGTTGTATAAAGATTGTTAAAAAATAAAATAAAAATTGCTATTATATCGCTGATTGGTTATTACTACCAACACAACACTAATTAGTTACTATAAAGATTGTTCAAAAGAAAATAAAAATTGCTATTATCTAGCAGGTTGGTTATTACCACCACCACAACTTATATTGGTTGTATAAAGATTGTTAAAAAATGAAATAAAAATTGCTATTATATCGCTGCTTGGTTATTACTACCAACACAACACTAATTAGTTACTATAAAGATTGTTCAAAAGAAAATAAAAATTGCTATTATCTAGCAGGTTGGTTATTACCACCACCACAACTTATATTGGTTACTATAAAGATTATTAAAAATAAAATAAAAATTGCCATTATATAGCTGGTTGGTTATTACCACTAACACAACACTAATTAGTTACTATAAAGATTGTTAAAAAGAAAATAAAAATTGCTATCATCTAGCAGGTTGGTTATTACCACCACCACAACTTATATTGGTTGTATAAAGATTGTTAAAAAATAAAATAAAAATTGCTATTATATCGCTGATTGGTTATTACCACCACCACAACATATATTGGTTACTATAAAGATTATTGAAATGAAAAGAAAAATTGCTATTATATAGCAGGTTGGTTATTACCACCACCACAACTTATATTGGTTGTATAAAGATTGTTAAAAAATAAAATAAAAATTGCTATTATATAGCTGCTTGGTTATTACTACCAACACAACACTAATTAGTTACTATAAAGATTGTTCAAAAGAAAATAAAAATTGCTATTATCTAGCAGGTTGGTTATTACCACCACCACAACTTATATTGGTTACTATAAAGATTATTAAAAATAAAATAAAAATTGCCATTATATAGCTGGTTGGTTATTACCACTAACACAACACTAATTAGTTACTATAAAGATTGTTAAAAAGAAAATAAAAATTGCTATTATCTAGCAGGTTGGTTATTACCACCACCACAACTTATATTGGTTGTATAAAGATTGTTAAAAAATAAAATAAAAATTGCTATTATATCGCTGCTTGGTTATTACTACCAACACAACACTAATTAGTTACTATAAAGATTGTTCAAAAGAAAATAAAAATTGCTATTATCTAGCAGGTTGGTTATTACCACCACCACAACTTATATTGGTTGTATAAAGATTGTTAAAAAATAAAATAAAAATTGCTATTATATAGCTGCTTGGTTATTACTACCAACACAACACTAATTAGTTACTATAAAGATTGTTCAAAAGAAAATAAAAATTGCTATTATCTAGCAGGTTGGTTATTACCACCACCACAACTTATATTGGTTACTATAAAGATTATTAAAAATAAAATAAAAATTGCCATTATATAGCTGGTTGGTTATTACCACTAACACAACACTAATTAGTTACTATAAAGATTGTTAAAAAGAAAATAAAAATTGCTATTATCTAGCAGGTTGGTTATTACCACCACCACAACTTATATTGGTTGTATAAAGATTGTTAAAAAATAAAATAAAAATTGCTATTATATAGCTGCTTGGTTATTACTACCAACGCAACACTAATTAGTTACTATAAAGATTGTTCAAAAGAAAATAAAAATTGCTATTATCTAGCAGGTTGGTTATTACCACCACCACAACTTATATTGGTTACTATAAAGATTATTAAAAATAAAATAAAAATTGCCATTATATAGCTGGTTGGTTATTACCACTAACACAACACTAATTAGTTACTATAAAGATTGTTAAAAAGAAAATAAAAATTGCTATTATCTAGCAGGTTGGTTATTACCACCACCACAACTTATATTGGTTGTATAAAGATTGTTAAAAAATAAAATAAAAATTGCTATTATATCGCTGATTGGTTATTACCACCACCACAACATATATTGGTTACTATAAAGATTATTAAAAATAAAATAAAAATTGCCATTATAAAGCTGGTTGGTTTTACCACCAACAGAACATATATTGGTTGCTATAAAGATTATTGAAATGAAAAGAAAAATTGCTATTATATAGCAGGTTGGTTATTACCACCACCACAACTTATATTGGTTGTATAAAGATTGTTAAAAAATAAAATAAAAATTGCTATTATATCGCTGCTTGGTTATTACTACCAACACAACACTAATTAGTTACTATAAAGATTGTTCAAAAGAAAATAAAAATTGCTATTATCTAGCACGTTGGTTATTACCACCACCACAACTTATATTGGTTGTATAAAGATTGTTAAAAAATAAAATAAAAATTGCTATTATATCGCTGATTGGTTATTACTACCAACACAACACTAATTAGTTACTATAAAGATTGTTCAAAAGAAAATAAAAATTGCTATTATCTAGCAGGTTGGTTATTACCACCACCACAACTTATATTGGTTGTATAAAGATTGTTAAAAAATGAAATAAAAATTGCTATTATATCGCTGCTTGGTAATTACTACCAACACAACACTAATTAGTTACTATAAAGATTGTTCAAAAGAAAATAAAAATTGCTATTATCTAGCAGGTTGGTTATTACCACCACCACAACTTATATTGGTTACTATAAAGATTATTAAAAATAAAATAAAAATTGCCATTATATAGCTGGTTGGTTATTACCACTAACACAACACTAATTAGTTACTATAAAGATTGTTAAAAAGAAAATAAAAATTGCTATCATCTAGCAGGTTGGTTATTACCACCACCACAACTTATATTGGTTGTATAAAGATTGTTAAAAAATAAAATAAAAATTGCTATTATATCGCTGATTGGTTATTACCACCACCACAACATGTATTGGTTACTATAAAGATTATTGAAATGAAAAGAAAAATTGCTATTATATAGCAGGTTGGTTATTACCACCACCACAACTTATATTGGTTGTATAAAGATTGTTAAAAAATAAAATAAAAATTGCTATTATATAGCTGCTTGGTTATTACTACCAACACAACACTAATTAGTTACTATAAAGATTGTTCAAAAGAAAATAAAAATTGCTATTATCTAGCAGGTTGGTTATTACCACCACCACAACTTATATTGGTTACTATAAAGATTATTAAAAATAAAATAAAAATTGCCATTATATAGCTGGTTGGTTATTACCACTAACACAACACTAATTAGTTACTATAAAGATTGTTAAAAAGAAAATAAAAATTGCTATTATCTAGCAGGTTGGTTATTACCACCACCACAACTTATATTGGTTGTATAAAGATTGTTAAAAAATAAAATAAAAATTGCTATTATATCGCTGATTGGTTATTACCACCACCACAACATATATTGGTTACTATAAAGATTATTGAAATGAAAAGAAAAATTGCTATTATATAGCAGGTTGGTTATTACCACCACCACAACTTATATTGGTTGTATAAAGATTGTTAAAAAATAAAATAAAAATTGCTATTATATAGCTGCTTGGTTATTACTACCAACACAACACTAATTAGTTACTATAAAGATTGTTCAAAAGAAAATAAAAATTGCTATTATCTAGCAGGTTGGTTATTACCACCACCACAACTTATATTGGTTACTATAAAGATTATTAAAAATAAAATAAAAATTGCCATTATATAGCTGGTTGGTTATTACCACTAACACAACACTAATTAGTTACTATAAAGATTGTTAAAAAGAAAATAAAAATTGCTATTATCTAGCAGGTTGGTTATTACCACCACCACAACTTATATTGGTTGTATAAAGATTGTTAAAAAATAAAATAAAAATTGCTATTATATCGCTGATTGGTTATTACCACCACCACAACATATATTGGTTACTATAAAGATTATTAAAAATAAAATAAAAATTGCCATTATAAAGCTGGTTGGTTTTACCACCAACAGAACATATATTGGTTGCTATAAAGATTATTGAAATGAAAAGAAAAATTGCTATTATATAGCAGGTTGGTTATTCCCACCACCACAACTTATATTGGTTGTATAAAGATTGTTAAAAAATAAAATAAAAATTGCTATTATATCGCTGCTTGGTTATTACTACCAACACAACACTAATTAGTTACTATAAAGATTGTTCAAAAGAAAATAAAAATTGCTATTATCTAGCACGTTGGTTATTACCACCACCACAACTTATATTGGTTGTATAAAGATTGTTAAAAAATAAAATAAAAATTGCTATTATATCGCTGATTGGTTATTACTACCAACACAACACTAATTAGTTACTATAAAGATTGTTCAAAAGAAAATAAAAATTGCTATTATCTAGCAGGTTGGTTATTACCACCACCACAACTTATATTGGTTGTATAAAGATTGTTAAAAAATGAAATAAAAATTGCTATTATATCGCTGCTTGGTTATTACTACCAACACAACACTAATTAGTTACTATAAAGATTGTTCAAAAGAAAATAAAAATTGCTATTATCTAGCAGGTTGGTTATTACCACCACCACAACTTATATTGGTTACTATAAAGATTATTAAAAATAAAATAAAAATTGCCATTATATAGCTGGTTGGTTATTACCACTAACACAACACTAATTAGTTACTATAAAGATTGTTAAAAAGAAAATAAAAATTGCTATCATCTAGCAGGTTGGTTATTACCACCACCACAACTTATATTGGTTGTATAAAGATTGTTAAAAAATAAAATAAAAATTGCTATTATATCGCTGCTTGGTTATTACTACCAACACAACACTAATTAGTTACTATAAAGATTGTTCAAAAGAAAATAAAAATTGCTATTATCTAGCAGGTTGGTTATTACCACCACCACAACTTATATTGGTTGTATAAAGATTGTTAAAAAATAAAATAAAAATTGCTATTATATAGCTGCTTGGTTATTACTACCAACACAACACTAATTAGTTACTATAAAGATTGTTCAAAAGAAAATAAAAATTGCTATTATCTAGCAGGTTGGTTATTACCACCACCACAACTTATATTGGTTACTATAAAGATTATTAAAAATAAAATAGAAATTGCTATTATATAGCTGGTTGGTTATTACCACTAACACAACACTAATTAGTTACTATAAAGATTGTTAAAAAGAAAATAAAAATTGCTATTATCTAGCAGGTTGGTTATTACCACCACCACAACTTATATTGGTTGTATAAAGATTGTTAAAAAATAAAATAAAAATTGCTATTATATCGCTGATTGGTTATTACCACCACCACAACATATATTGGTTACTATAAAGATTATTAAAAATAAAATAAAAATTGCCATTATAAAGCTGGTTGGTTTTACCACCAACAGAACATATATTGGTTGCTATAAAGATTATTGAAATGAAAAGAAAAATTGCTATTATAAAGCAGGTTGGTTATTACCACCACCACAACTTATATTGGTTGTATAAAGATTGTTAAAAAATAAAATAAAAATTGCTATTATCTAGCAGGTTGGTTATTACCACCACCACAACTTATATTGGTTGTATAAAGATTGTTAAAAAATAAAATAAAAATTACTATTATCTAGCAGGTTGGTTATTACCACCACCACAACTTATATTGGTTGTATAAAGATTGTTAAAAAATAAAATAAAAATTGCTATTATATAGCTGGTTGGTTATTACCACTAACACAACACTAATTAGTTACTATAAAGATTGTTAAAAAGAAAATAAAAATTGCTATTATCTAGCAGGTTGGTTATTACCACCACCACAACTTATATTGGTTGTATAAAGATTGTTAAAAAATAAAATAAAAATTGCTATTATATCGCTGATTGGTTATTACTACCAACACAACACTAATTAGTTACTATAAAGATTGTTCAAAAGAAAATAAAAATTGCTATTATCTAGCAGGTTGGTTATTACCACCACCACAACTTATATTGGTTGTATAAAGATTGTTAAAAAATAAAATAAAAATTGCTATTATATCGCTGCTTGGTTATTACTACCAACACAACACTAATTAGTTACTATAAAGATTGTTCAAAAGAAAATAAAAATTGCTATTATCTAGCAGGTTGGTTATTACCACCACCACAACTTATATTGGTTGTATAAAGATTGTTAAAAAATAAAATAAAAATTGCTATTATATAGCTGCTTGGTTATTACTACCAACACAACACTAATTAGTTACTATAAAGATTGTTCAAAAGAAAATAAAAATTGCTATTATCTAGCAGGTTGGTTATTACCACCACCACAACTTATATTGGTTACTATAAAGATTATTAAAAATAAAATAAAAATTGCCATTATATAGCTGGTTGGTTATTACCACTAACACAACACTAATTAGTTACTATAAAGATTGTTAAAAAGAAAATAAAAATTGCTATTATCTAGCAGGTTGGTTATTACCACCACCACAACTTATATTGGTTGTATAAAGATTGTTAAAAAATAAAATAAAAATTGCTATTATATAGCTGCTTGGTTATTACTATCAACACAACACTAATTAGTTACTATAAAGATTGTTCAAAAGAAAATAAAAATTGCTATTATCTAGCAGGTTGGTTATTACCACCACCACAACTTATATTGGTTACTATAAAGATTATTAAAAATAAAATAAAAATTGCCATTATATAGCTGGTTGGTTATTACCACTAACACAACACTAATTAGTTACTATAAAGATTGTTAAAAAGAAAATAAAAATTGCTATTATCTAGCAGGTTGGTTATTACCACCACCACAACTTATATTGGTTGTATAAAGATTGTTAAAAAATAAAATAAAAATTGCTATTATATCGCTGATTGGTTATTACCACCACCACAACATATATTGGTTACTATAAAGATTATTAAAAATAAAATAAAAATTGCCATTATAAAGCTGGTTGGTTTTACCACCAACAGAACATATATTGGTTGTCATAAAGATTATTGAAATGAAAAGAAAAATTGCTATTATATAGCAGGTTGGTTATTACCACCACCACAACTTATATTGGTTGTATAAAGATTGTTAAAAAATAAAATAAAAATTGCTATTATATAGCTGCTTGGTTATTACTACCAACACAACACTAATTAGTTACTATAAAGATTGTTCAAAAGAAAATAAAAATTGCTGTTATCTAGCAGGTTGGTTATTACCACCACCACAACTTATATTGGTTACTATAAAGATTATTAAAAATAAAATAAAAATTGCCATTATATAGCTGGTTGGTTATTACCACTAACACAACACTAATTAGTTACTATAAAGATTGTTAAAAAGAAAATAAAAATTGCTATTATCTAGCAGGTTGGTTATTACCACCACCACAACTTATATTGGTTACTATAAAGATTATTAAAAATAAAATAAAAATTGCCATTATATAGCTGGTTGGTTATTACCACTAACACAACACTAATTAGTTACTATAAAGATTGTTAAAAAGAAAATAAAAATTGCTATTATCTAGCAGGTTGGTTATTACCACCACCACAACTTATATTGGTTGTATAAAGATTGTTAAAAAATAAAATAAAAATTGCTATTATATCGCTGATTGGTTATTACTACCAACACAACACTAATTAGTTACTATAAAGATTGTTCAAAAGAAAATAAAAATTGCTATTATCTAGCAGGTTGGTTATTACCACCACCACAACTTATATTGGTTGTATAAAGATTGTTAAAAAATAAAATAAAAATTGCTATTATATCGCTGCTTGGTTATTACTACCAACACAACACTAATTAGTTACTATAAAGATTGTTCAAAAGAAAATAAAAATTGCTATTATCTAGCAGGTTGGTTATTACCACCACCACAACTTATATTGGTTGTATAAAGATTGTTAAAAAATAAAATAAAAATTGCTATTATATAGCTGCTTGGTTATTACTACCAACACAACACTAATTAGTTACTATAAAGATTGTTCAAAAGAAAATAAAAATTGCTATTATCTAGCAGGTTGGTTATTACCACCACCACAACTTATATTGGTTACTATAAAGATTATTAAAAATAAAATAAAAATTGCCATTATATAGCTGGTTGGTTATTACCACTAACACAACACTAATTAGTTACTATAAAGATTGTTAAAAAGAAAATAAAAATTGCTATTATCTAGCAGGTTGGTTATTACCACCACCACAACTTATATTGGTTGTATAAAGATTGTTAAAAAATAAAATAAAAATTGCTATTATATCGCTGATTGGTTATTACCACCACCACAACATATATTGGTTACTATAAAGATTATTAAAAATAAAATAAAAATTGCCATTATAAAGCTGGTTGGTTTTACCACCAACAGAACATATATTGGTTGCTATAAAGATTATTGAAATGAAAAGAAAAATTGCTATTATATAGCAGGTTGGTTATTACCACCACCACAACTTATATTGGTTGTATAAAGATAGTTAAAAAATAAAATAAAAATTGCTATTATATAGCTGCTTGGTTATTACTACCAACACAACACTAATTAGTTACTATAAAGATTGTTCAAAAGAAAATAAAAATTGCTATTATCTAGCAGGTTGGTTATTACCACCACCACAACTTATATTGGTTACTATAAAGATTATTAAAAATAAAATAAAAATTGCCATTATATAGCTGGTTGGTTATTACCACTAACACAACACTAATTAGTTACTATAAAGATTGTTAAAAAGAAAATAAAAATTGCTATTATCTAGCAGGTTGGTTATTACCACCACCACAACTTATATTGGTTGTATAAAGATTGTTAAAAAATAAAATAAAAATTGCTATTATATCGCTGATTGGTTATTACCACCACCACAACATATATTGGTTACTATAAAGATTATTAAAAATAAAATAAAAATTGCCATTATAAAGCTGGTTGGTTTTACCACCAACAGAACATATATTGGTTGCTATAAAGATTATTGAAATGAAAAGAAAAATTGCTATTATATAGCAGGTTGGTTATTACCACCACCACAACTTATATTGGTTGTATAAAGATTGTTAAAAAATAAAATAAAAATTGCTATTATCTAGCAGGTTGGTTATTACCACCACCACAACTTATATTGGTTGTATAAAGATTGTTAAAAAATAAAATAAAAATTACTATTATCTAGCAGGTTGGTTATTACCACCACCACAACTTATATTGGTTGTATAAAGATTGTTAAAAAATAAAATAAAAATTGCTATTATATAGCTGGTTGGTTATTACCACTAACACAACACTAATTAGTTACTATAAAGATTGTTAAAAAGAAAATAAAAATTGCTATTATCTAGCAGGTTGGTTATTACCACCACCACAACTTATATTGGTTGTATAAAGATTGTTAAAAAATAAAATAAAAATTGCTATTATATCGCTGATTGGTTATTACTACCAACACAACACTAATTAGTTACTATAAAGATTGTTCAAAAGAAAATAAAAATTGCTATTATCTAGCAGGTTGGTTATTACCACCACCACAACTTATATTGGTTGTATAAAGATTGTTAAAAAATAAAATAAAAATTGCTATTATATCGCTGCTTGGTTATTACTACCAACACAACACTAATTAGTTACTATAAAGATTGTTCAAAAGAAAAT
Source organism: Lycorma delicatula (assembly GCF_047948215.1). Taxonomy (NCBI): domain Eukaryota; kingdom Metazoa; phylum Arthropoda; class Insecta; order Hemiptera; family Fulgoridae; genus Lycorma; species Lycorma delicatula. The sequence continues at coordinate 125,653,046 of NC_134461.1, read as the reverse complement.
AAAAATTGCTATTATCTAGCAGGTTGGTTATTACCACCACCACAACTTATATTGGTTGTATAAAGATTGTTAAAAAATAAAATAAAAATTGCTATTATATAGCTGCTTGGTTATTACTACCAACACAACACTAATTAGTTACTATAAAGATTGTTCAAAAGAAAATAAAAATTGCTATTATCTAGCAGGTTGGTTATTACCACCACCACAACTTATATTGGTTACTATAAAGATTATTAAAAATAAAATAAAAATTGCCATTATATAGCTGGTTGGTTATTACCACTAACACAACACTAATTAGTTACTATAAAGATTGTTAAAAAGAAAATAAAAATTGCTATTATCTAGCAGGTTGGTTATTACCACCACCACAACTTATATTGGTTGTATAAAGATTGTTAAAAAATAAAATAAAAATTGCTATTATATAGCTGCTTGGTTATTACTACCAACACAACACTAATTAGTTACTATAAAGATTGTTCAAAAGAAAATAAAAATTGCTATTATCTAGCAGGTTGGTTATTACCACCACCACAACTTATATTGGTTACTATAAAGATTATTAAAAATAAAATAAAAATTGCCATTATATAGCTGGTTGGTTATTACCACTAACACAACACTAATTAGTTACTATAAAGATTGTTAAAAAGAAAATAAAAATTGCTATTATCTAGCAGGTTGGTTATTACCACCACCACAACTTATATTGGTTGTATAAAGATTGTTAAAAAATAAAATAAAAATTGCTATTATATCGCTGATTGGTTATTACCACCACCACAACATATATTGGTTACTATAAAGATTATTAAAAATAAAATAAAAATTGCCATTATAAAGCTGGTTGGTTTTACCACCAACAGAACATATATTGGTTGTCATAAAGATTATTGAAATGAAAAGAAAAATTGCTATTATATAGCAGGTTGGTTATTACCACCACCACAACTTATATTGGTTGTATAAAGATTGTTAAAAAATAAAATAAAAATTGCTATTATATAGCTGCTTGGTTATTACTACCAACACAACACTAATTAGTTACTATAAAGATTGTTCAAAAGAAAATAAAAATTGCTGTTATCTAGCAGGTTGGTTATTACCACCACCACAACTTATATTGGTTACTATAAAGATTATTAAAAATAAAATAAAAATTGCCATTATATAGCTGGTTGGTTATTACCACTAACACAACACTAATTAGTTACTATAAAGATTGTTAAAAAGAAAATAAAAATTGCTATTATCTAGCAGGTTGGTTATTACCACCACCACAACTTATATTGGTTACTATAAAGATTATTAAAAATAAAATAAAAATTGCCATTATATAGCTGGTTGGTTATTACCACTAACACAACACTAATTAGTTACTATAAAGATTGTTAAAAAGAAAATAAAAATTGCTATTATCTAGCAGGTTGGTTATTACCACCACCACAACTTATATTGGGTGTATGAAGATTGTTAAAAAATAAAATAAAAATTGCTATTATATCGCTGATTGGTTATTACTACCAACACAACACTAATTAGTTACTATAAAGATTGTTCAAAAGAAAATAAAAATTGCTATTATCTAGCAGGTTGGTTATTACCACCACCACAACTTATATAGGTTACTATAAAGATTATTAAAAATAAAATAAAAATTGCCATTATATAGCTGGTTGGTTATTACCACTAACACAACACTAATTAGTTACTATAAAGATTGTTAAAAAGAAAATAAAAATTGCTATTATCTAGCAGGTTGGTTATTACCACCACCACAACTTATATTGGTTGTATAAAGATTGTTAAAAAATAAAATAAAAATTGCTATTATATCGCTGATTGGTTATTACTACCAACACAACACTAATTAGTTACTATAAAGATTGTTCAAAAGAAAATAAAAATTGCTATTATCTAGCAGGTTGGTTATTACCACCACCACAACTTATATTGGTTGTATAAAGATTGTTAAAAAATAAAATAAAAATTGCTATTATATCGCTGCTTGGTTATTACTACCAACACAACACTAATTAGTTACTATAAAGATTGTTCAAAAGAAAATAAAAATTGCTATTATCTAGCAGGTTGGTTATTACCACCACCACAACTTATATTGGTTACTATAAAGATTATTAAAAATAAAATAAAAATTGCCATTATATAGCTGGTTGGTTATTACCACTAACACAACACTAATTAGTTACTATAAAGATTGTTAAAAAGAAAATAAAAATTGCTATTATCTAGCAGGTTGGTTATTACCACCACCACAACTTATATTGGTTGTATAAAGATTGTTAAAAAATAAAATAAAAATTGCTATTATATCGCTGATTGGTTATTACTACCAACACAACACTAATTAGTTACTATAAAGATTGTTCAAAAGAAAATAAAAATTGCTATTATCTAGCAGGTTGGTTATTACCACCACCACAACTTATATTGGTTGTATAAAGATTGTTAAAAAATAAAATAAAAATTGCTATTATATCGCTGCTTGGTTATTACTACCAACACAACACTAATTAGTTACTATAAAGATTGTTCAAAAGAAAATAAAAATTGCTATTATCTAGCAGGTTGGTTATTACCACCACCACAACTTATATTGGTTGTATAAAGATTGTTAAAAAATAAAATAAAAATTGCTATTATATAGCTGCTTGGTTATTACTACCAACACAACACTAATTAGTTACTATAAAGATTGTTCAAAAGAAAATAAAAATTGCTATTATCTAGCAGGTTGGTTATTACCACCACCACAACTTATATTGGTTACTATAAAGATTATTAAAAATAAAATAAAAATTGCCATTATATAGCTGGTTGGTTATTACCACTAACACAACACTAATTAGTTACTATAAAGATTGTTAAAAAGAAAATAAAAATTGCTATTATCTAGCAGGTTGGTTATTACCACCACCACAACTTATATTGGTTGTATAAAGATTGTTAAAAAATAAAATAAAAATTGCTATTATATCGCTGATTGGTTATTACCACCACCACAACATATATTGGTTACTATAAAGATTATTAAAAATAAAATAAAAATTGCCATTATAAAGCTGGTTGGTTTTACCACCAACAGAACATATATTGGTTGCTATAAAGATTATTGAAATGAAAAGAAAAATTGCTATTATATAGCAGGTTGGTTATTACCACCACCACAACTTATATTGGTTGTATAAAGATAGTTAAAAAATAAAATAAAAATTGCTATTATATAGCTGCTTGGTTATTACTACCAACACAACACTAATTAGTTACTATAAAGATTGTTCAAAAGAAAATAAAAATTGCTATTATCTAGCAGGTTGGTTATTACCACCACCACAACTTATATTGGTTACTATAAAGATTATTAAAAATAAAATAAAAATTGCCATTATATAGCTGGTTGGTTATTACCACTAACACAACACTAATTAGTTACTATAAAGATTGTTAAAAAGAAAATAAAAATTGCTATTATCTAGCAGGTTGGTTATTACCACCACCACAACTTATATTGGTTGTATAAAGATTGTTAAAAAATAAAATAAAAATTGCTATTATATCGCTGATTGGTTATTACCACCACCACAACATATATTGGTTACTATAAAGATTATTAAAAATAAAATAAAAATTGCCATTATAAAGCTGGTTGGTTTTACCACCAACAGAACATATATTGGTTGCTATAAAGATTATTGAAATGAAAAGAAAAATTGCTATTATATAGCAGGTTGGTTATTACCACCACCACAACTTATATTGGTTGTATAAAGATTGTTAAAAAATAAAATAAAAATTGCTATTATCTAGCAGGTTGGTTATTACCACCACCACAACTTATATTGGTTGTATAAAGATTGTTAAAAAATAAAATAAAAATTACTATTATCTAGCAGGTTGGTTATTACCACCACCACAACTTATATTGGTTGTATAAAGATTGTTAAAAAATAAAATAAAAATTGCTATTATATCGCTGATTGGTTATTACTACCAACACAACACTAATTAGTTACTATAAAGATTGTTCAAAAGAAAATAAAAATTGCTATTATCTAGCAGGTTGGTTATTACCACCACCACAACTTATATTGGTTGTATAAAGATTGTTAAAAAATGAAATAAAAATTGCTATTATATCGCTGCTTGGTTATTACTACCAACACAACACTAATTAGTTACTATAAAGATTGTTCAAAAGAAAATAAAAATTGCTATTATCTAGCAGGTTGGTTATTACCACCACCACAACTTATATTGGTTACTATAAAGATTATTAAAAATAAAATAAAAATTGCCATTATATAGCTGGTTGGTTATTACCACTAACACAACACTAATTAGTTACTATAAAGATTGTTAAAAAGAAAATAAAAATTGCTATCATCTAGCAGGTTGGTTATTACCACCACCACAACTTATATTGGTTGTATAAAGATTGTTAAAAAATAAAATAAAAATTGCTATTATATAGCTGCTTGGTTATTACTACCAACACAACACTAATTAGTTACTATAAAGATTGTTCAAAAGAAAATAAAAATTGCTATTATCTAGCAGGTTGGTTATTACCACCACCACAACTTATATTGGTTACTATAAAGATTATTAAAAATAAAATAAAAATTGCCATTATATAGCTGGTTGGTTATTACCACTAACACAACACTAATTAGTTACTATAAAGATTGTTAAAAAGAAAATAAAAATTGCTATTATCTAGCAGGTTGGTTATTACCACCACCACAACTTATATTGGTTGTATAAAGATTGTTAAAAAATAAAATAAAAATTGCTATTATATCGCTGATTGGTTATTACCACCACCACAACATATATTGGTTACTATAAAGATTATTAAAAATAAAATAAAAATTGCCATTATAAAGCTGGTTGGTTTTACCACCAACAGAACATATATTGGTTGTCATAAAGATTATTGAAATGAAAAGAAAAATTGCTATTATATAGCAGGTTGGTTATTACCACCACCACAACTTATATTGGTTGTATAAAGATTGTTAAAAAATAAAATAAAAATTGCTATTATATAGCTGCTTGGTTATTACTACCAACACAACACTAATTAGTTACTATAAAGATTGTTCAAAAGAAAATAAAAATTGCTGTTATCTAGCAGGTTGGTTATTACCACCACCACAACTTATATTGGTTACTATAAAGATTATTAAAAATAAAATAAAAATTGCCATTATATAGCTGGTTGGTTATTACCACTAACACAACACTAATTAGTTACTATAAAGATTGTTAAAAAGAAAATAAAAATTGCTATTATCTAGCAGGTTGGTTATTACCACCACCACAACTTATATTGGGTGTATGAAGATTGTTAAAAAATAAAATAAAAATTGCTATTATATCGCTGATTGGTTATTACTACCAACACAACACTAATTAGTTACTATAAAGATTGTTCAAAAGAAAATAAAAATTGCTATTATCTAGCAGGTTGGTTATTACCACCACCACAACTTATATTGGTTACTATAAAGATTATTAAAAATAAAATAAAAATTGCCATTATATAGCTGGTTGGTTATTACCACTAACACAACACTAATTAGTTACTATAAAGATTGTTAAAAAGAAAATAAAAATTGCTATTATCTAGCAGGTTGGTTATTACCACCACCACAACTTATATTGGTTGTATAAAGATTGTTAAAAAATAAAATAAAAATTGCTATTATATCGCTGATTGGTTATTACTACCAACACAACACTAATTAGTTACTATAAAGATTGTTCAAAAGAAAATAAAAATTGCTATTATCTAGGAGGTTGGTTATTACCACCACCACAACTTATATTGGTTGTATAAAGATTGTTAAAAAATAAAATAAAAATTGCTATTATATCGCTGCTTGGTTATTACTACCAACACAACACTAATTAGTTACTATAAAGATTGTTCAAAAGAAAATAAAAATTGCTATTATCTAGCAGGTTGGTTATTACCACCACCACAACTTATATTGGTTACTATAAAGATTATTAAAAATAAAATAAAAATTGCCATTATATAGCTGGTTGGTTATTACCACTAACACAACACTAATTAGTTACTATAAAGATTGTTAAAAAGAAAATAAAAATTGCTATTATCTAGCAGGTTGGTTATTACCACCACCACAACTTATATTGGTTGTATAAAGATTGTTAAAAAATAAAATAAAAATTGCTATTATATCGCTGATTGGTTATTACTACCAACACAACACTAATTAGTTACTATAAAGATTGTTCAAAAGAAAATAAAAATTGCTATTATCTAGCAGGTTGGTTATTAACACCACCACAACTTATATTGGTTGTATAAAGATTGTTAAAAAATAAAATAAAAATTGCTATTATATCGCTGCTTGGTTATTACTACCAACACAACACTAATTAGTTACTATAAAGATTGTTCAAAAGAAAATAAAAATTGCTATTATCTAGCAGGTTGGTTATTACCACCACCACAACTTATATTGGTTGTATAAAGATTGTTAAAAAATAAAATAAAAATTGCTATTATATAGCTGCTTGGTTATTACTACCAACACAACACTAATTAGTTACTATAAAGATTGTTCAAAAGAAAATAAAAATTGCTATTATCTAGCAGGTTGGTTATTACCACCACCACAACTTATATTGGTTACTATAAAGATTATTAAAAATAAAATAAAAATTGCCATTATATAGCTGGTTGGTTATTACCACTAACACAACACTAATTAGTTACTATAAAGATTGTTAAAAAGAAAATAAAAATTGCTATTATCTAGCAGGTTGGTTATTACCACCACCACAACTTATATTGGTTGTATAAAGATTGTTAAAAAATAAAATAAAAATTGCTATTATATCGCTGATTGGTTATTACCACCACCACAACATATATTGGTTACTATAAAGATTATTAAAAATAAAATAAAAATTGCCATTATAAAGCTGGTTGGTTTTACCACCAACAGAACATATATTGGTTGCTATAAAGATTATTGAAATGAAAAGAAAAATTGCTATTATATAGCAGGTTGGTTATTACCACCACCACAACTTATATTGGTTGTATAAAGATAGTTAAAAAATAAAATAAAAATTGCTATTATATAGCTGCTTGGTTATTACTACCAACACAACACTAATTAGTTACTATAAAGATTGTTCAAAAGAAAATAAAAATTGCTATTATCTAGCAGGTTGGTTATTACCACCACCACAACTTATATTGGTTACTATAAAGATTATTAAAAATAAAATAAAAATTGCCATTATATAGCTGGTTGGTTATTACCACTAACACAACACTAATTAGTTACTATAAAGATTGTTAAAAAGAAAATAAAAATTGCTATTATCTAGCAGGTTGGTTATTACCACCACCACAACTTATATTGGTTGTATAAAGATTGTTAAAAAATAAAATAAAAATTGCTATTATATCGCTGATTGGTTATTACCACCACCACAACATATATTGGTTACTATAAAGATTATTAAAAATAAAATAAAAATTGCCATTATAAAGCTGGTTGGTTTTACCACCAACAGAACATATATTGGTTGCTATAAAGATTATTGAAATGAAAAGAAAAATTGCTATTATATAGCAGGTTGGTTATTACCACCACCACAACTTATATTGGTTGTATAAAGATTGTTAAAAAATAAAATAAAAATTGCTATTATCTAGCAGGTTGGTTATTACCACCACCACAACTTATATTGGTTGTATAAAGATTGTTAAAAAATAAAATAAAAATTGCTATTATCTAGCAGGTTGGTTATTACCACCACCACAACTTATATTGGTTGTATAAAGATTGTTAAAAAATAAAATAAAAATTGCTATTATATCGCTGCTTGGTATTACTACCAACACAACACTAATTAGTTACTATAAAGATTGTTCAAAAGAAAATAAAAATTGCTATTATCTAGCAGGTTGGTTATTACCACCACCACAACTTATATTGGTTGTATAAAGATTGTTAAAAAATAAAATAAAAATTGCTATTATATCGCTGATTGGTTATTACTACCAACACAACACTAATTAGTTACTATAAAGATTGTTCAAAAGAAAATAAAAATTGCTATTATCTAGCAGGTTGGTTATTACCACCACCACAACTTATATTGGTTGTATAAAGATTGTTAAAAAATAAAATAAAAATTGCTATTATATCGCTGCTTGGTTATTACTACCAACACAACACTAATTAGTTACTATAAAGATTGTTCAAAAGAAAATAAAAATTGCTATTATCTAGCAGGTTGGTTATTACCACCACCACAACTTATATTGGTTACTATAAAGATTATTAAAAATAAAATAAAAATTGCCATTATATAGCTGGTTGGTTATTACCACTAACACAACACTAATTAGTTACTATAAAGATTGTTAAAAAGAAAATAAAAATTGCTATTATCTAGCAGGTTGGTTATTACCACCACCACAACTTATATTGGTTGTATAAAGATTGTTAAAAAATAAAATAAAAATTGCTATTATATCGCTGATTGGTTATTACCACCACCACAACATATATTGGTTACTATAAAGATTATTAAAAATAAAATAAAAATTGCCATTATAAAGCTGGTTGGTTTTACCACCAACAGAACATATATTGGTTGCTATAAAGATTATTGAAATGAAAAGAAAAATTGCTATTATATAGCAGGTTGGTTATTACCACCACCACAACTTATATTGGTTGTATAAAGATTGTTAAAAAATAAAATAAAAATTGCTATTATATCGCTGCTTGGTATTACTACCAACACAACACTAATTAGTTACTATAAAGATTGTTCAAAAGAAAATAAAAATTGCTATTATCTAGCAGGTTGGTTATTACCACCACCACAACTTATATTGGTTGTATAAAGATTGTTAAAAAATAAAATAAAAATTGCTATTATATCGCTGATTGGTTATTACTACCAACACAACACTAATTAGTTACTATAAAGATTGTTCAAAAGAAAATAAAAATTGCTATTATCTAGCAGGTTGGTTATTACCACCACCACAACTTATATTGGTTGTATAAAGATTGTTAAAAAATAAAATAAAAATTGCTATTATATCGCTGCTTGGTTATTACTACCAACACAACACTAATTAGTTACTATAAAGATTGTTCAAAAGAAAATAAAAATTGCTATTATCTAGCAGGTTGGTTATTACCACCACCACAACTTATATTGGTTACTATAAAGATTATTAAAAATAAAATAAAAATTGCCATTATATAGCTGGTTGGTTATTACCACTAACACAACACTAATTAGTTACTATAAAGATTGTTAAAAAGAAAATAAAAATTGCTATTATCTAGCAGGTTGGTTATTACCACCACCACAACTTATATTGGTTGTATAAAGATTGTTAAAAAATAAAATAAAAATTGCTATTATATCGCTGATTGGTTATTACTACCAACACAACACTAATTAGTTACTATAAAGATTGTTCAAAAGAAAATAAAAATTGCTATTATCTAGCAGGTTGGTTATTACCACCACCACAACTTATATTGGTTGTATAAAGATTGTTAAAAAATAAAATAAAAATTGCTATTATATCGCTGCTTGGTTATTACTACCAACACAACACTAATTAGTTACTATAAAGATTGTTCAAAAGAAAATAAAAATTGCTATTATCTAGCAGGTTGGTTATTACCACCACCACAACTTATATTGGTTGTATAAAGATTGTTAAAAAATAAAATAAAAATTGCTATTATATAGCTGCTTGGTTATTACTACCAACACAACACTAATTAGTTACTATAAAGATTGTTCAAAAGAAAATAAAAATTGCTATTATCTAGCAGGTTGGTTATTACCACCACCACAACTTATATTGGTTACTATAAAGATTATTAAAAATAAAATAAAAATTGCCATTATATAGCTGGTTGGTTATTACCACTAACACAACACTAATTAGTTACTATAAAGATTGTTAAAAAGAAAATAAAAATTGCTATTATCTAGCAGGTTGGTTATTACCACCACCACAACTTATATTGGTTGTATAAAGATTGTTAAAAAATAAAATAAAAATTGCTATTATATAGCTGCTTGGTTATTACTACCAACACAACACTAATTAGTTACTATAAAGATTGTTCAAAAGAAAATAAAAATTGCTATTATCTAGCAGGTTGGTTATTACCACCACCACAACTTATATTGGTTACTATAAAGATTATTAAAAATAAAATAAAAATTGCCATTATATAGCTGGTTGGTTATTACCACTAACACAACACTAATTAGTTACTATAAAGATTGTTAAAAAGAAAATAAAAATTGCTATTATCTAGCAGGTTGGTTATTACCACCACCACAACTTATATTGGTTGTATAAAGATTGTTAAAAAATAAAATAAAAATTGCTATTATATCGCTGATTGGTTATTACCACCACCACAACATATATTGGTTACTATAAAGATTATTAAAAATAAAATAAAAATTGCCATTATAAAGCTGGTTGGTTTTACCACCAACAGAACATATATTGGTTGTCATAAAGATTATTGAAATGAAAAGAAAAATTGCTATTATATAGCAGGTTGGTTATTACCACCACCACAACTTATATTGGTTGTATAAAGATTGTTAAAAAATAAAATAAAAATTGCTATTATATAGCTGCTTGGTTATTACTACCAACACAACACTAATTAGTTACTATAAAGATTGTTCAAAAGAAAATAAAAATTGCTGTTATCTAGCAGGTTGGTTATTACCACCACCACAACTTATATTGGTTACTATAAAGATTATTAAAAATAAAATAAAAATTGCCATTATATAGCTGGTTGGTTATTACCACTAACACAACACTAATTAGTTACTATAAAGATTGTTAAAAAGAAAATAAAAATTGCTATTATCTAGCAGGTTGGTTATTACCACCACCACAACTTATATTGGTTACTATAAAGATTATTAAAAATAAAATAAAAATTGCCATTATATAGCTGGTTGGTTATTACCACTAACACAACACTAATTAGTTACTATAAAGATTGTTAAAAAGAAAATAAAAATTGCTATTATCTAGCAGGTTGGTTATTACCACCACCACAACTTATATTGGGTGTATGAAGATTGTTAAAAAATAAAATAAAAATTGCTATTATATCGCTGATTGGTTATTACTACCAACACAACACTAATTAGTTACTATAAAGATTGTTCAAAAGAAAATAAAAATTGCTATTATCTAGCAGGTTGGTTATTACCACCACCACAACTTATATTGGTTACTATAAAGATTATTAAAAATAAAATAAAAATTGCCATTATATAGCTGGTTGGTTATTACCACTAACACAACACTAATTAGTTACTATAAAGATTGTTAAAAAGAAAATAAAAATTGCTATTATCTAGCAGGTTGGTTATTACCACCACCACAACTTATATTGGTTGTATAAAGATTGTTAAAAAATAAAATAAAAATTGCTATTATATCGCTGATTGGTTATTACTACCAACACAACACTAATTAGTTACTATAAAGATTGTTCAAAAGAAAATAAAAATTGCTATTATCTAGCAGGTTGGTTATTACCACCACCACAACTTATATTGGTTACTATAAAGATTATTAAAAATAAAATAAAAATTGCCATTATATAGCTGGTTGGTTATTACCACTAACACAACACTAATTAGTTACTATAAAGATTGTTAAAAAGAAAATAAAAATTGCTATTATCTAGCAGGTTGGTTATTACCACCACCACAACTTATATTGGTTGTATAAAGATTGTTAAAAAATAAAATAAAAATTGCTATTATATCGCTGATTGGTTATTACTACCAACACAACACTAATTAGTTACTATAAAGATTGTTCAAAAGAAAATAAAAATTGCTATTATCTAGCAGGATGGTTATTACCACCACCACAACTTATATTGGTTGTATAAAGATTGTTAAAAAATAAAATAAAAATTGCTATTATATCGCTGCTTGGTTATTACTACCAACACAACACTAATTAGTTACTATAAAGATTGTTCAAAAGAAAATAAAAATTGCTATTATCTAGCAGGTTGGTTATTACCACCACCACAACTTATATTGGTTGTATAAAGATTGTTAAAAAATAAAATAAAAATTGCTATTATATAGCTGCTTGGTTATTACTACCAACACAACACTAATTAGTTACTATAAAGATTGTTCAAAAGAAAATAAAAATTGCTATTATCTAGCAGGTTGGTTATTACCACCACCACAACTTATATTGGTTACTATAAAGATTATTAAAAATAAAATAAAAATTGCCATTATATAGCTGGTTGGTTATTACCACTAACACAACACTAATTAGTTACTATAAAGATTGTTAAAAAGAAAATAAAAATTGCTATTATCTAGCAGGTTGGTTATTACCACCACCACAACTTATATTGGTTGTATAAAGATTGTTAAAAAATAAAATAAAAATTGCTATTATATCGCTGATTGGTTATTACCACCACCACAACATATATTGGTTACTATAAAGATTATTAAAAATAAAATAAAAATTGCCATTATAAAGCTGGTTGGTTTTACCACCAACAGAACATATATTGGTTGCTATAAAGATTATTGAAATGAAAAGAAAAATTGCTATTATATAGCAGGTTGGTAATTACCACCACCACAACTTATATTGGTTGTATAAAGATAGTTAAAAAATAAAATAAAAATTGCTATTATATAGCTGCTTGGTTATTACTACCAACACAACACTAATTAGTTACTATAAAGATTGTTCAAAAGAAAATAAAAATTGCTATTATCTAGCAGGTTGGTTATTACCACCACCACAACTTATATTGGTTACTATAAAGATTATTAAAAATAAAATAAAAATTGCCATTATATAGCTGGTTGGTTATTACCACTAACACAACACTAATTAGTTACTATAAAGATTGTTAAAAAGAAAATAAAAATTGCTATTATCTAGCAGGTTGGTTATTACCACCACCACAACTTATATTGGTTGTATAAAGATTGTTAAAAAATAAAATAAAAATTGCTATTATATCGCTGATTGGTTATTACCACCACCACAACATATATTGGTTACTATAAAGATTATTAAAAATAAAATAAAAATTGCCATTATAAAGCTGGTTGGTTTTACCACCAACAGAACATATATTGGTTGCTATAAAGATTATTGAAATGAAAAGAAAAATTGCTATTATATAGCAGGTTGGTTATTACCACCACCACAACTTATATTGGTTGTATAAAGATTGTTAAAAAATAAAATAAAAATTGCTATTATCTAGCAGGTTGGTTATTACCACCACCACAACTTATATTGGTTGTATAAAGATTGTTAAAAAATAAAATAAAAATTACTATTATCTAGCAGGTTGGTTATTACCACCACCACAACTTATATTGGTTGTATAAAGATTGTTAAAAAATAAAATAAAAATTGCTATTATATCGCTGATTGGTTATTACTACCAACACAACACTAATTAGTTACTATAAAGATTGTTCAAAAGAAAATAAAAATTGCTATTATCTAGCAGGTTGGTTATTACCACCACCACAACTTATATTGGTTGTATAAAGATTGTTAAAAAATGAAATAAAAATTGCTATTATATCGCTGCTTGGTTATTACTACCAACACAACACTAATTAGTTACTATAAAGATTGTTCAAAAGAAAATAAAAATTGCTATTATCTAGCAGGTTGGTTATTACCACCACCACAACTTATATTGGTTACTATAAAGATTATTAAAAATAAAATAAAAATTGCCATTATATAGCTGGTTGGTTATTACCACTAACACAACACTAATTAGTTACTATAAAGATTGTTAAAAAGAAAATAAAAATTGCTATCATCTAGCAGGTTGGTTATTACCACCACCACAACTTATATTGGTTGTATAAAGATTGTTAAAAAATAAAATAAAAATTGCTATTATATAGCTGCTTGGTTATTACTACCAACACAACACTAATTAGTTACTATAAAGATTGTTCAAAAGAAAATAAAAATTGCTATTATCTAGCAGGTTGGTTATTACCACCACCACAACTTATATTGGTTACTATAAAGATTATTAAAAATAAAATAAAAATTGCCATTATATAGCTGGTTGGTTATTACCACTAACACAACACTAATTAGTTACTATAAAGATTGTTAAAAAGAAAATAAAAATTGCTATTATCTAGCAGGTTGGTTATTACCACCACCACAACTTATATTGGTTGTATAAAGATTGTTAAAAAATAAAATAAAAATTGCTATATATCGCTGATTGGTTATTACCACCACCACAACATATATTGGTTACTATAAAGATTATTAAAAATAAAATAAAAATTGCCATTATAAAGCTGGTTGGTTTTACCACCAACAGAACATATATTGGTTGTCATAAAGATTATTGAAATGAAAAGAAAAATTGCTATTATATAGCAGGTTGGTTATTACCACCACCACAACTTATATTGGTTGTATAAAGATTGTTAAAAAATAAAATAAAAATTGCTATTATATAGCTGCTTGGTTATTACTACCAACACAACACTAATTAGTTACTATAAAGATTGTTCAAAAGAAAATAAAAATTGCTGTTATCTAGCAGGTTGGTTATTACCACCACCACAACTTATATTGGTTACTATAAAGATTATTAAAAATAAAATAAAAATTGCCATTATATAGCTGGTTGGTTATTACCACTAACACAACACTAATTAGTTACTATAAAGATTGTTAAAAAGAAAATAAAAATTGCTATTATCTAGCAGGTTGGTTATTACCACCACCACAACTTATATTGGGTGTATGAAGATTGTTAAAAAATAAAATAAAAATTGCTATTATATCGCTGATTGGTTATTACTACCAACACAACACTAATTAGTTACTATAAAGATTGTTCAAAAGAAAATAAAAATTGCTATTATCTAGCAGGTTGGTTATTACCACCACCACAACTTATATTGGTTACTATAAAGATTATTAAAAATAAAATAAAAATTGCCATTATATAGCTGGTTGGTTATTACCACTAACACAACACTAATTAGTTACTATAAAGATTGTTAAAAAGAAAATAAAAATTGCTATTATCTAGCAGGTTGGTTATTACCACCACCACAACTTATATTGGTTGTATAAAGATTGTTAAAAAATAAAATAAAAATTGCTATTATATCGCTGATTGGTTATTACTACCAACACAACACTAATTAGTTACTATAAAGATTGTTCAAAAGAAAATAAAAATTGCTATTATCTAGGAGGTTGGTTATTACCACCACCACAACTTATATTGGTTGTATAAAGATTGTTAAAAAATAAAATAAAAATTGCTATTATATCGCTGCTTGGTTATTACTACCAACACAACACTAATTAGTTACTATAAAGATTGTTCAAAAGAAAATAAAAATTGCTATTATCTAGCAGGTTGGTTATTACCACCACCACAACTTATATTGGTTACTATAAAGATTATTAAAAATAAAATAAAAATTGCCATTATATAGCTGGTTGGTTATTACCACTAACACAACACTAATTAGTTACTATAAAGATTGTTAAAAAGAAAATAAAAATTGCTATTATCTAGCAGGTTGGTTATTACCACCACCACAACTTATATTGGTTGTATAAAGATTGTTAAAAAATAAAATAAAAATTGCTATTATATCGCTGATTGGTTATTACTACCAACACAACACTAATTAGTTACTATAAAGATTGTTCAAAAGAAAATAAAAATTGCTATTATCTAGCAGGTTGGTTATTAACACCACCACAACTTATATTGGTTGTATAAAGATTGTTAAAAAATAAAATAAAAATTGCTATTATATCGCTGCTTGGTTATTACTACCAACACAACACTAATTAGTTACTATAAAGATTGTTCAAAAGAAAATAAAAATTGCTATTATCTAGCAGGTTGGTTATTACCACCACCACAACTTATATTGGTTGTATAAAGATTGTTAAAAAATAAAATAAAAATTGCTATTATATAGCTGCTTGGTTATTACTACCAACACAACACTAATTAGTTACTATAAAGATTGTTCAAAAGAAAATAAAAATTGCTATTATCTAGCAGGTTGGTTATTACCACCACCACAACTTATATTGGTTACTATAAAGATTATTAAAAATAAAATAAAAATTGCCATTATATAGCTGGTTGGTTATTACCACTAACACAACACTAATTAGTTACTATAAAGATTGTTAAAAAGAAAATAAAAATTGCTATTATCTAGCAGGTTGGTTATTACCACCACCACAACTTATATTGGTTGTATAAAGATTGTTAAAAAATAAAATAAAAATTGCTATTATATCGCTGATTGGTTATTACCACCACCACAACATATATTGGTTACTATAAAGATTATTAAAAATAAAATAAAAATTGCCATTATAAAGCTGGTTGGTTTTACCACCAACAGAACATATATTGGTTGCTATAAAGATTATTGAAATGAAAAGAAAAATTGCTATTATATAGCAGGTTGGTTATTACCACCACCACAACTTATATTGGTTGTATAAAGATAGTTAAAAAATAAAATAAAAATTGCTATTATATAGCTGCTTGGTTATTACTACCAACACAACACTAATTAGTTACTATAAAGATTGTTCAAAAGAAAATAAAAATTGCTATTATCTAGCAGGTTGGTTATTACCACCACCACAACTTATATTGGTTACTATAAAGATTATTAAAAATAAAATAAAAATTGCCATTATATAGCTGGTTGGTTATTACCACTAACACAACACTAATTAGTTACTATAAAGATTGTTAAAAAGAAAATAAAAATTGCTATTATCTAGCAGGTTGGTTATTACCACCACCACAACTTATATTGGTTGTATAAAGATTGTTAAAAAATAAAATAAAAATTGCTATTATATCGCTGATTGGTTATTACCACCACCACAACATATATTGGTTACTATAAAGATTATTAAAAATAAAATAAAAATTGCCATTATAAAGCTGGTTGGTTTTACCACCAACAGAACATATATTGGTTGCTATAAAGATTATTGAAATGAAAAGAAAAATTGCTATTATATAGCAGGTTGGTTATTACCACCACCACAACTTATATTGGTTGTATAAAGATTGTTAAAAAATAAAATAAAAATTGCTATTATCTAGCAGGTTGGTTATTACCACCACCACAACTTATATTGGTTGTATAAAGATTGTTAAAAAATAAAATAAAAATTGCTATTATCTAGCAGGTTGGTTATTACCACCACCACAACTTATATTGGTTGTATAAAGATTGTTAAAAAATAAAATAAAAATTGCTATTATATCGCTGATTGGTTATTACTACCAACACAACACTAATTAGTTACTATAAAGATTGTTCAAAAGAAAATAAAAATTGCTATTATCTAGCAGGTTGGTTATTACCACCACCACAACTTATATTGGTTGTATAAAGATTGTTAAAAAATGAAATAAAAATTGCTATTATATCGCTGCTTGGTTATTACTACCAACACAACACTAATTAGTTACTATAAAGATTGTTCAAAAGAAAATAAAAATTGCTATTATCTAGCAGGTTGGTTATTACCACCACCACAACGTATATTGGTTACTATAAAGATTATTAAAAATAAAATAAAAATTGCCATTATATAGCTGGTTGGTTATTACCACTAACACAACACTAATTAGTTACTATAAAGATTGTTAAAAAGAAAATAAAAATTGCTATCATCTAGCAGGTTGGTTATTACCACCACCACAACTTATATTGGTTGTATAAAGATTGTTAAAAAATAAAATAAAAATTGCTATTATATCGCTGCTTGGTTATTACTACCAACACAACACTAATTAGTTACTATAAAGATTGTTCAAAAGAAAATAAAAATTGCTATTATCTAGCAGGTTGGTTATTACCACCACCACAACTTATATTGGTTGTATAAAGATTGTTAAAAAATAAAATAAAAATTGCTATTATATAGCTGCTTGGTTATTACTACCAACACAACACTAATTAGTTACTATAAAGATTGTTCAAAAGAAAATAAAAATTGCTATTATCTAGCAGGTTGGTTATTACCACCACCACAACTTATATTGGTTACTATAAAGATTATTAAAAATAAAATAAAAATTGCCATTATATAGCTGGTTGGTTATTACCACTAACACAACACTAATTAGTTACTATAAAGATTGTTAAAAAGAAAATAAAAATTGCTATTATCTAGCAGGTTGGTTATTACCACCACCACAACTTATATTGGTTGTATAAAGATTGTTAAAAAATAAAATAAAAATTGCTATTATATCGCTGATTGGTTATTACCACCACCACAACATATATTGGTTACTATAAAGATTATTAAAAATAAAATAAAAATTGCCATTATAAAGCTGGTTGGTTTTACCACCAACAGAACATATATTGGTTGCTATAAAGATTATTGAAATGAAAAGAAAAATTGCTATTATATAGCAGGTTGGTTATTACCACCACCACAACTTATATTGGTTGTATAAAGATTGTTAAAAAATAAAATAAAAATTGCTATTATCTAGCAGGTTGGTTATTACCACCACCACAACTTATATTGGTTGTATAAAGATTGTTAAAAAATAAAATAAAAATTGCTATTATCTAGCAGGTTGGTTATTACCACCACCACAACTTATATTGGTTGTATAAAGATTGTTAAAAAATAAAATAAAAATTGCTATTATATCGCTGATTGGTTATTACTACCAACACAACACTAATTAGTTACTATAAAGATTGTTCAAAAGAAAATAAAAATTGCTATTATCTAGCAGGTTGGTTATTACCACCACCACAACTTATATTGGTTGTATAAAGATTGTTAAAAAATGAAATAAAAATTGCTATTATATCGCTGCTTGGTTATTACTACCAACACAACACTAATTAGTTACTATAAAGATTGTTCAAAAGAAAATAAAAATTGCTATTATCTAGCAGGTTGGTTATTACCACCACCACAACGTATATTGGTTACTATAAAGATTATTAAAAATAAAATAAAAATTGCCATTATATAGCTGGTTGGTTATTACCACTAACACAACACTAATTAGTTACTATAAAGATTGTTAAAAAGAAAATAAAAATTGCTATCATCTAGCAGGTTGGTTATTACCACCACCACAACTTATATTGGTTGTATAAAGATTGTTAAAAAATAAAATAAAAATTGCTATTATATCGCTGCTTGGTTATTACTACCAACACAACACTAATTAGTTACTATAAAGATTGTTCAAAAGAAAATAAAAATTGCTATTATCTAGCAGGTTGGTTATTACCACCACCACAACTTATATTGGTTGTATAAAGATTGTTAAAAAATAAAATAAAAATTGCTATTATATAGCTGCTTGGTTATTACTACCAACACAACACTAATTAGTTACTATAAAGATTGTTCAAAAGAAAATAAAAATTGCTATTATCTAGCAGGTTGGTTATTACCACCACCACAACTTATATTGGTTACTATAAAGATTATTAAAAATAAAATAAAAATTGCCATTATATAGCTGGTTGGTTATTACCACTAACACAACACTAATTAGTTACTATAAAGATTGTTAAAAAGAAAATAAAAATTGCTATTATCTAGCAGGTTGGTTATTACCACCACCACAACTTATATTGGTTGTATAAAGATTGTTAAAAAATAAAATAAAAATTGCTATTATTACGCTGATTGGTTATTACCACCACCACAACATATATTGGTTACTATAAAGATTATTAAAAATAAAATAAAAATTGCCATTATAAAGCTGGTTGGTTTTACCACCAACAGAACATATATTGGTTGCTATAAAGATTATTGAAATGAAAAGAAAAATTGCTATTATATAGCAGGTTGGTTATTACCACCACCACAACTTATATTGGTTGTATAAAGATTGTTAAAAAATAAAATAAAAATTGCTATTATATAGCTGCTTGGTTATTACTACCAACACAACACTAATTAGTTACTGTAAAGATTGTTCAAAAGAAAATAAAAATTGCTATTATCTAGCAGGTTGGTTATTACCACCACCACAACTTATATTGGTTACTATAAAGATTATTAAAAATAAAATAAAAATTGCCATTATATAGCTGGTTGGTTATTACCACTAACACAACACTAATTAGTTACTATAAAGATTGTTAAAAAGAAAATAAAAATTGCTATTATCTAGCAGGTTGGTTATTACCACCACCACAACTTATATTGGTTGTATAAAGATTGTTAAAAAATAAAATAAAAATTGCTATTATATCGCTGATTGGTTATTACCACCACCACAACATATATTGGTTACTATAAAGATTATTAAAAATAAAATAAAAATTGCCATTATAAAGCTGGTTGGTTTTACCACCAACAGAACATATATTGGTTGCTATAAAGATTATTGAAATGAAAAGAAAAATTGCTATTATATAGCAGGTTGGTTATTACCACCACCACAACTTATATTGGTTGTATAAAGATTGTTAAAAAATAAAATAAAAATTGCTATTATATCGCTGCTTGGTTATTACTACCAACACAACACTAATTAGTTACTATAAAGATTGTTCAAAAGAAAATAAAAATTGCTATTATCTAGCAGGTTGGTTATTACCACCACCACAACTTATATTGGTTGTATAAAGATTGTTAAAAAATAAAATAAAAATTGCTATTATATCGCTGATTGGTTATTACTACCAACACAACACTAATTAGTTACTATAAAGATTGTTCAAAAGAAAATAAAAATTGCTATTATCTAGCAGGTTGGTTATTACCACCACCACAACTTATATTGGTTGTATAAAGATTGTTAAAAAATGAAATAAAAATTGCTATTATATCGCTGCTTGGTTATTACTACCAACACAACACTAATTAGTTACTATAAAGATTGTTCAAAAGAAAATAAAAATTGCTATTATCTAGCAGGTTGGTTATTACCACCACCACAACTTATATTGGTTACTATAAAGATTATTAAAAATAAAATAAAAATTGCCATTATATAGCTGGTTGGTTATTACCACTAACACAACACTAATTAGTTACTATAAAGATTGTTAAAAAGAAAATAAAAATTGCTATTATCTAGCAGGTTGGTTAGTACCACCACCACAACTTATATTGGTTGTATAAAGATTGTTAAAAAATAAAATAAAAATTGCTATTATATCGCTGATTGGTTATTACTACCAACACAACACTAATTAGTTACTATAAAGATTGTTCAAAAGAAAATAAAAATTGCTATTATCTAGCAGGTTGGTTATTACCACCACCACAACTTATATTGGTTGTATAAAGATTGTTAAAAAATAAAATAAAAATTGCTATTATATCGCTGCTTGGTTATTACTACCAACACAACACTAATTAGTTACTATAAAGATTGTTCAAAAGAAAATAAAAATTGCTATTATCTAGCAGGTTGGTTATTACCACCACCACAACTTATATTGGTTGTATAAAGATTGTTAAAAAATAAAATAAAAATTGCTATTATATAGCTGCTTGGTTATTACTACCAACACAACACTAATTAGTTACTATAAAGATTGTTCAAAAGAAAATAAAAATTGCTATTATCTAGCAGGTTGGTTATTACCACCACCACAACTTATATTGGTTACTATAAAGATTATTAAAAATAAAATAAAAATTGCCATTATATAGCTGGTTGGTTATTACCACTAACACAACACTAATTAGTTACTATAAAGATTGTTAAAAAGAAAATAAAAATTGCTATTATCTAGCAGGTTGGTTATTACCACCACCACAACTTATATTGGTTGTATAAAGATTGTTAAAAAATAAAATAAAAATTGCTATTATATAGCTGCTTGGTTATTACTACCAACACAACACTAATTAGTTACTATAAAGATTGTTCAAAAGAAAATAAAAATTGCTATTATCTAGCAGGTTGGTTATTACCACCACCACAACTTATATTGGTTACTATAAAGATTATTAAAAATAAAATAAAAATTGCCATTATATAGCTGGTTGGTTATTACCACTAACACAACACTAATTAGTTACTATAAAGATTGTTAAAAAGAAAATAAAAATTGCTATTATCTAGCAGGTTGGTTATTACCACCACCACAACTTATATTGGTTGTATAAAGATTGTTAAAAAATAAAATAAAACTTGCTATTATATCGCTGATTGGTTATTACCACCACCACAACATATATTGGTTACTATAAAGATTATTAAAAATAAAATAAAAATTGCCATTATAAAGCTGGTTGGTTTTACCACCAACAGAACATATATTGGTTGCTATAAAGATTATTGAAATGAAAAGAAAAATTGCTATTATATAGCAGGTTGGTTATTACCACCACCACAACTTATATTTGTTGTATAAAGATTGTTAAAAAATAAAATAAAAATTGCTATTATATAGCTGCTTGGTTATTACTACCAACACAACACTAATTAGTTACTATAAAGATTGTTCAAAAGAAAATAAAAATTGCTATTATCTAGCAGGTTGGTTATTACCACCACCACAACTTATATTGGTTACTATAAAGATTATTAAAAATAAAATAAAAATTGCCATTATATAGCTGGTTGGTTATTACCACTAACACAACACTAATTAGTTACTATAAAGATTGTTAAAAAGAAAATAAAAATTGCTATTATCTAGCAGGTTGGTTATTACCACCACCACAACTTATATTGGTTGTATAAAGATTGTTAAAAAATAAAATAAAAATTGCTATTATATAGCTGCTTGGTTATTACTACCAACACAACACTAATTAGTTACTATAAAGATTGTTCAAAAGAAAATAAAAATTGCTGTTATCTAGCAGGTTGGTTATTACCACCACCACAACTTATATTGGTTACTATAAAGATTATTAAAAATAAAATAAAAATTGCCATTATATAGCTGGTTGGTTATTACCACTAACACAACACTAATTAGTTACTATAAAGATTGTTAAAAAGAAAATAAAAATTGCTATTATCTAGCAGGTTGGTTATTACCACCACCACAACTTATATTGGGTGTATAAAGATTGTTAAAAAATAAAATAAAAATTGCTATTATATCGCTGATTGGTTATTACTACCAACACAACACTAATTAGTTACTATAAAGATTGTTCAAAAGAAAATAAAAATTGCTATTATCTAGCAGGTTGGTTATTACCACCACCACAACTTATATTGGTTACTATAAAGATTATTAAAAATAAAATAAAAATTGCCATTATATAGCTGGTTGGTTATTACCACTAACACAACACTAATTAGTTACTATAAAGATTGTTAAAAAGAAAATAAAAATTGCTATTATCTAGCAGGTTGGTTATTACCACCACCACAACTTATATTGGTTGTATAAAGATTGTTAAAAAATAAAATAAAAATTGCTATTATTACGCTGATTGGTTATTACCACCACCACAACATATATTGGTTACTATAAAGATTATTAAAAATAAAATAAAAATTGCCATTATAAAGCTGGTTGGTTTTACCACCAACAGAACATATATTGGTTGCTATAAAGATTATTGAAATGAAAAGAAAAATTGCTATTATATAGCAGGTTGGTTATTACCACCACCACAACTTATATTGGTTGTATAAAGATTGTTAAAAAATAAAATAAAAATTGCTATTATATAGCTGCTTGGTTATTACTACCAACACAACACTAATTAGTTACTGTAAAGATTGTTCAAAAGAAAATAAAAATTGCTATTATCTAGCAGGTTGGTTATTACCACCACCACAACTTATATTGGTTACTATAAAGATTATTAAAAATAAAATAAAAATTGCCATTATATAGCTGGTTGGTTATTACCACTAACACAACACTAATTAGTTACTATAAAGATTGTTAAAAAGAAAATAAAAATTGCTATTATCTAGCAGGTTGGTTATTACCACCACCACAACTTATATTGGTTGTATAAAGATTGTTAAAAAATAAAATAAAAATTGCTATTATATCGCTGATTGGTTATTACCACCACCACAACATATATTGGTTACTATAAAGATTATTAAAAATAAAATAAAAATTGCCATTATAAAGCTGGTTGGTTTTACCACCAACAGAACATATATTGGTTGCTATAAAGATTATTGAAATGAAAAGAAAAATTGCTATTATATAGCAGGTTGGTTATTACCACCACCACAACTTATATTGGTTGTATAAAGATTGTTAAAAAATAAAATAAAAATTGCTATTATATCGCTGCTTGGTTATTACTACCAACACAACACTAATTAGTTACTATAAAGATTGTTCAAAAGAAAATAAAAATTGCTATTATCTAGCAGGTTGGTTATTACCACCACCACAACTTATATTGGTTGTATAAAGATTGTTAAAAAATAAAATAAAAATTGCTATTATATCGCTGATTGGTTATTACTACCAACACAACACTAATTAGTTACTATAAAGATTGTTCAAAAGAAAATAAAAATTGCTATTATCTAGCAGGTTGGTTATTACCACCACCACAACTTATATTGGTTGTATAAAGATTGTTAAAAAATGAAATAAAAATTGCTATTATATCGCTGCTTGGTTATTACTACCAACACAACACTAATTAGTTACTATAAAGATTGTTCAAAAGAAAATAAAAATTGCTATTATCTAGCAGGTTGGTTATTACCACCACCACAACTTATATTGGTTACTATAAAGATTATTAAAAATAAAATAAAAATTGCCATTATATAGCTGGTTGGTTATTACCACTAACACAACACTAATTAGTTACTATAAAGATTGTTAAAAAGAAAATAAAAATTGCTATTATCTAGCAGGTTGGTTAGTACCACCACCACAACTTATATTGGTTGTATAAAGATTGTTAAAAAATAAAATAAAAATTGCTATTATATCGCTGATTGGTTATTACTACCAACACAACACTAATTAGTTACTATAAAGATTGTTCAAAAGAAAATAAAAATTGCTATTATCTAGCAGGTTGGTTATTACCACCACCACAACTTATATTGGTTGTATAAAGATTGTTAAAAAATAAAATAAAAATTGCTATTATATCGCTGCTTGGTTATTACTACCAACACAACACTAATTAGTTACTATAAAGATTGTTCAAAAGAAAATAAAAATTGCTATTATCTAGCAGGTTGGTTATTACCACCACCACAACTTATATTGGTTGTATAAAGATTGTTAAAAAATAAAATAAAAATTGCTATTATATAGCTGCTTGGTTATTACTACCAACACAACACTAATTAGTTACTATAAAGATTGTTTAAAAGAAAATAAAAATTGCTATTATCTAGCAGGTTGGTTATTACCACCACCACAACTTATATTGGTTACTATAAAGATTATTAAAAATAAAATAAAAATTGCCATTATATAGCTGGTTGGTTATTACCACTAACACAACACTAATTAGTTACTATAAAGATTGTTAAAAAGAAAATAAAAATTGCTATTATCTAGCAGGTTGGTTATTACCACCACCACAACTTATATTGGTTGTATAAAGATTGTTAAAAAATAAAATAAAAATTGCTATTATATAGCTGCTTGGTTATTACTACCAACACAACACTAATTAGTTACTATAAAGATTGTTCAAAAGAAAATAAAAATTGCTATTATCTAGCAGGTTGGTTATTACCACCACCACAACTTATATTGGTTACTATAAAGATTATTAAAAATAAAATAAAAATTGCCATTATATAGCTGGTTGGTTATTACCACTAACACAACACTAATTAGTTACTATAAAGATTGTTAAAAAGAAAATAAAAATTGCTATTATCTAGCAGGTTGGTTATTACCACCACCACAACTTATATTGGTTGTATAAAGATTGTTAAAAAATAAAATAAAACTTGCTATTATATCGCTGATTGGTTATTACCACCACCACAACATATATTGGTTACTATAAAGATTATTAAAAATAAAATAAAAATTGCCATTATAAAGCTGGTTGGTTTTACCACCAACAGAACATATATTGGTTGCTATAAAGATTATTGAAATGAAAAGAAAAATTGCTATTATATAGCAGGTTGGTTATTACCACCACCACAACTTATATTTGTTGTATAAAGATTGTTAAAAAATAAAATAAAAATTGCTATTATATAGCTGCTTGGTTATTACTACCAACACAACACTAATTAGTTACTATAAAGATTGTTCAAAAGAAAATAAAAATTGCTATTATCTAGCAGGTTGGTTATTACCACCACCACAACTTATATTGGTTACTATAAAGATTATTAAAAATAAAATAAAAATTGCCATTATATAGCTGGTTGGTTATTACCACTAACACAACACTAATTAGTTACTATAAAGATTGTTAAAAAGAAAATAAAAATTGCTATTATCTAGCAGGTTGGTTATTACCACCACCACAACTTATATTGGTTGTATAAAGATTGTTAAAAAATAAAATAAAAATTGCTATTATATAGCTGCTTGGTTATTACTACCAACACAACACTAATTAGTTACTATAAAGATTGTTCAAAAGAAAATAAAAATTGCTGTTATCTAGCAGGTTGGTTATTACCACCACCACAACTTATATTGGTTACTATAAAGATTATTAAAAATAAAATAAAAATTGCCATTATATAGCTGGTTGGTTATTACCACTAACACAACACTAATTAGTTACTATAAAGATTGTTAAAAAGAAAATAAAAATTGCTATTATCTAGCAGGTTGGTTATTACCACCACCACAACTTATATTGGGTGTATAAAGATTGTTAAAAAATAAAATAAAAATTGCTATTATATCGCTGATTGGTTATTACTACCAACACAACACTAATTAGTTACTATAAAGATTGTTAAAAAGAAAATAAAAATTGCTATTATCTAGCAGGTTGGTTATTACCACCACCACAACTTATATTGGTTGTATAAAGATTGTTAAAAAATAAAATAAAAATTGCTATTATATAGCTGCTTGGTTATTACTACCAACACAACACTAATTAGTTACTATAAAGATTGTTCAAAAGAAAATAAAAATTGCTATTATCTAGCAGGTTGGTTATTACCACCACCACAACTTATATTGGTTACTATAAAGAATATTAAAAATAAAATAAAAATTGCCATTATATAGCTGGTTGGTTATTACCACTAACACAACACTAATTAGTTACTATAAAGATTGTTAAAAAGAAAATAAAAATTGCTATTATCTAGCAGGTTGGTTATTACCACCACCACAACTTATATTGGTTGTATAAAGATTGTTAAAAAATAAAATAAA
The DNA here is from genome assembly GCF_047948215.1 of Lycorma delicatula. Taxonomy (NCBI): domain Eukaryota; kingdom Metazoa; phylum Arthropoda; class Insecta; order Hemiptera; family Fulgoridae; genus Lycorma; species Lycorma delicatula. The sequence goes on along the minus strand of NC_134461.1, from coordinate 125,625,593 downwards.
AATTGCTATTATATAGCTGCTTGGTTATTACTACCAACACAACACTAATTAGTTACTATAAAGATTGTTCAAAAGAAAATAAAAATTGCTATTATCTAGCAGGTTGGTTATTACCACCACCACAACTTATATTGGTTACTATAAAGATTATTAAAAATAAAATAAAAATTGCCATTATATAGCTGGTTGGTTATTACCACTAACACAACACTAATTAGTTACTATAAAGATTGTTAAAAAGAAAATAAAAATTGCTATTATCTAGCAGGTTGGTTATTACCACCACCACAACTTATATTGGTTGTATAAAGATTGTTAAAAAATAAAATAAAAATTGCTATTATATCGCTGATTGGTTATTACCACCACCACAACATATATTGGTTACTATAAAGATTATTAAAAATAAAATAAAAATTGCCATTATAAAGCTGGTTGGTTTTACCACCAACAGAACATATATTGGTTGCTATAAAGATTATTGAAATGAAAAGAAAAATTGCTATTATATAGCAGGTTGGTTATTACCACCACCACAACTTATATTGGTTGTATAAAGATTGTTAAAAAATAAAATAAAAATTGCTATTATATCGCTGCTTGGTTATTACTACCAACACAACACTAATTAGTTACTATAAAGATTGTTCAAAAGAAAATAAAAATTGCTATTATCTAGCAGGTTGGTTATTACCACCACCACAACTTATATTGGTTGTATAAAGATTGTTAAAAAATAAAATAAAAATTGCTATTATATCGCTGATTGGTTATTACTACCAACACAACACTAATTAGTTACTATAAAGATTGTTCAAAAGAAAATAAAAATTGCTATTATCTAGCAGGTTGGTTATTACCACCACCACAACTTATATTGGTTGTATAAAGATTGTTAAAAAATAAAATAAAAATTGCTATTATATCGCTGCTTGGTTATTACTACCAACACAACACTAATTAGTTACTATAAAGATTGTTCAAAAGAAAATAAAAATTGCTATTATCTAGCAGGTTGGTTATTACCACCACCACAACTTATATTGGTTACTATAAAGATTATTAAAAATAAAATAAAAATTGCCATTATATAGCTGGTTGGTTATTACCACTAACACAACACTAATTAGTTACTATAAAGATTGTTAAAAAGAAAATAAAAATTGCTATTATCTAGCAGGTTGGTTATTACCACCACCACAACTTATATTGGTTGTATAAAGATTGTTAAAAAATAAAATAAAAATTGCTATTATATCGCTGATTGGTTATTACTACCAACACAACACTAATTAGTTACTATAAAGATTGTTCAAAAGAAAATAAAAATTGCTATTATCTAGCAGGTTGGTTATTACCACCACCACAACTTATATTGGTTGTATAAAGATTGTTAAAAAATAAAATAAAAATTGCTATTATATCGCTGCTTGGTTATTACTACCAACACAACACTAATTAGTTACTATAAAGATTGTTCAAAAGAAAATAAAAATTGCTATTATCTAGCAGGTTGGTTATTACCACCACCACAACTTATATTGGTTGTATAAAGATTGTTAAAAAATAAAATAAAAATTGCTATTATATAGCTGCTTGGTTATTACTACCAACACAACACTAATTAGTTACTATAAAGATTGTTAAAAAGAAAATAAAAATTGCTATTATCTAGCAGGTTGGTTATTACCACCACCACAACTTATATTGGTTGTATAAAGATTGTTAAAAAATAAAATAAAAATTGCTATTATATCGCTGATTGGTTATTACCACCACCACAACATATATTGGTTACTATAAAGATTATTAAAAATAAAATAAAAATTGCCATTATAAAGCTGGTTGGTTTTACCACCAACAGAACATATATTGGTTGCTATAAAGATTATTGAAATGAAAAGAAAAATTGCTATTATATAGCAGGTTGGTTATTACCACCACCACAACTTATATTGGTTGTATAAAGATTGTTAAAAAATAAAATAAAAATTGCTATTATATCGCTGCTTGGTTATTACTACCAACACAACACTAATTAGTTACTATAAAGATTGTTCAAAAGAAAATAAAAATTGCTATTATCTAGCAGGTTGGTTATTACCACCACCACAACTTATATTGGTTGTATAAAGATTGTTAAAAAATAAAATAAAAATTGCTATTATATCGCTGATTGGTTATTACTACCAACACAACACTAATTAGTTACTATAAAGATTGTTCAAAAGAAAATAAAAATTGCTATTATCTAGCAGGTTGGTTATTACCACCACCACAACTTATATTGGTTGTATAAAGATTGTTAAAAAATGAAATAAAAATTGCTATTATATCGCTGCTTGGTTATTACTACCAACACAACACTAATTAGTTACTATAAAGATTGTTCAAAAGAAAATAAAAATTGCTATTATCTAGCAGGTTGGTTATTACCACCACCACAACTTATATTGGTTACTATAAAGATTATTAAAAATAAAATAAAAATTGCCATTATATAGCTGGTTGGTTATTACCACTAACACAACACTAATTAGTTACTATAAAGATTGTTAAAAAGAAAATAAAAATTGCTATTATCTAGCAGGTTGGTTAGTACCACCACCACAACTTATATTGGTTGTATAAAGATTGTTAAAAAATAAAATAAAAATTGCTATTATATCGCTGATTGGTTATTACTACCAACACAACACTAATTAGTTACTATAAAGATTGTTCAAAAGAAAATAAAAATTGCTATTATCTAGCAGGTTGGTTATTACCACCACCACAACTTATATTGGTTGTATAAAGATTGTTAAAAAATAAAATAAAAATTGCTATTATATCGCTGCTTGGTTATTACTACCAACACAACACTAATTAGTTACTATAAAGATTGTTCAAAAGAAAATAAAAATTGCTATTATCTAGCAGGTTGGTTATTACCACCACCACAACTTATATTGGTTGTATAAAGATTGTTAAAAAATAAAATAAAAATTGCTATTATATAGCTGCTTGGTTATTACTACCAACACAACACTAATTAGTTACTATAAAGATTGTTCAAAAGAAAATAAAAATTGCTATTATCTAGCAGGTTGGTTATTACCACCACCACAACTTATATTGGTTACTATAAAGATTATTAAAAATAAAATAAAAATTGCCATTATATAGCTGGTTGGTTATTACCACTAACACAACACTAATTAGTTACTATAAAGATTGTTAAAAAGAAAATAAAAATTGCTATTATCTAGCAGGTTGGTTATTACCACCACCACAACTTATATTGGTTGTATAAAGATTGTTAAAAAATAAAATAAAAATTGCTATTATATAGCTGCTTGGTTATTACTACCAACACAACACTAATTAGTTACTATAAAGATTGTTCAAAAGAAAATAAAAATTGCTATTATCTAGCAGGTTGGTTATTACCACCACCACAACTTATATTGGTTACTATAAAGATTATTAAAAATAAAATAAAAATTGCCATTATATAGCTGGTTGGTTATTACCACTAACACAACACTAATTAGTTACTATAAAGATTGTTAAAAAGAAAATAAAAATTGCTATTATCTAGGAGGTTGGTTATTACCACCACCACAACTTATATTGGTTGTATAAAGATTGTTAAAAAATAAAATAAAACTTGCTATTATATCGCTGATTGGTTATTACCACCACCACAACATATATTGGTTACTATAAAGATTATTAAAAATAAAATAAAAATTGCCATTATAAAGCTGGTTGGTTTTACCACCAACAGAACATATATTGGTTGCTATAAAGATTATTGAAATGAAAAGAAAAATTGCTATTATATAGCAGGTTGGTTATTACCACCACCACAACTTATATTTGTTGTATAAAGATTGTTAAAAAATAAAATAAAAATTGCTATTATATAGCTGCTTGGTTATTACTACCAACACAACACTAATTAGTTACTATAAAGATTGTTCAAAAGAAAATAAAAATTGCTATTATCTAGCAGGTTGGTTATTACCACCACCACAACTTATATTGGTTACTATAAAGATTATTAAAAATAAAATAAAAATTGCCATTATATAGCTGGTTGGTTATTACCACTAACACAACACTAATTAGTTACTATAAAGATTGTTAAAAAGAAAATAAAAATTGCTATTATCTAGCAGGTTGGTTATTACCACCACTACAACTTATATTGGTTGTATAAAGATTGTTAAAAAATAAAATAAAAATTGCTATTATATAGCTGCTTGGTTATTACTACCAACACAACACTAATTAGTTACTATAAAGATTGTTCAAAAGAAAATAAAAATTGCTGTTATCTAGCAGGTTGGTTATTACCACCACCACAACTTATATTGGTTACTATAAAGATTATTAAAAATAAAATAAAAATTGCCATTATATAGCTGGTTGGTTATTACCACTAACACAACACTAATTAGTTACTATAAAGATTGTTAAAAAGAAAATAAAAATTGCTATTATCTAGCAGGTTGGTTATTACCACCACCACAACTTATATTGGGTGTATAAAGATTGTTAAAAAATAAAATAAAAATTGCTATTATATCGCTGATTGGTTATTACTACCAAAACAACACTAATTAGTTACTATAAAGATTGTTCAAAAGAAAATAAAAATTGCTATTATCTAGCAGGTTGGTTATTACCACCACCACAACTTATATTGGTTACTATAAAGATTATTAAAAATAAAATAAAAATTGCCATTATATAGCTGGTTGGTTATTACCACTAACACAACACTAATTAGTTACTATAAAGATTGTTAAAAAGAAAATAAAAATTGCTATTATCTAGCAGGTTGGTTATTACCACCACCACAACTTATATTGGTTGTATAAAGATTGTTAAAAAATAAAATAAAAATTGCTATTATTACGCTGATTGGTTATTACCACCACCACAACATATATTGGTTACTATAAAGATTATTAAAAATAAAATAAAAATTGCCATTATAAAGCTGGTTGGTTTTACCACCAACAGAACATATATTGGTTGCTATAAAGATTATTGAAATGAAAAGAAAAATTGCTATTATATAGCAGGTTGGTTATTACCACCACCACAACTTATATTGGTTGTATAAAGATTGTTAAAAAATAAAATAAAAATTGCTATTATATAGCTGCTTGGTTATTACTACCAACACAACACTAATTAGTTACTGTAAAGATTGTTCAAAAGAAAATAAAAATTGCTATTATCTAGCAGGTTGGTTATTACCACCACCACAACTTATATTGGTTACTATAAAGATTATTAAAAATAAAATAAAAATTGCCATTATATAGCTGGTTGGTTATTACCACTAACACAACACTAATTAGTTACTATAAAGATTGTTCAAAAGAAAATAAAAATTGCTATTATCTAGCAGGTTGGTTATTACCACCACCACAACTTATATTGGTTGTATAAAGATTGTTAAAAAATAAAATAAAAATTGCTATTATATCGCTGATTGGTTATTACCACCACCACAACATATATTGGTTACTATAAAGATTATTAAAAATAAAATAAAAATTGCCATTATAAAGCTGGTTGGTTTTACCACCAACAGAACATATATTGGTTGCTATAAAGATTATTGAAATGAAAAGAAAAATTGCTATTATATAGCAGGTTGGTTATTACCACCACCACAACTTATATTGGTTGTATAAAGATTGTTAAAAAATAAAATAAAAATTGCTATTATATCGCTGCTTGGTTATTACTACCAACACAACACTAATTAGTTACTATAAAGATTGTTCAAAAGAAAATAAAAATTGCTATTATCTAGCAGGTTGGTTATTACCACCACCACAACTTATATTGGTTGTATAAAGATTGTTAAAAAATAAAATAAAAATTGCTATTATATCGCTGATTGGTTATTACTACCAACACAACACTAATTAGTTACTATAAAGATTGTTCAAAAGAAAATAAAAATTGCTATTATATAGCAGGTTGGTTATTACCACCACCACAACTTATATTGGTTGTATAAAGATTGTTAAAAAATGAAATAAAAATTGCTATTATATCGCTGCTTGGTTATTACTACCAACACAACACTAATTAGTTACTATAAAGATTGTTCAAAAGAAAATAAAAATTGCTATTATCTAGCAGGTTGGTTATTACCACCACCACAACTTATATTGGTTACTATAAAGATTATTAAAAATAAAATAAAAATTGCCATTATATAGCTGGTTGGTTATTACCACTAACACAACACTAATTAGTTACTATAAAGATTGTTAAAAAGAAAATAAAAATTGCTATTATCTAGCAGGTTGGTTAGTACCACCACCACAACTTATATTGGTTGTATAAAGATTGTTAAAAAATAAAATAAAAATTGCTATTATATCGCTGATTGGTTATTACTACCAACACAACACTAATTAGTTACTATAAAGATTGTTCAAAAGAAAATAAAAATTGCTATTATCTAGCAGGTTGGTTATTACCACCACCACAACTTATATTGGTTGTATAAAGATTGTTAAAAAATAAAATAAAAATTGCTATTATATCGCTGCTTGGTTATTACTACCAACACAACACTAATTAGTTACTATAAAGATTGTTCAAAAGAAAATAAAAATTGCTATTATCTAGCAGGTTGGTTATTACCACCACCACAACTTATATTGGTTGTATAAAGATTGTTAAAAAATAAAATAAAAATTGCTATTATATAGCTGCTTGGTTATTACTACCAACACAACACTAATTAGTTACTATAAAGATTGTTCAAAAGAAAATAAAAATTGCTATTATCTAGCAGGTTGGTTATTACCACCACCACAACTTATATTGGTTACTATAAAGATTATTAAAAATAAAATAAAAATTGCCATTATATAGCTGGTTGGTTATTACCACTAACACAACACTAATTAGTTACTATAAAGATTGTTAAAAAGAAAATAAAAATTGCTATTATCTAGCAGGTTGGTTATTACCACCACCACAACTTATATTGGTTGTATAAAGATTGTTAAAAAATAAAATAAAAATTGCTATTATATCGCTGATTGGTTATTACTACCAACACAACACTAATTAGTTACTATAAAGATTGTTCAAAAGAAAATAAAAATTGCTATTATCTAGCAGGTTGGTTATTACCACCACCACAACTTATATTGGTTGTATAAAGATTGTTAAAAAATAAAATAAAAATTGCTATTATATCGCTGCTTGGTTATTACTACCAACACAACACTAATTAGTTACTATAAAGATTGTTCAAAAGAAAATAAAAATTGCTATTATCTAGCAGGTTGGTTATTACCACCACCACAACTTATATTGGTTGTATAAAGATTGTTAAAAAATAAAATAAAAATTGCTATTATATAGCTGCTTGGTTATTACTACCAACACAACACTAATTAGTTACTATAAAGATTGTTCAAAAGAAAATAAAAATTGCTATTATCTAGCAGGTTGGTTATTACCACCACCACAACTTATATTGGTTACTATAAAGATTATTAAAAATAAAATAAAAATTGCCATTATATAGCTGGTTGGTTATTACCACTAACACAACACTAATTAGTTACTATAAAGATTGTTAAAAAGAAAATAAAAATTGCTATTATCTAGCAGGTTGGTTATTACCACCACCACAACTTATATTGGTTGTATAAAGATTGTTAAAAAATAAAATAAAAATTGCTATTATATAGCTGCTTGGTTATTACTACCAACACAACACTAATTAGTTACTATAAAGATTGTTCAAAAGAAAATAAAAATTGCTATTATCTAGCAGGTTGGTTATTACCACCACCACAACTTATATTGGTTACTATAAAGATTATTAAAAATAAAATAAAAATTGCCATTATATAGCTGGTTGGTTATTACCACTAACACAACACTAATTAGTTACTATAAAGATTGTTAAAAAGAAAATAAAAATTGCTATTATCTAGCAGGTTGGTTATTACCACCACCACAACTTATATTGGTTGTATAAAGATTGTTAAAAAATAAAATAAAACTTGCTATTATATCGCTGATTGGTTATTACCACCACCACAACATATATTGGTTACTATAAAGATTATTAAAAATAAAATAAAAATTGCCATTATAAAGCTGGTTGGTTTTACCACCAACAGAACATATATTGGTTGCTATAAAGATTATTGAAATGAAAAGAAAAATTGCTATTATATAGCAGGTTGGTTATTACCACCACCACAACTTATATTTGTTGTATAAAGATTGTTAAAAAATAAAATAAAAATTGCTATTATATAGCTGCTTGGTTATTACTACCAACACAACACTAATTAGTTACTATAAAGATTGTTCAAAAGAAAATAAAAATTGCTATTATCTAGCAGGTTGGTTATTACCACCACCACAACTTATATTGGTTACTATAAAGATTATTAAAAATAAAATAAAAATTGCCATTATATAGCTGGTTGGTTATTACCACTAACACAACACTAATTAGTTACTATAAAGATTGTTAAAAAGAAAATAAAAATTGCTATTATCTAGCAGGTTGGTTATTACCACCACCACAACTTATATTGGTTGTATAAAGATTGTTAAAAAATAAAATAAAAATTGCTATTATATAGCTGCTTGGTTATTACTACCAACACAACACTAATTAGTTACTATAAAGATTGTTCAAAAGAAAATAAAAATTGCTGTTATCTAGCAGGTTGGTTATTACCACCACCACAACTTATATTGGTTACTATAAAGATTATTAAAAATAAAATAAAAATTGCCATTATATAGCTGGTTGGTTATTACCACTAACACAACACTAATTAGTTACTATAAAGATTGTTAAAAAGAAAATAAAAATTGCTATTATCTAGCAGGTTGGTTATTACCACCACCACAACTTATATTGGGTGTATAAAGATTGTTAAAAAATAAAATAAAAATTGCTATTATATCGCTGATTGGTTATTACTACCAACACAACACTAATTAGTTACTATAAAGATTGTTCAAAAGAAAATAAAAATTGCTATTATCTAGCAGGTTGGTTATTACCACCACCACAACTTATATTGGTTACTATAAAGATTATTAAAAATAAAATAAAAATTGCCATTATATAGCTGGTTGGTTATTACCACTAACACAACACTAATTAGTTACTATAAAGATTGTTAAAAAGAAAATAAAAATTGCTATTATCTAGCAGGTTGGTTATTACCACCACCACAACTTATATTGGTTGTATAAAGATTGTTAAAAAATAAAATAAAAATTGCTATTATTACGCTGATTGGTTATTACCACCACCACAACATATATTGGTTACTATAAAGATTATTAAAAATAAAATAAAAATTGCCATTATAAAGCTGGTTGGTTTTACCACCAACAGAACATATATTGGTTGCTATAAAGATTATTGAAATGAAAAGAAAAATTGCTATTATATAGCAGGTTGGTTATTACCACCACCACAACTTATATTGGTTGTATAAAGATTGTTAAAAAATAAAATAAAAATTGCTATTATATAGCTGCTTGGTTATTACTACCAACACAACACTAATTAGTTACTGTAAAGATTGTTCAAAAGAAAATAAAAATTGCTATTATCTAGCAGGTTGGTTATTACCACCACCACAACTTATATTGGTTACTATAAAGATTATTAAAAATAAAATAAAAATTGCCATTATATAGCTGGTTGGTTATTACCACTAACACAACACTAATTAGTTACTATAAAGATTGTTAAAAAGAAAATAAAAATTGCTATTATCTAGCAGGTTGGTTATTACCACCACCACAACTTATATTGGTTGTATAAAGATTGTTAAAAAATAAAATAAAAATTGCTATTATATCGCTGATTGGTTATTACTACCACCACAACATATATTGGTTACTATAAAGATTATTAAAAATAAAATAAAAATTGCCATTATAAAGCTGGTTGGTTTTACCACCAACAGAACATATATTGGTTGCTATAAAGATTATTGAAATGAAAAGAAAAATTGCTATTATATAGCAGGTTGGTTATTACCACCACCACAACTTATATTGGTTGTATAAAGATTGTTAAAAAATAAAATAAAAATTGCTATTATATCGCTGCTTGGTTATTACTACCAACACAACACTAATTAGTTACTATAAATATTGTTCAAAAGAAAATAAAAATTGCTATTATCTAGCAGGTTGGTTATTACCACCACCACAACTTATATTGGTTGTATAAAGATTGTTCAAAAGAAAATAAAAATTGCTATTATCTAGCAGGTTGGTTATTACCACCACCACAACTTATATTGGTTGTATAAAGATTGTTAAAAAATGAAATAAAAATTGCTATTATATCGCTGCTTGGTTATTACTACCAACACAACACTAATTAGTTACTATAAAGATTGTTCAAAAGAAAATAAAAATTGCTATTATCTAGCAGGTTGGTTATTACCACCACCACAACTTATATTGGTTACTATAAAGATTATTAAAAATAAAATAAAAATTGCCATTATATAGCTGGTTGGTTATTACCACTAACACAACACTAATTAGTTACTATAAAGATTGTTAAAAAGAAAATAAAAATTGCTATTATCTAGCAGGTTGGTTAGTACCACCACCACAACTTATATTGGTTGTATAAAGATTGTTAAAAAATAAAATAAAAATTGCTATTATATCGCTGATTGGTTATTACTACCAACACAACACTAATTAGTTACTATAAAGATTGTTCAAAAGAAAATAAAAATTGCTATTATCTAGCAGGTTGGTTATTACCACCACCACAACTTATATTGGTTGTATAAAGATTGTTAAAAAATAAAATAAAAATTGCTATTATATCGCTGCTTGGTTATTACTACCAACACAACACTAATTAGTTACTATAAAGATTGTTCAAAAGAAAATAAAAATTGCTATTATCTAGCAGGTTGGTTATTACCACCACCACAACTTATATTGGTTGTATAAAGATTGTTAAAAAATAAAATAAAAATTGCTATTATATAGCTGCTTGGTTATTACTACCAACACAACACTAATTAGTTACTATAAAGATTGTTCAAAAGAAAATAAAAATTGCTATTATCTAGCAGGTTGGTTATTACCACCACCACAACTTATATTGGTTACTATAAAGATTATTAAAAATAAAATAAAAATTGCCATTATATAGCTGGTTGGTTATTACCACTAACACAACACTAATTAGTTACTATAAAGATTGTTAAAAAGAAAATAAAAATTGCTATTATCTAGCAGGTTGGTTATTACCACCACCACAACTTATATTGGTTGTATAAAGATTGTTAAAAAATAAAATAAAAATTGCTATTATATAGCTGCTTGGTTATTACTACCAACACAACACTAATTAGTTACTATAAAGATTGTTCAAAAGAAAATAAAAATTGCTATTATCTAGCAGGTTGGTTATTACCACCACCACAACTTATATTGGTTACTATAAAGATTATTAAAAATAAAATAAAAATTGCCATTATATAGCTGGTTGGTTATTACCACTAACACAACACTAATTAGTTACTATAAAGATTGTTAAAAAGAAAATAAAAATTGCTATTATCTAGCAGGTTGGTTATTACCACCACCACAACTTATATTGGTTGTATAAAGATTGTTAAAAAATAAAATAAAACTTGCTATTATATCGCTGATTGGTTATTACCACCACCACAACATATATTGGTTACTATAAAGATTATTAAAAATAAAATAAAAATTGCCATTATAAAGCTGGTTGGTTTTACCACCAACAGAACATATATTGGTTGCTATAAAGATTATTGAAATGAAAAGAAAAATTGCTATTATATAGCAGGTTGGTTATTACCACCACCACAACTTATATTTGTTGTATAAAGATTGTTAAAAAATAAAATAAAAATTGCTATTATATAGCTGCTTGGTTATTACTACCAACACAACACTAATTAGTTACTATAAAGATTGTTCAAAAGAAAATAAAAATTGCTATTATCTAGCAGGTTGGTTATTACCACCACCACAACTTATATTGGTTACTATAAAGATTATTAAAAATAAAATAAAAATTGCCATTATATAGCTGGTTGGTTATTACCACTAACACAACACTAATTAGTTACTATAAAGATTGTTAAAAAGAAAATAAAAATTGCTATTATCTAGCAGGTTGGTTATTACCACCACCACAACTTATATTGGTTGTATAAAGATTGTTAAAAAATAAAATAAAAATTGCTATTATATAGCTGCTTGGTTATTACTACCAACACAACACTAATTAGTTACTATAAAGATTGTTCAAAAGAAAATAAAAATTGCTGTTATCTAGCAGGTTGGTTATTACCACCACCACAACTTATATTGGTTACTATAAAGATTATTAAAAATAAAATAAAAATTGCCATTATATAGCTGGTTGGTTATTACCACTAACACAACACTAATTAGTTACTATAAAGATTGTTAAAAAGAAAATAAAAATTGCTATTATCTAGCAGGTTGGTTATTACCACCACCACAACTTATATTGGGTGTATAAAGATTGTTAAAAAATAAAATAAAAATTGCTATTATATCGCTGATTGGTTATTACTACCAACACAACACTAATTAGTTACTATAAAGATTGTTAAAAAGAAAATAAAAATTGCTATTATCTAGCAGGTTGGTTATTACCACCACCACAACTTATATTGGTTGTATAAAGATTGTTAAAAAATAAAATAAAAATTGCTATTATATCGCTGATTGGTTATTACTACCAACACAACACTAATTAGTTACTATAAAGATTGTTCAAAAGAAAATAAAAATTGCTATTATCTAGCAGGTTGGTTATTACCACCACCACAACTTATATTGGTTGTATAAAATTGTTAAAAAATAAAATAAAAATTGCTATTATATCGCTGCTTGGTTATTACTACCAACACAACACTAATTAGTTACTATAAAGATTGTTCAAAAGAAAATAAAAATTGCTATTATCTAGCAGGTTGGTTATTACCACCACCACAACTTATATTGGTTGTATAAAGATTGTTAAAAAATAAAATAAAAATTGCTATTATATAGCTGCTTGGTTATTACTACCAACACAACACTAATTAGTTACTATAAAGATTGTTCAAAAGAAAATAAAAATTGCTATTATCTAGCAGGTTGGTTATTACCACCACCACAACTTATATTGGTTACTATAAAGATTATTAAAAATAAAATAAAAATTGCCATTATATAGCTGGTTGGTTATTACCACTAACACAACACTAATTAGTTACTATAAAGATTGTTAAAAAGAAAATAAAAATTGCTATTATCTAGCAGGTTGGTTATTACCACCACCACAACTTATATTGGTTGTATAAAGATTGTTAAAAAATAAAATAAAAATTGCTATTATATAGCTGCTTGGTTATTACTACCAACACAACACTAATTAGTTACTATAAAGATTGTTCAAAAGAAAATAAAAATTGCTATTATCTAGCAGGTTGGTTATTACCACCACCACAACTTATATTGGTTACTATAAAGATTATTAAAAATAAAATAAAAATTGCCATTATATAGCTGGTTGGTTATTACCACTAACACAACACTAATTAGTTACTATAAAGATTGTTAAAAAGAAAATAAAAATTGCTATTATCTAGCAGGTTGGTTATTACCACCACCACAACTTATATTGGTTGTATAAAGATTGTTAAAAAATAAAATAAAAATTGCTATTATATCGCTGATTGGTTATTACCACCACCACAACATATATTGGTTACTATAAAGATTATTAAAAATAAAATAAAAATTGCCATTATAAAGCTGGTTGGTTTTACCACCAACAGAACATATATTGGTTGCTATAAAGATTATTGAAATGAAAAGAAAAATTGCTATTATATAGCAGGTTGGTTATTACCACCACCACAACTTATATTGGTTGTATAAAGATTGTTAAAAAATAAAATAAAAATTGCTATTATATCGCTGCTTGGTTATTACTACCAACACAACACTAATTAGTTACTATAAAGATTGTTCAAAAGAAAATAAAAATTGCTATTATCTAGCAGGTTGGTTATTACCACCACCACAACTTATATTGGTTGTATAAAGATTGTTAAAAAATAAAATAAAAATTGCTATTATATCGCTGATTGGTTATTACTACCAACACAACACTAATTAGTTACTATAAAGATTGTTCAAAAGAAAATAAAAATTGCTATTATCTAGCAGGTTGGTTATTACCACCACCACAACTTATATTGGTTGTATAAAGATTGTTAAAAAATAAAATAAAAATTGCTATTATATCGCTGCTTGGTTATTACTACCAACACAACACTAATTAGTTACTATAAAGATTGTTCAAAAGAAAATAAAAATTGCTATTATCTAGCAGGTTGGTTATTACCACCACCACAACTTATATTGGTTACTATAAAGATTATTAAAAATAAAATAAAAATTGCCATTATATAGCTGGTTGGTTATTACCACTAACACAACACTAATTAGTTACTATAAAGATTGTTAAAAAGAAAATAAAAATTGCTATTATCTAGCAGGTTGGTTATTACCACCACCACAACTTATATTGGTTGTATAAAGATTGTTAAAAAATAAAATAAAAATTGCTATTATATCGCTGATTGGTTATTACTACCAACACAACACTAATTAGTTACTATAAAGATTGTTCAAAAGAAAATAAAAATTGCTATTATCTAGCAGGTTGGTTATTACCACCACCACAACTTATATTGGTTGTATAAAGATTGTTAAAAAATAAAATAAAAATTGCTATTATATCGCTGCTTGGTTATTACTACCAACACAACACTAATTAGTTACTATAAAGATTGTTCAAAAGAAAATAAAAATTGCTATTATCTAGCAGGTTGGTTATTACCACCACCACAACTTATATTGGTTGTATAAAGATTGTTAAAAAATAAAATAAAAATTGCTATTATATAGCTGCTTGGTTATTACTACCAACACAACACTAATTAGTTACTATAAAGATTGTTCAAAAGAAAATAAAAATTGCTATTATCTAGCAGGTTGGTTATTACCACCACCACAACTTATATTGGTTACTATAAAGATTATTAAAAATAAAATAAAAATTGCCATTATATAGCTGGTTGGTTATTACCACTAACACAACACTAATTAGTTACTATAAAGATTGTTAAAAAGAAAATAAAAATTGCTATTATCTAGCAGGTTGGTTATTACCACCACCACAACTTATATTGGTTGTATAAAGATTGTTAAAAAATAAAATAAAAATTGCTATTATATAGCTGCTTGGTTATTACTACCAACACAACACTAATTAGTTACTATAAAGATTGTTCAAAAGAAAATAAAAATTGCTATTATCTAGCAGGTTGGTTATTACCACCACCACAACTTATATTGGTTACTATAAAGATTATTAAAAATAAAATAAAAATTGCCATTATATAGCTGGTTGGTTATTACCACTAACACAACACTAATTAGTTACTATAAAGATTGTTAAAAAGAAAATAAAAATTGCTATTATCTAGCAGGTTGGTTATTACCACCACCACAACTTATATTGGTTGTATAAAGATTGTTAAAAAATAAAATAAAAATTGCTATTATATCGCTGATTGGTTATTACCACCACCACAACATATATTGGTTACTATAAAGATTATTAAAAATAAAATAAAAATTGCCATTATAAAGCTGGTTGGTTTTACCACCAACAGAACATATATTGGTTGTCATAAAGATTATTGAAATGAAAAGAAAAATTGCTATTATATAGCAGGTTGGTTATTACCACCACCACAACTTATATTGGTTGTATAAAGATTGTTAAAAAATAAAATAAAAATTGCTATTATATAGCTGCTTGGTTATTACTACCAACACAACACTAATTAGTTACTATAAAGATTGTTCAAAAGAAAATAAAAATTGCTGTTATCTAGCAGGTTGGTTATTACCACCACCACAACTTATATTGGTTACTATAAAGATTATTAAAAATAAAATAAAAATTGCCATTATATAGCTGGTTGGTTATTACCACTAACACAACACTAATTAGTTACTATAAAGATTGTTAAAAAGAAAATAAAAATTGTTATTATCTAGCAGGTTGGTTATTACCACCACCACAACTTATATTGGTTACTATAAAGATTATTAAAAATAAAATAAAAATTGCCATTATATAGCTGGTTGGTTATTACCACTAACACAACACTAATTAGTTACTATAAAGATTGTTAAAAAGAAAATAAAAATTGCTATTATCTAGCAGGTTGGTTATTACCACCACCACAACTTATATTGGGTGTATAAAGATTGTTAAAAAATAAAATAAAAATTGCTATTATATCGCTGATTGGTTATTACTACCAACACAACACTAATTAGTTACTATAAAGATTGTTCAAAAGAAAATAAAAATTGCTATTATCTAGCAGGTTGGTTATTACCACCACCACAACTTATATTGGTTACTATAAAGATTATTAAAAATAAAATAAAAATTGCCATTATATAGCTGGTTGGTTATTACCACTAACACAACACTAATTAGTTACTATAAAGATTGTTAAAAAGAAAATAAAAATTGCTATTATCTAGCAGGTTGGTTATTACCACCACCACAACTTATATTGGTTGTATAAAGATTGTTAAAAAATAAAATAAAAATTGCTATTATATCGCTGATTGGTTATTACTACCAACACAACACTAATTAGTTACTATAAAGATTGTTCAAAAGAAAATAAAAATTGCTATTATCTAGCAGGTTGGTTATTACCACCACCACAACTTATATTGGTTGTATAAAGATTGTTAAAAAATAAAATAAAAATTGCTATTATATCGCTGCTTGGTTATTACTACCAACACAACACTAATTAGTTACTATAAAGATTGTTCAAAAGAAAATAAAAATTGCTATTATCTAGCAGGTTGGTTATTACCACCACCACAACTTATATTGGTTACTATAAAGATTATTAAAAATAAAATAAAAATTGCCATTATATAGCTGGTTGGTTATTACCACTAACACAACACTAATTAGTTACTATAAAGATTGTTAAAAAGAAAATAAAAATTGCTATTATCTAGCAGGTTGGTTATTACCACCACCACAACTTATATTGGTTGTATAAAGATTGTTAAAAAATAAAATAAAAATTGCTATTATATCGCTGATTGGTTATTACTACCAACACAACACTAATTAGTTACTATAAA
Organism: Lycorma delicatula; assembly: GCF_047948215.1. Taxonomy (NCBI): domain Eukaryota; kingdom Metazoa; phylum Arthropoda; class Insecta; order Hemiptera; family Fulgoridae; genus Lycorma; species Lycorma delicatula. Next base: position 125,608,280 of record NC_134461.1, on the reverse strand, counting down.
GATTGTTCAAAAGAAAATAAAAATTGCTATTATCTAGCAGGTTGGTTATTACCACCACCACAACTTATATTGGTTGTATAAAGATTGTTAAAAAATAAAATAAAAATTGCTATTATATCGCTGCTTGGTTACTACTACCAACACAACACTAATTAGTTACTATAAAGATTGTTAAAAAGAAAATAAAAATTGCTATTATCTAGCAGGTTGGTTATTACCACCACCACAACTTATATTGGTTGTATAAAGATTGTTAAAAAATAAAATAAAAATTGCTATTATATCGCTGATTGGTTATTACTACCAACACAACACTAATTAGTTACTATAAAGATTGTTCAAAAGAAAATAAAAATTGCTATTATCTAGCAGGTTGGTTATTACCACCACCACAACTTATATTGGTTGTATAAAATTGTTAAAAAATAAAATAAAAATTGCTATTATATCGCTGCTTGGTTATTACTACCAACACAACACTAATTAGTTACTATAAAGATTGTTCAAAAGAAAATAAAAATTGCTATTATCTAGCAGGTTGGTTATTACCACCACCACAACTTATATTGGTTGTATAAAGATTGTTAAAAAATAAAATAAAAATTGCTATTATATAGCTGCTTGGTTATTACTACCAACACAACACTAATTAGTTACTATAAAGATTGTTCAAAAGAAAATAAAAATTGCTATTATCTAGCAGGTTGGTTATTACCACCACCACAACTTATATTGGTTACTATAAAGATTATTAAAAATAAAATAAAAATTGCCATTATATAGCTGGTTGGTTATTACCACTAACACAACACTAATTAGTTACTATAAAGATTGTTAAAAAGAAAATAAAAATTGCTATTATCTAGCAGGTTGGTTATTACCACCACCACAACTTATATTGGTTGTATAAAGATTGTTAAAAAATAAAATAAAAATTGCTATTATATAGCTGCTTGGTTATTACTACCAACACAACACTAATTAGTTACTATAAAGATTGTTCAAAAGAAAATAAAAATTGCTATTATCTAGCAGGTTGGTTATTACCACCACCACAACTTATATTGGTTACTATAAAGATTATTAAAAATAAAATAAAAATTGCCATTATATAGCTGGTTGGTTATTACCACTAACACAACACTAATTAGTTACTATAAAGATTGTTAAAAAGAAAATAAAAATTGCTATTATCTAGCAGGTTGGTTATTACCACCACCACAACTTATATTGGTTGTATAAAGATTGTTAAAAAATAAAATAAAAATTGCTATTATATCGCTGATTGGTTATTACCACCACCACAACATATATTGGTTACTATAAAGATTATTAAAAATAAAATAAAAATTGCCATTATAAAGCTGGTTGGTTTTACCACCAACAGAACATATATTGGTTGCTATAAAGATTATTGAAATGAAAAGAAAAATTGCTATTATATAGCAGGTTGGTTATTACCACCACCACAACTTATATTGGTTGTATAAAGATTGTTAAAAAATAAAATAAAAATTGCTATTATATCGCTGCTTGGTTATTACTACCAACACAACACTAATTAGTTACTATAAAGATTGTTCAAAAGAAAATAAAAATTGCTATTATCTAGCAGGTTGGTTATTACCACCACCACAACTTATATTGGTTGTATAAAGATTGTTAAAAAATAAAATAAAAATTGCTATTATATCGCTGATTGGTTATTACTACCAACACAACACTAATTAGTTACTATAAAGATTGTTCAAAAGAAAATAAAAATTGCTATTATCTAGCAGGTTGGTTATTACCACCACCACAACTTATATTGGTTGTATAAAGATTGTTAAAAAATAAAATAAAAATTGCTATTATATCGCTGCTTGGTTATTACTACCAACACAACACTAATTAGTTACTATAAAGATTGTTCAAAAGAAAATAAAAATTGCTATTATCTAGCAGGTTGGTTATTACCACCACCACAACTTATATTGGTTACTATAAAGATTATTAAAAATAAAATAAAAATTGCCATTATATAGCTGGTTGGTTATTACCACTAACACAACACTAATTAGTTACTATAAAGATTGTTAAAAAGAAAATAAAAATTGCTATTATCTAGCAGGTTGGTTATTACCACCACCACAACTTATATTGGTTGTATAAAGATTGTTAAAAAATAAAATAAAAATTGCTATTATATCGCTGATTGGTTATTACTACCAACACAACACTAATTAGTTACTATAAAGATTGTTCAAAAGAAAAAAAAAATTGCTATTATCTAGCAGGTTGGTTATTACCACCACCACAACTTATATTGGTTGTATAAAGATTGTTAAAAAATAAAATAAAAATTGCTATTATATCGCTGCTTGGTTATTACTACCAACACAACACTAATTAGTTACTATAAAGATTGTTAAAAAGAAAATAAAAATTGCTATTATCTAGCAGGTTGGTTATTACCACCACCACAACTTATATTGGTTGTATAAAGATTGTTAAAAAATAAAATAAAAGTTGCTATTATATAGCTGCTTGGTTATTACTACCAACACAACACTAATTAGTTACTATAAAGATTGTTCAAAAGAAAATAAAAATTGCTATTATCTAGCAGGTTGGTTATTACCACCACCACAACTTATATTGGTTACTATAAAGATTATTAAAAATAAAATAAAAATTGCCATTATATAGCTGGTTGATTATTACCACTAACACAACACTAATTAGTTACTATAAAGATTGTTAAAAAGAAAATAAAAATTGCTATTATCTAGCAGGTTGGTTATTACCACCACCACAACTTATATTGGTTGTATAAAGATTGTTAAAAAATAAAATAAAAATTGCTATTATATCGCTGATTGGTTATTACCACCACCACAACATATATTGGTTACTATAAAGATTATTAAAAATAAAATAAAAATTGCCATTATAAAGCTGGTTGGTTTTACCACCAACAGAACATATATTGGTTGTCATAAAGATTATTGAAATGAAAAGAAAAATTGCTATTATATAGCAGGTTGGTTATTACCACCACCACAACTTATATTGGTTGTATAAAGATTGTTAAAAAATAAAATAAAAATTGCTATTATATCGCTGATTGGTTATTACCACCACCACAACATATATTGGTTACTATAAAGATTGTTAAAAAATAAAATAAAAATTGCTATTATATAGCTGCTTGGTTATTACTACCAACACAACACTAATTAGTTACTATAAAGATTGTTCAAAAGAAAATAAAAATTGCTGTTATCTAGCAGGTTGGTTATTACCACCACCACAACTTATATTGGTTACTATAAAGATTATTAAAAATAAAATAAAAATTGCCATTATATAGCTGGTTGGTTATTACCACTAACACAACACTAATTAGTTACTATAAAGATTGTTAAAAAGAAAATAAAAATTGCTATTATCTAGCAGGTTGGTTATTACCACCACCACAACTTATATTGGTTACTATAAAGATTATTAAAAATAAAATAAAAATTGCCATTATATAGCTGGTTGGTTATTACCACTAACACAACACTAATTAGTTACTATAAAGATTGTTAAAAAGAAAATAAAAATTGCTATTATCTAGCAGGTTGGTTATTACCACCACCACAACTTATATTGGGTGTATAAAGATTGTTAAAAAATAAAATAAAAATTGCTATTATATCGCTGATTGGTTATTACTACCAACACAACACTAATTAGTTACTATAAAGATTGTTCAAAAGAAAATAAAAATTGCTATTATCTAGCAGGTTGGTTATTACCACCACCACAACTTATATTGGTTACTATAAAGATTATTAAAAATAAAATAAAAATTGCCATTATATAGCTGGTTGGTTATTACCACTAACACAACACTAATTAGTTACTATAAAGATTGTTAAAAAGAAAATAAAAATTGCTATTATCTAGCAGGTTGGTTATTACCACCACCACAACTTATATTGGTTGTATAAAGATTGTTAAAAAATAAAATAAAAATTGCTATTATATCGCTGATTGGTTATTACTACCAACACAACACTAATTAGTTACTATAAAGATTGTTCAAAAGAAAATAAAAATTGCTATTATCTAGCAGGTTGGTTATTACCACCACCACAACTTATATTGGTTGTATAAAGATTGTTAAAAAATAAAATAAAAATTGCTATTATATCGCTGCTTGGTTATTACTACCAACACAACACTAATTAGTTACTATAAAGATTGTTCAAAAGAAAATAAAAATTGCTATTATCTAGCAGGTTGGTTATTACCACCACCACAACTTATATTGGTTACTATAAAGATTATTAAAAATAAAATAAAAATTGCCATTATATAGCTGGTTGGTTATTACCACTAACACAACACTAATTAGTTACTATAAAGATTGTTAAAAAGAAAATAAAAATTGCTATTATCTAGCAGGTTGGTTATTACCACCACCACAACTTATATTGGTTGTATAAAGATTGTTAAAAAATAAAATAAAAATTGCTATTATATCGCTGATTGGTTATTACTACCAACACAACACTAATTAGTTACTATAAAGATTGTTCAAAAGAAATAAAAATTGCTATTATCTAGCAGGTTGGTTATTACCACCACCACAACTTATATTGGTTGTATAAAGATTGTTAAAAAATAAAATAAAAATTGCTATTATATCGCTGCTTGGTTATTACTACCAACACAACACTAATTAGTTACTATAAAGATTGTTCAAAAGAAAATAAAAATTGCTATTATCTAGCAGGTTGGTTATTACCACCACCACAACTTATATTGGTTGTATAAAGATTGTTAAAAAATAAAATAAAAATTGCTATTATATAGCTGCTTGGTTATTACTACCAACACAACACTAATTAGTTACTATAAAGATTGTTCAAAAGAAAATAAAAATTGCTATTATCTAGCAGGTTGGTTATTACCACCACCACAACTTATATTGGTTACTATAAAGATTATTAAAAATAAAATAAAAATTGCCATTATATAGCTGGTTGGTTATTACCACTAACACAACACTAATTAGTTACTATAAAGATTGTTAAAAAAAAAATAAAAATTGCTATTATCTAGCAGGTTGGTTATTACCACCACCACAACTTATATTGGTTGTATAAAGATTGTTAAAAAATAAAATAAAAATTGCTATTATATAGCTGCTTGGTTATTACTACCAACACAACACTAATTAGTTACTATAAAGATTGTTCAAAAGAAAATAAAAATTGCTATTATCTAGCAGGGTGGTTATTACCACCACCACAACTTATATTGGTTACTATAAAGATTATTAAAAATAAAATAAAAATTGCCATTATATAGCTGGTTGGTTATTACCACTAACACAACACTAATTAGTTACTATAAAGATTGTTAAAAAGAAAATAAAAATTGCTATTATCTAGCAGGTTGGTTATTACCACCACCACAACTTATATTGGTTGTATAAAGATTGTTAAAAAATAAAATAAAAATTGCTATTATATCGCTGATTGGTTATTACCACCACCACAACATATATTGGTTACTATAAAGATTATTAAAAATAAAATAAAAATTGCCATTATAAAGCTGGTTGGTTTTACCACCAACAGAACATATATTGGTTGCTATAAAGATTATTGAAATGAAAAGAAAAATTGCTATTATATAGCAGGTTGGTTATTACCACCACCACAACTTATATTGGTTGTATAAAGATAGTTAAAAAATAAAATAAAAATTGCTATTATATAGCTGCTTGGTTATTACTACCAACACAACACTAATTAGTTACTATAAAGATTGTTAAAAAGAAAATAAAAATTGCTATTATCTAGCAGGTTGGTTATTACCACCACCACAACTTATATTGGTTGTATAAAGATTGTTAAAAAATAAAATAAAAATTGCTATTATATCGCTGATTGGTTATTACCACCACCACAACATATATTGGTTACTATAAAGATTATTAAAAATAAAATAAAAATTGCCATTATAAAGCTGGTTGGTTTTACCACCAACAGAACATATATTGGTTGCTATAAAGATTATTGAAATGAAAAGAAAAATTGCTATTATATAGCAGGTTGGTTATTACCACCACCACAACTTATATTGGTTGTATAAAGATTGTTAAAAAATAAAATAAAAATTGCTATTATATCGCTGCTTGGTTATTACTACCAACACAACACTAATTAGTTACTATAAAGATTGTTCAAAAGAAAATAAAAATTGCTATTATCTAGCAGGTTGGTTATTACCACCACCACAACTTATATTGGTTGTAAAAAGATTGTTAAAAAATAAAATAAAAATTGCTATTATATCGCTGATTGGTTATTACTACCAACACAACACTAATTAGTTACTATAAAGATTGTTAAAAAGAAAATAAAAATTGCTATTATCTAGCAGGTTGGTTATTACCACCACCACAACTTATATTGGTTGTATAAAGATTGTTAAAAAATAAAATAAAAATTGCTATTATATCGCTGATTGGTTATTACTACCAACACAACACTAATTAGTTACTATAAAGATTGTTCAAAAGAAAATAAAAATTGCTATTATCTAGCAGGTTGGTTATTACCACCACCACAACTTATATTGGTTGTATAAAGATTGTTAAAAAATAAAATAAAAATTGCTATTATATCGCTGCTTGGTTATTACTACCAACACAACACTAATTAGTTACTATAAAGATTGTTAAAAAGAAAATAAAAATTGCTATTATCTAGCAGGTTGGTTATTACCACCACCACAACTTATATTGGTTGTATAAAGATTGTTAAAAAATAAAATAAAAATTGCTATTATATCGCTGATTGGTTATTACTACCAACACAACACTAATTAGTTACTATAAAGATTGTTCAAAAGAAAATAAAAATTGCTATTATCTAGCAGGTTGGTTATTACCACCACCACAACTTATATTGGTTGTATAAAGATTGTTAAAAAATAAAATAAAAATTGCTATTATATCGCTGCTTGGTTATTACTACCAACACAACACTAATTAGTTACTATAAAGATTGTTCAAAAGAAAATAAAAATTGCTATTATCTAGCAGATTGGTTATTACCACCACCACAACTTATATTGGTTGTATAAAGATTGTTAAAAAATAAAATAAAAATTGCTATTATATAGCTGCTTGGTTATTACTACCAACACAACACTAATTAGTTACTATAAAGATTGTTCAAAAGAAAATAAAAATTGCTATTATCTAGCAGGTTGGTTATTACCACCACCACAACTTATATTGGTTACTATAAAGATTATTAAAAATAAAATAAAAATTGCCATTATATAGCTGGTTGGTTATTACCACTAACACAACACTAATTAGTTACTATAAAGATTGTTAAAAAGAAAATAAAAATTGCTATTATCTAGCAGGTTGGTTATTACCACCACCACAACTTATATTGGTTGTATAAAGATTGTTAAAAAATAAAATAAAAATTGCTATTATATAGCTGCTTGGTTATTACTACCAACACAACACTAATTAGTTACTATAAAGATTGTTCAAAAGAAAATAAAAATTGCTATTATCTAGCAGGGTGGTTATTACCACCACCACAACTTATATTGGTTACTATAAAGATTATTAAAAATAAAATAAAAATTGCCATTATATAGCTGGTTGGTTATTACCACTAACACAACACTAATTAGTTACTATAAAGATTGTTAAAAAGAAAATAAAAATTGCTATTATCTAGCAGGTTGGTTATTACCACCACCACAACTTATATTGGTTGTATAAAGATTGTTAAAAAATAAAATAAAAATTGCTATTATATCGCTGATTGGTTATTACCACCACCACAACATATATTGGTTACTATAAAGATTATTAAAAATAAAATAAAAATTGCCATTATAAAGCTGGTTGGTTTTACCACCAACAGAACATATATTGGTTGCTATAAAGATTATTGAAATGAAAAGACAAATTGCTATTATATAGCAGGTCGGTTATTACCACCACCACAACTTATATTGGTTGTATAAAGATAGTTAAAAAATAAAATAAAAATTGCTATTATATAGCTGCTTGGTTATTACTACCAACACAACACTAATTAGTTACTATAAAGATTGTTAAAAAGAAAATAAAAATTGCTATTATCTAGCAGGTTGGTTATTACCACCACCACAACTTATATTGGTTGTATAAAGATTGTTAAAAAATAAAATAAAAATTGCTATTATATCGCTGATTGGTTATTACCACCACCACAACATATATTGGTTACTATAAAGATTATTAAAAATAAAATAAAAATTGCCATTATAAAGCTGGTTGGTTTTACCACCAACAGAACATATATTGGTTGCTATAAAGATTATTGAAATGAAAAGAAAAATTGCTATTATATAGCAGGTTGGTTATTACCACCACCACAACTTATATTGGTTGTATAAAGATTGTTAAAAAATAAAATAAAAATTGCTATTATATCGCTGCTTGGTTATTACTACCAACACAACACTAATTAGTTACTATAAAGATTGTTCAAAAGAAAATAAAAATTGCTATTATCTAGCAGGTTGGTTATTACCACCACCACAACTTATATTGGTTGTAAAAAGATTGTTAAAAAATAAAATAAAAATTGCTATTATATCGCTGATTGGTTATTACTACCAACACAACACTAATTAGTTACTATAAAGATTGTTCAAAAGAAAATAAAAATTGCTATTATCTAGCAGGTTGGTTATTACCACCACCACAACTTATATTGGTTGTATAAAGATTGTTAAAAAATAAAATAAAAATTGCTATTATATCGCTGCTTGGTTATTACTACCAACACAACACTAATTAGTTACTATAAAGATTGTTCAAAAGAAAATAAAAATTGCTATTATCTAGCAGGTTGGTTATTACCACCACCACAACTTATATTGGTTACTATAAAGATTATTAAAAATAAAATAAAAATTGCCATTATATAGCTGGTTGGTTATTACCACTAACACAACACTAATTAGTTACTATAAAGATTGTTAAAAAGAAAATAAAAATTGCTATTATCTAGCAGGTTGGTTATTACCACCACCACAACTTATATTGGTTGTATAAAGATTGTTAAAAAATAAAATAAAAATTGCTATTATATCGCTGATTGGTTATTACTACCAACACAACACTAATTAGTTACTATAAAGATTGTTCAAAAGAAAATAAAAATTGCTATTATCTAGCAGGTTGGTTATTACCACCACCACAACTTATATTGGTTGTATAAAGATTGTTAAAAAATAAAATAAAAATTGCTATTATATCGCTGCTTGGTTATTACTACCAACACAACACTAATTAGTTACTATAATGATTGTTCAAAAGAAAATAAAAATTGCTATTATCTAGCAGGTTGGTTATTACCACCACCACAACTTATATTGGTTGTATAAAGATTGTTAAAAAATAAAATAAAAATTGCTATTATATAGCTGCTTGGTTATTACTACCAACACAACACTAATTAGTTACTATAAAGATTGTTCAAAAGAAAATAAAAATTGCTATTATCTAGCAGGTTGGTTATTACCACCACCACAACTTATATTGGTTACTATAAAGATTATTAAAAATAAAATAAAAATTGCCATTATATAGCTGGTTGGTTATTACCACTAACACAACACTAATTAGTTACTATAAAGATTGTTAAAAAGAAAATAAAAATTGCTATTATCTAGCAGGTTGGTTATTACCACCACCACAACTTATATTGGTTGTATAAAGATTGTTAAAAAATAAAATAAAAATTGCTATTATATAGCTGCTTGGTTATTACTACCAACACAACACTAATTAGTTACTATAAAGATTGTTCAAAAGAAAATAAAAATTGCTATTATCTAGCAGGTTGGTTATTACCACCACCACAACTTATATTGGTTACTATAAAGATTATTAAAAATAAAATAAAAATTGCCATTATATAGCTGGTTGGTTATTACCACTAACACAACACTAATTAGTTACTATAAAGATTGTTAAAAAGAAAATAAAAATTGCTATTATCTAGCAGGTTGGTTATTACCACCACCACAACTTATATTGGTTGTATAAAGATTGTTAAAAAATAAAATAAAAATTGCTATTATATCGCTGATTGGTTATTACCACCACCACAACATATATTGGTTACTATAAAGATTATTAAAAATAAAATAAAAATTGCCATTATAAAGCTGGTTGGTTTTACCACCAACAGAACATATATTGGTTGTCATAAAGATTATTGAAATGAAAAGAAAAATTGCTATTATATAGCAGGTTGGTTATTACCACCACCACAACTTATATTGGTTGTATAAAGATTGTTAAAAAATAAAATAAAAATTGCTATTATATAGCTGCTTGGTTATTACTACCAACACAACACTAATTAGTTACTATAAAGATTGTTCAAAAGAAAATAAAAATTGCTATTATCTAGCAGGTTGGTTATTACCACCACCACAACTTATATTGGTTACTATAAAGATTATTAAAAATAAAATAAAAATTGCCATTATATAGCTGGTTGGTTATTACCACTAACACAACACTAATTAGTTACTATAAAGATTGTTAAAAAGAAAATAAAAATTGCTATTATCTAGCAGGTTGGTTATTACCACCACCACAACTTATATTGGTTGTATAAAGATTGTTAAAAAATAAAATAAAAATTGCTATTATATCGCTGATTGGTTATTACCACCACCACAACATATATTGGTTACTATAAAGATTATTAAAAATAAAATAAAAATTGCCATTATAAAGCTGGTTGGTTTTACCACCAACAGAACATATATTGGTTGCTATAAAGATTATTGAAATGAAAAGAAAAATTGCTATTATATAGCAGGTTGGTTATTACCACCACCACAACTTATATTGGTTGTATAAAGATTGTTAAAAAATAAAATAAAAATTGCTATTATATCGCTGCTTGGTTATTACTACCAACACAACACTAATTAGTTACTATAAAGATTGTTCAAAAGAAAATAAAAATTGCTATTATCTAGCAGGTTGGTTATTACCACCACCACAACTTATATTGGTTGTATAAAGATTGTTAAAAAATAAAATAAAAATTGCTATTATATCGCTGATTGGTTATTACTACCAACACAACACTAATTAGTTACTATAAAGATTGTTCAAAAGAAAATAAAAATTGCTATTATCTAGCAGGTTGGTTATTACCACCACCACAACTTATATTGGTTGTATAAAGATTGTTAAAAAATAAAATAAAAATTGCTATTATATCGCTGCTTGGTTATTACTACCAACACAACACTAATTAGTTACTATAATGATTGTTCAAAAGAAAATAAAAATTGCTATTATCTAGCAGGTTGGTTATTACCACCACCACAACTTATATTGGTTGTATAAAGATTGTTAAAAAATAAAATAAAAATTGCTATTATATAGCTGCTTGGTTATTACTACCAACACAACACTAATTAGTTACTATAAAGATTGTTCAAAAGAAAATAAAAATTGCTATTATCTAGCAGGTTGGTTATTACCACCACCACAACTTATATTGGTTACTATAAAGATTATTAAAAATAAAATAAAAATTGCCATTATATAGCTGGTTGGTTATTACCACTAACACAACACTAACTAGTTACTATAAAGATTGTTAAAAAGAAAATAAAAATTGCTATTATCTAGCAGGTTGGTTATTACCACCACCACAACTTATATTGGTTGTATAAAGATTGTTAAAAAATAAAATAAAAATTGCTATTATATCGCTGATTGGTTATTACCACCACCACAACATATATTGGTTACTATAAAGATTATTAAAAATAAAATAAAAATTGCCATTATAAAGCTGGTTGGTTTTACCACCAACAGAACATATATTGGTTGTCATAAAGATTATTGAAATGAAAAGAAAAATTGCTATTATATAGCAGGTTGGTTATTACCACCACCACAACTTATATTGGTTGTATAAAGATTGTTAAAAAATAAAATAAAAATTGCTATTATATAGCTGCTTGGTTATTACTACCAACACAACACTAATTAGTTACTATAAAGATTGTTCAAAAGAAAATAAAAATTGCTATTATCTAGCAGGTTGGTTATTACCACCACCACAACTTATATTGGTTACTATAAAGATTATTAAAAATAAAATAAAAATTGCCATTATATAGCTGGTTGGTTATTACCACTAACACAACACTAATTAGTTACTATAAAGATTGTTAAAAAGAAAATAAAAATTGCTATTATCTAGCAGGTTGGTTATTACCACCACCACAACTTATATTGGTTGTATAAAGATTGTTAAAAAATAAAATAAAAATTGCTATTATATCGCTGATTGGTTATTACCACCACCACAACATATATTGGTTACTATAAAGATTATTAAAAATAAAATAAAAATTGCCATTATAAAGCTGGTTGGTTTTACCACCAACAGAACATATATTGGTTGCTATAAAGATTATTGAAATGAAAAGAAAAATTGCTATTATATAGCAGGTTGGTTATTACCACCACCACAACTTATATTGGTTGTATAAAGATTGTTAAAAAATAAAATAAAAATTGCTATTATATCGCTGCTTGGTTATTACTACCAACACAACACTAATTAGTTACTATAAAGATTGTTCAAAAGAAAATAAAAATTGCTATTATCTAGCAGGTTGGTTATTACCACCACCACAACTTATATTGGTTGTATAAAGATTGTTAAAAAATAAAATAAAAATTGCTATTATATCGCTGATTGGTTATTACTACCAACACAACACTAATTAGTTACTATAAAGATTGTTCAAAAGAAAATAAAAATTGCTATTATCTAGCAGGTTGGTTATTACCACCACCACAACTTATATTGGTTGTATAAAGATTGTTAAAAAATAAAATAAAAATTGCTATTATATCGCTGCTTGGTTATTACTACCAACACAACACTAATTAGTTACTATAAAGATTGTTCAAAAGAAAATAAAAATTGCTATTATCTAGCAGGTTGGTTATTACCACCACCACAACTTATATTGGTTACTATAAAGATTATTAAAAATAAAATAAAAATTGCCATTATATAGCTGGTTGGTTATTACCACTAACACAACACTAATTAGTTACTATAAAGATTGTTAAAAAGAAAATAAAAATTGCTATTATCTAGCAGGTTGGTTATTACCACCACCACAACTTATATTGGTTGTATAAAGATTGTTAAAAAATAAAATAAAAATTGCTATTATATCGCTGATTGGTTATTACTACCAACACAACACTAATTAGTTACTATAAAGATTGTTCAAAAGAAAATAAAAATTGCTATTATCTAGCAGGTTGGTTATTACCACCACCACAACTTATATTGGTTGTATAAAGATTGTTAAAAAATAAAATAAAAATTGCTATTATATCGCTGCTTGGTTATTACTACCAACACAACACTAATTAGTTACTATAAAGATTGTTCAAAAGAAAATAAAAATTGCTATTATCTAGCAGGTTGGTTATTACCACCACCACAACTTATATTGGTTGTATAAAGATTGTTAAAAAATAAAATAAAAATTGCTATTATATAGCTGCTTGGTTATTACTACCAACACAACACTAATTAGTTACTATAAAGATTGTTCAAAAGAAAATAAAAATTGCTATTATCTAGCAGGTTGGTTATTACCACCACCACAACTTATATTGGTTACTATAAAGATTATTAAAAATGAAATAAAAATTGCCATTATATAGCTGGTTGGTTATTACCACTAACACAACACTAATTAGTTACTATAAAGATTGTTAAAAAGAAAATAAAAATTGCTATTATCTAGCAGGTTGGTTATTACCACCACCACAACTTATATTGGTTGTATAAAGATTGTTAAAAAATAAAATAAAAATTGCTATTTTATAGCTGCTTGGTTATTACTACCAACACAACACTAATTAGTTACTATAAAGATTGTTCAAAAGAAAATAAAAATTGCTATTATCTAGCAGGTTGGTTATTACCACCACCACAACTTATATTGGTTACTATAAAGATTATTAAAAATAAAATAAAAATTGCCATTATATAGCTGGTTGGTTATTACCACTAACACAACACTAATTAGTTACTATAAAGATTGTTAAAAAGAAAATAAAAATTGCTATTATCTAGCAGGTTGGTTATTACCACCACCACAACTTATATTGGTTGTATAAAGATTGTTAAAAAATAAAATAAAAATTGCTATTATATCGCTGATTGGTTATTACCACCACCACAACATATATTGGTTACTATAAAGATTATTAAAAATAAAATAAAAATTGCCATTATAAAGCTGGTTGGTTTTACCACCAACAGAACATATATTGGTTGTCATAAAGATTATTGAAATGAAAAGAAAAATTGCTATTATATAGCAGGTTGGTTATTACCACCACCACAACTTATATTGGTTGTATAAAGATTGTTAAAAAATAAAATAAAAATTGCTATTATATAGCTGCTTGGTTGTTACTACCAACACAACACTAATTAGTTACTATAAAGATTGTTCAAAAGAAAATAAAAATTGCTATTATCTAGCAGGTTGGTTATTACCACCACCACAACTTATATTGGTTACTATAAAGATTATTAAAAATAAAATAAAAATTGCCATTATATAGCTGGTTGGTTATTACCACTAACACAACACTAATTAGTTACTATAAAGATTGTTAAAAAGAAAATAAAAATTGCTATTATCTAGCAGGTTGGTTATTACCACCACCACAACTTATATTGGTTGTATAAAGATTGTTAAAAAATAAAATAAAAATTGCTATTATATAGCTGCTTGGTTATTACTACCAACACAACACTAATTAGTTACTATAAAGATTGTTCAAAAGAAAATAAAAATTGCTATTATCTAGCAGGTTGGTTATTACCACCACCACAACTTATATTGGTTACTATAAAGATTATTAAAAATAAAATAAAAATTGCCATTATATAGCTGGTTGGTTATTACCACTAACACAACACTAATTAGTTACTATAAAGATTGTTAAAAAGAAAATAAAAATTGCTATTATCTAGCAGGTTGGTTATTACCACCACCACAACTTATATTGGTTACTATAAAGATTATTAAAAATAAAATAAAAATTGCCATTATATAGCTGGTTGGTTATTACCACTAACACAACACTAATTAGTTACTGTAAAGATTGTTAAAAAGAAAATAAAAATTGCTATTATCTAGCAGGTTGGTTATTACCACCACCACAACTTATATTGGGTGTATAAAGATTGTTAAAAAATAAAATAAAAATTGCTATTATATCGCTGATTGGTTATTACTACCAACACAACACTAATTAGTTACTATAAAGATTGTTCAAAAGAAAATAAAAATTGCTAATATCTAGCAGGTTGGTTATTACCACCACCACAACTTATATTGGTTACTATAAAGATTATTAAAAATAAAATAAAAATTGCCATTATATAGCTGGTTGGTTATTACCACTAACACAACACTAATTAGTTACTATAAAGATTGTTAAAAAGAAAATAAAAATTGCTATTATCTAGCAGGTTGGTTATTACCACCACCACAACTTATATTGGTTGTATAAAGATTGTTAAAAAATAAAATAAAAATTGCTATTATATCGCTGATTGGTTATTACTACCAACACAACACTAATTAGTTACTATAAAGATTGTTCAAAAGAAAATAAAAATTGCTATTATCTAGCAGGTTGGTTATTACCACCACCACAACTTATATTGGTTGTATAAAGATTGTTAAAAAATAAAATAAAAACTGCTATTATATCGCTGCTTGGTTATTACTACCAACACAACACTAATTAGTTACTATAAAGATTGTTCAAAAGAAAATAAAAATTGCTATTATCTAGCAGGTTGGTTATTACCACCACCACAACTTATATTGGTTACTATAAAGATTATTAAAAATAAAATAAAAATTGCCATTATATAGCTGGTTGGTTATTACCACTAACACAACACTAATTAGTTACTATAAAGATTGTTAAAAAGAAAATAAAAATTGCTATTATCTAGCAGGTTGGTTATTACCACCACCACAACTTATATTGGTTGTATAAAGATTGTTAAAAAATAAAATAAAAATTGCTATTATATCGCTGATTGGTTATTACCACCACTACAACATATATTGGTTACTATAAAGATTATTAAAAATAAAATAAAAATTGCCATTATAAAGCTGGTTGGTTTTACCACCAACAGAACATATATTGGTTGCTATAAAGATTATTGAAATGAAAAGAAAAATTGCTATTATATAGCAGGTTGGTTATTACCACCACCACAACTTATATTGGTTGTATAAAGATTGTTAAAAAATAAAATAAAAATTGCTATTATATAGCTGCTTGGTTATTACTACCAACACAACACTAATTAGTTACTATAAAGATTGTTCAAAAGAAAATAAAAATTGCTATTATCTAGCAGGTTGGTTATTACCACCACCACAACTTATATTGGTTACTATAAAGATTATTAAAAATAAAATAAAAATTGCCATTATATAGCTGGTTGGTTATTACCACTAACACAACACTAATTAGTTACTATAAAGATTGTTAAAAAGAAAATAAAAATTGCTATTATCTGGCAGGTTGGTTATTACCACTAACACAACTTATATTGGTTGTATAAAGATTGTTAAAAAATAAAATAAAAATTGCTATTATATCGCTGATTGGTTATTACCACCACCACAACATATATTGGTTACTATAAAGATTATTAAAAATAAAATAAAAATTGCCATTATAAAGCTGGTTGGTTTTACCACCAACAGAACATATATTGGTTGCTATAAAGATTATTGAAATGAAAAGAAAAATTGCTATTATATAGCAGGTTGGTTATTACCACCACCACAACTTATATTGGTTGTATAAAGATTGTTAAAAAATAAAATAAAAATTGCTATTATATCGCTGCATGGTTATTACTACCAACACAACACTAATTAGTTACTATAAAGATTGTTCAAAAG
Organism: Lycorma delicatula; assembly: GCF_047948215.1. Taxonomy (NCBI): domain Eukaryota; kingdom Metazoa; phylum Arthropoda; class Insecta; order Hemiptera; family Fulgoridae; genus Lycorma; species Lycorma delicatula. Next base: position 125,591,183 of record NC_134461.1, on the reverse strand, counting down.
AAAATAAAAATTGCTATTATCTAGCAGGTTGGTTATTACCACCACCACAACTTATATTGGTTGTATAAAGATTGTTAAAAAATAAAATAAAAATTGCTATTATATCGCTGATTGGTTATTACTACCAACACAACACTAATTAGTTACTATAAAGATTGTTCAAAAGAAAATAAAAATTGCTATTATCTAGCAGGTTGGTTATTACCACCACCACAACTTATATTGGTTGTATAAAGATTGTTAAAAAATAAAATAAAAATTGCTATTATATCGCTGCTTGGTTATTACTACCAACACAACACTAATTAGTTACTATAAAGATTGTTAAAAAGAAAATAAAAATTGCTATTATCTAGCAGGTTGGTTATTACCACCACCACAACTTATATTGGTTGTATAAAGATTGTTAAAAAATAAAATAAAAATTGCTATTATATCGCTGATTGGTTATTACTACCAACACAACACTAATTAGTTACTATAAAGATTGTTCAAAAGAAAATAAAAATTGCTATTATCTAGCAGGTTGGTTATTACCACCACCACAACTTATATTGGTTGTATAAAGATTGTTAAAAAATAAAATAAAAACTGCTATTATATCGCTGCTTGGTTATTACTACCAACACAACACTAATTAGTTACTATAAAGATTGTTCAAAAGAAAATAAAAATTGCTATTATCTAGCAGGTTGGTTATTACCACCACCACAACTTATATTGGTTACTATAAAGATTATTAAAAATAAAATAAAAATTGCCATTATATAGCTGGTTGGTTATTACCACTAACACAACACTAATTAGTTACTATAAAGATTGTTAAAAAGAAAATAAAAATTGCTATTATCTAGCAGGTTGGTTATTACCACCACCACAACTTATATTGGTTGTATAAAGATTGTTAAAAAATAAAATAAAAATTGCTATTATATCGCTGATTGGTTATTACCACCACTACAACATATATTGGTTACTATAAAGATTATTAAAAATAAAATAAAAATTGCCATTATAAAGCTGGTTGGTTTTACCACCAACAGAACATATATTGGTTGCTATAAAGATTATTGAAATGAAAAGAAAAATTGCTATTATATAGCAGGTTGGTTATTACCACCACCACAACTTATATTGGTTGTATAAAGATTGTTAAAAAATAAAATAAAAATTGCTATTATATAGCTGCTTGGTTATTACTACCAACACAACACTAATTAGTTACTATAAAGATTGTTCAAAAGAAAATAAAAATTGCTATTATCTAGCAGGTTGGTTATTACCACCACCACAACTTATATTGGTTACTATAAAGATTATTAAAAATAAAATAAAAATTGCCATTATATAGCTGGTTGGTTATTACCACTAACACAACACTAATTAGTTACTATAAAGATTGTTAAAAAGAAAATAAAAATTGCTATTATCTGGCAGGTTGGTTATTACCACTAACACAACTTATATTGGTTGTATAAAGATTGTTAAAAAATAAAATAAAAATTGCTATTATATCGCTGATTGGTTATTACTACCAACACAACACTAATTAGTTACTATAAAGATTGTTCAAAAGAAAATAAAAATTGCTATTATCTAGCAGGTTGGTTATTACCACCACCACAACTTATATTGGTTGTATAAAGATTGTTAAAAAATAAAATAAAAATTGCTATTATATCGCTGATTGGTTATTACCACCACCACAACATATATTGGTTACTATAAAGATTATTAAAAATAAAATAAAAATTGCCATTATAAAGCTGGTTGGTTTTACCACCAACAGAACATATATTGGTTGTCATAAAGATTATTGAAATGAAAAGAAAAATTGCTATTATATAGCAGGTTGGTTATTACCACCACCACAACTTATATTGGTTGTATAAAGATTGTTAAAAAATAAAATAAAAATTGCTATTATATAGCTGCTTGGTTATTACTACCAACACAACACTAATTAGTTACTATAAAGATTGTTCAAAAGAAAATAAAAATTGCTATTATCTAGCAGGTTGGTTATTACCACCACCACAACTTATATTGGTTACTATAAAGATTATTAAAAATAAAATAAAAATTGCCATTATATAGCTGGTTGGTTATTACCACTAACACAACACTAATTAGTTACTATAAAGATTGTTAAAAAGAAAATAAAAATTGCTATTATCTAGCAGGTTGGTTATTACCACCACCACAACTTATATTGGTTGTATAAAGATTGTTAAAAAATAAAATAAAAATTGCTATTATATCGCTGATTGGTTATTACCACCACCACAACATATATTGGTTACTATAAAGATTATTAAAAATAAAATAAAAATTGCCATTATAAAGCTGGTTGGTTTTACCACCAACAGAACATATATTGGTTGCTATAAAGATTATTGAAATGAAAAGAAAAATTGCTATTATATAGCAGGTTGGTTATTACCACCACCACAACTTATATTGGTTGTATAAAGATTGTTAAAAAATAAAATAAAAATTGCTATTATATCGCTGCTTGGTTATTACTACCAACACAACACTAATTAGTTACTATAAAGATTGTTCAAAAGAAAATAAAAATTGCTATTATCTAGCAGGTTGGTTATTACCACCACCACAACTTATATTGGTTGTATAAAGATTGTTAAAAAATAAAATAAAAATTGCTATTATATCGCTGATTGGTTATTACTACCAACACAACACTAATTAGTTACTATAAAGATTGTTCAAAAGAAAATAAAAATTGCTATTATCTAGCAGGTTGGTTATTACCACCACCACAACTTATATTGGTTGTATAAAGATTGTTAAAAAATAAAATAAAAATTGCTATTATATCGCTGCTTGGTTATTACTACCAACACAACACTAATTAGTTACTATAAAGATTGTTCAAAAGAAAATAAAAATTGCTATTATCTAGCAGGTTGGTTATTACCACCACCACAACTTATATTGGTTACTATAAAGATTATTAAAAATAAAATAAAAATTGCCATTATATAGCTGGTTGGTTATTACCACTAACACAACACTAATTAGTTACTATAAAGATTGTTAAAAAGAAAATAAAAATTGCTATTATCTAGCAGGTTGGTTATTACCACCACCACAACTTATATTGGTTGTATAAAGATTGTTAAAAAATAAAATAAAAATTGCTATTATATCGCTGATTGGTTATTACTACCAACACAACACTAATTAGTTACTATAAAGATTGTTCAAAAGAAAATAAAAATTGCTATTATCTAGCAGGTTGGTTATTACCACCACCACAACTTATATTGGTTGTATAAAGATTGTTAAAAAATAAAATAAAAATTGCTATTATATCGCTGCTTGGTTATTACTACCAACACAACACTAATTAGTTACTATAAAGATTGTTCAAAAGAAAATAAAAATTGCTATTATCTAGCAGGTTGGTTATTACCACCACCACAACTTATATTGGTTGTATAAAGATTGTTAAAAAATAAAATAAAAATTGCTATTATATAGCTGCTTGGTTATTACTACCAACACAACACTAATTAGTTACTATAAAGATTGTTCAAAAGAAAATAAAAATTGCTATTATCTAGCAGGTTGGTTATTACCACCACCACAACTTATATTGGTTACTATAAAGATTATTAAAAATGAAATAAAAATTGCCATTATATAGCTGGTTGGTTATTACCACTAACACAACACTAATTAGTTACTATAAAGATTGTTAAAAAGAAAATAAAAATTGCTATTATCTAGCAGGTTGGTTATTACCACCACCACAACTTATATTGGTTGTATAAAGATTGTTAAAAAATAAAATAAAAATTGCTATTTTATAGCTGCTTGGTTATTACTACCAACACAACACTAATTAGTTACTATAAAGATTGTTCAAAAGAAAATAAAAATTGCTATTATCTAGCAGGTTGGTTATTACCACCACCACAACTTATATTGGTTACTATAAAGATTATTAAAAATAAAATAAAAATTGCCATTATATAGCTGGTTGGTTATTACCACTAACACAACACTAATTAGTTACTATAAAGATTGTTAAAAAGAAAATAAAAATTGCTATTATCTAGCAGGTTGGTTATTACCACCACCACAACTTATATTGGTTGTATAAAGATTGTTAAAAAATAAAATAAAAATTGCTATTATATCGCTGATTGGTTATTACCACCACCACAACATATATTGGTTACTATAAAGATTATTAAAAATAAAATAAAAATTGCCATTATAAAGCTGGTTGGTTTTACCACCAACAGAACATATATTGGTTGTCATAAAGATTATTGAAATGAAAAGAAAAATTGCTATTATATAGCAGGTTGGTTATTACCACCACCACAACTTATATTGGTTGTATAAAGATTGTTAAAAAATAAAATAAAAATTGCTATTATATAGCTGCTTGGTTGTTACTACCAACACAACACTAATTAGTTACTATAAAGATTGTTCAAAAGAAAATAAAAATTGCTATTATCTAGCAGGTTGGTTATTACCACCACCACAACTTATATTGGTTACTATAAAGATTATTAAAAATAAAATAAAAATTGCTATTATATAGCTGCTTGGTTATTACTACCAACACAACACTAATTAGTTACTATAAAGATTGTTCAAAAGAAAATAAAAATTGCTATTATCTAGCAGGTTGGTTATTACCACCACCACAACTTATATTGGTTGTATAAAGATTGTTAAAAAATAAAATAAAAATTGCTATTATATAGCTGCTTGGTTATTACTACCAACACAACACTAATTAGTTACTATAAAGATTGTTCAAAAGAAAATAAAAATTGCTATTATCTAGCAGGTTGGTTATTACCACCACCACAACTTATATTGGTTACTATAAAGATTATTAAAAATAAAATAAAAATTGCCATTATATAGCTGGTTGGTTATTACCACTAACACAACACTAATTAGTTACTATAAAGATTGTTAAAAAGAAAATAAAAATTGCTATTATCTAGCAGGTTGGTTATTACCACCACCACAACTTATATTGGTTACTATAAAGATTATTAAAAATAAAATAAAAATTGCCATTATATAGCTGGTTGGTTATTACCACTAACACAACACTAATTAGTTACTGTAAAGATTGTTAAAAAGAAAATAAAAATTGCTATTATCTAGCAGGTTGGTTATTACCACCACCACAACTTATATTGGGTGTATAAAGATTGTTAAAAAATAAAATAAAAATTGCTATTATATCGCTGATTGGTTATTACTACCAACACAACACTAATTAGTTACTATAAAGATTGTTCAAAAGAAAATAAAAATTGCTAATATCTAGCAGGTTGGTTATTACCACCACCACAACTTATATTGGTTACTATAAAGATTATTAAAAATAAAATAAAAATTGCCATTATATAGCTGGTTGGTTATTACCACTAACACAACACTAATTAGTTACTATAAAGATTGTTAAAAAGAAAATAAAAATTGCTATTATCTAGCAGGTTGGTTATTACCACCACCACAACTTATATTGGTTGTATAAAGATTGTTAAAAAATAAAATAAAAATTGCTATTATATCGCTGATTGGTTATTACTACCAACACAACACTAATTAGTTACTATAAAGATTGTTCAAAAGAAAATAAAAATTGCTATTATCTAGCAGGTTGGTTATTACCACCACCACAACTTATATTGGTTGTATAAAGATTGTTAAAAAATAAAATAAAAACTGCTATTATATCGCTGCTTGGTTATTACTACCAACACAACACTAATTAGTTACTATAAAGATTGTTCAAAAGAAAATAAAAATTGCTATTATCTAGCAGGTTGGTTATTACCACCACCACAACTTATATTGGTTACTATAAAGATTATTAAAAATAAAATAAAAATTGCCATTATATAGCTGGTTGGTTATTACCACTAACACAACACTAATTAGTTACTATAAAGATTGTTAAAAAGAAAATAAAAATTGCTATTATCTAGCAGGTTGGTTATTACCACCACCACAACTTATATTGGTTGTATAAAGATTGTTAAAAAATAAAATAAAAATTGCTATTATATCGCTGATTGGTTATTACCACCACTACAACATATATTGGTTACTATAAAGATTATTAAAAATAAAATAAAAATTGCCATTATAAAGCTGGTTGGTTTTACCACCAACAGAACATATATTGGTTGCTATAAAGATTATTGAAATGAAAAGAAAAATTGCTATTATATAGCAGGTTGGTTATTACCACCACCACAACTTATATTGGTTGTATAAAGATTGTTAAAAAATAAAATAAAAATTGCTATTATATAGCTGCTTGGTTATTACTACCAACACAACACTAATTAGTTACTATAAAGATTGTTCAAAAGAAAATAAAAATTGCTATTATCTAGCAGGTTGGTTATTACCACCACCACAACTTATATTGGTTACTATAAAGATTATTAAAAATAAAATAAAAATTGCCATTATATAGCTGGTTGGTTATTACCACTAACACAACACTAATTAGTTACTATAAAGATTGTTAAAAAGAAAATAAAAATTGCTATTATCTGGCAGGTTGGTTATTACCACTAACACAACTTATATTGGTTGTATAAAGATTGTTAAAAAATAAAATAAAAATTGCTATTATATCGCTGATTGGTTATTACCACCACCACAACATATATTGGTTACTATAAAGATTATTAAAAATAAAATAAAAATTGCCATTATAAAGCTGGTTGGTTTTACCACCAACAGAACATATATTGGTTGCTATAAAGATTATTGAAATGAAAAGAAAAATTGCTATTATATAGCAGGTTGGTTATTACCACCACCACAACTTATATTGGTTGTATAAAGATTGTTAAAAAATAAAATAAAAATTGCTATTATATCGCTGCTTGGTTATTACTACCAACACAACACTAATTAGTTACTATAAAGATTGTTCAAAAGAAAATAAAAATTGCTATTATCTAGCAGGTTGGTTATTACCACCACCACAACTTATATTGGTTGTATAAAGATTGTTAAAAAATAAAATAAAAATTGCTATTATATCGCTGATTGGTTATTACTACCAACACAACACTAATTAGTTACTATAAAGATTGTTCAAAAGAAAATAAAAATTGCTATTATCTAGCAGGTTGGTTATTACCACCACCACAACTTATATTGGTTGTATAAAGATTGTTAAAAAATAAAATAAAAATTGCTATTATATCGCTGCTTGGTTATTACTACCAACACAACACTAATTAGTTACTATAAAGATTGTTAAAAAGAAAATAAAAATTGCTATTATCTAGCAGGTTGGTTATTACCACCACCACAACTTATATTGGTTGTATAAAGATTGTTAAAAAATAAAATAAAAATTGCTATTATATCGCTGATTGGTTATTACTACCAACACAACACTAATTAGTTACTATAAAGATTGTTCAAAAGAAAATAAAAATTGCTATTATCTAGCAGGTTGGTTATTACCACCACCACAACTTATATTGGTTGTATAAAGATTGTTAAAAAATAAAATAAAAACTGCTATTATATCGCTGCTTGGTTATTACTACCAACACAACACTAATTAGTTACTATAAAGATTGTTCAAAAGAAAATAAAAATTGCTATTATCTAGCAGGTTGGTTATTACCACCACCACAACTTATATTGGTTACTATAAAGATTATTAAAAATAAAATAAAAATTGCCATTATATAGCTGGTTGGTTATTACCACTAACACAACACTAATTAGTTACTATAAAGATTGTTAAAAAGAAAATAAAAATTGCTATTATCTAGCAGGTTGGTTATTACCACCACCACAACTTATATTGGTTGTATAAAGATTGTTAAAAAATAAAATAAAAATTGCTATTATATCGCTGATTGGTTATTACCACCACTACAACATATATTGGTTACTATAAAGATTATTAAAAATAAAATAAAAATTGCCATTATAAAGCTGGTTGGTTTTACCACCAACAGAACATATATTGGTTGCTATAAAGATTATTGAAATGAAAAGAAAAATTGCTATTATATAGCAGGTTGGTTATTACCACCACCACAACTTATATTGGTTGTATAAAGATTGTTAAAAAATAAAATAAAAATTGCTATTATATAGCTGCTTGGTTATTACTACCAACACAACACTAATTAGTTACTATAAAGATTGTTCAAAAGAAAATAAAAATTGCTATTATCTAGCAGGTTGGTTATTACCACCACCACAACTTATATTGGTTACTATAAAGATTATTAAAAATAAAATAAAAATTGCCATTATATAGCTGGTTGGTTATTACCACTAACACAACACTAATTAGTTACTATAAAGATTGTTAAAAAGAAAATAAAAATTGCTATTATCTGGCAGGTTGGTTATTACCACTAACACAACTTATATTGGTTGTATAAAGATTGTTAAAAAATAAAATAAAAATTGCTATTATATCGCTGATTGGTTATTACCACCACCACAACATATATTGGTTACTATAAAGATTATTAAAAATAAAATAAAAATTGCCATTATAAAGCTGGTTGGTTTTACCACCAACAGAACATATATTGGTTGCTATAAAGATTATTGAAATGAAAAGAAAAATTGCTATTATATAGCAGGTTGGTTATTACCACCACCACAACTTATATTGGTTGTATAAAGATTGTTAAAAAATAAAATAAAAATTGCTATTATATCGCTGCTTGGTTATTACTACCAACACAACACTAATTAGTTACTATAAAGATTGTTCAAAAGAAAATAAAAATTGCTATTATCTAGCAGGTTGGTTATTACCACCACCACAACTTATATTGGTTGTATAAAGATTGTTAAAAAATAAAATAAAAATTGCTATTATATCGCTGATTGGTTATTACTACCAACACAACACTAATTAGTTACTATAAAGATTGTTCAAAAGAAAATAAAAATTGCTATTATCTAGCAGGTTGGTTATTACCACCACCACAACTTATATTGGTTGTATAAAGATTGTTAAAAAATAAAATAAAAATTGCTATTATATCGCTGCTTGGTTATTACTACCAACACAACACTAATTAGTTACTATAAAGATTGTTCAAAAGAAAATAAAAATTGCTATTATCTAGCAGGTTGGTTATTACCACCACCACAACTTATATTGGTTACTATAAAGATTATTAAAAATAAAATAAAAATTGCCATTATATAGCTGGTTGGTTATTACCACTAACACAACACTAATTAGTTACTATAAAGATTGTTTAAAAGAAAATAAAAATTGCTCTTATCTAGCAGGTTGGTTATTACCACCACCACAACTTATATTGGTTGTATAAAGATTGTTAAAAAATAAAATAAAAATTGCTATTATATCGCTGCTTGGTTATTACTACCAACACAACACTAATTAGTTACTATAAAGATTGTTCAAAAGAAAATAAAAATTGCTATTATCTAGCAGGTTGGTTATTACCACCACCACAACTTATATTGGTTGTATAAAGATTGTTAAAAAATAAAATAAAAATTGCTATTATATAGCTGCCTGGTTATTACTACCAACACAACACTAATTAGTTACTATAAAGATTGTTCAAAAGAAAATAAAAATTGCTATTATCTAGCAGGTTGGTTATTACCACCACCACAACTTATATTGGTTACTATAAAGATTATTAAAAATAAAATAAAAATTGCCATTATATAGCTGGTTGGTTATTACCACTAACACAACACTAATTAGTTACTATAAAGATTGTTAAAAAGAAAATAAAAATTGCTATTATCTAGCAGGTTGGTTATTACCACCACCACAACTTATATTGGTTGTATAAAGATTGTTAAAAAATAAAATAAAAATTGCTATTATATAGCTGCTTGGTTATTACTACCAACACAACACTAATTAGTTACTATAAAGATTGTTCAAAAGAAAATAAAAATTGCTATTATCTAGCAGGTTGGTTATTACCACCACCACAACTTATATTGGTTACTATAAAGATTATTAAAAATAAAATAAAAATTGCCATTATATAGCTGGTTGGTTATTACCACTAACACAACACTAATTAGTTACTATAAAGATTGTTAAAAAGAAAATAAAAATTGCTATTATCTAGCAGGTTGGTTATTACCACCACCACAACTTATATTGGTTGTATAAAGATTGTTAAAAAATAAAATAAAAATTGCTATTATATAGCTGCTTGGTTATTACTACCAACACAACACTAATTAGTTACTATAAAGATTGATCAAAAGAAAATAAAAATTGCTATTATCTAGCAGGTTGGTTATTACCACCACCACAACTTATATTGGTTACTATAAAGATTATTAAAAATAAAATAAAAATTGCCATTATATAGCTGGTTGGTTATTACCACTAACACAACACTAATTAGTTACTATAAAGATTGTTAAAAAGAAAATAAAAATTGCTATTATCTAGCAGGTTGGTTATTACCACCACCACAACTTATATTGGTTGTATAAAGATTGTTAAAAAATAAAATAAAAATTGCTATTATATCGCTGATTGGTTATTACCACCACCACAACATATATTGGTTACTATAAAGATTGCAAAAATGAAAGTCCCACCACCAACAACATTCATTTGTTAAAACATAAAAATATATAAATGTGTTATGAAAAAAATCCCATTAATTGGGATGTTAGTAAGTCCTATCACCAACAACATTCATTTCTTACATAAAAATATATAAAATTGAAATGAAAAAATCTAATAATTTGGGATGTTATTAAGTCCCACTACCACCAACATTCATTTGTTAAAACATAAAAATATATAAAATTTTAATGACATTTAATTAACATTCATTTCTTAAAACATAAAAATGGGTGAGAGGGAGAGTGGGAGTGATTGAGGGCGAGTGAGGGATTGATGAAGGGAGGTAGGGAGGGAGGTAGTGAGAGAGAGAGAGAGAGTGAGTGAGTGAGTGTGTGTGAGTGAGAGAGACAGACAGAGACACTTACATTAGCATCTGGAAAATTTCCATCCGGTTTTACTCTGATCATAGTTTTTGTACGCCGAGCTGAGTACCACTAGGAGATAAAAGAATGTTCAACGAAGGCTGAGAATTCCTTGTTTTAATTATTTCATTATGCAAAGCTACTGCCTTTCGGCCCATACTGCCCGGTCCAAAGTGTTTTTACACACATCAGATAATGCACGATACACATCTATACGTGTTCTCATCCGACTGAATTCTGGGTGTTAACTTATATCTAACCACTGGTCATTAAACAGAGATGCCATTTCAAAGCATTTATTTACCTAAAATATAAAAAAAAAAATCATGATTGTTAGAGAGAAATTCCAAGGAAACAGTTAACAACCTTTAAATTTTTCACTGGTTAACGTTTTGTTAAATTTTCAACAGTGAGAAAATTAACTGCAATTTAGAATTCTCCTCCTTTAATATATTATTCAATTGGGGAATGTAAATAAGAGCAGGACATGTTAACGGCTGCTTGATGCACCTAACAGGAAGTGAAAACTAACGAAAGAAGAGTGGATTAAAGAAAAGTGTTCAGAAGTGGAAAGAGAAATGAACATTGGTAAAATAGACGGAGTATACAGGAAAGTTAAGGAAAATTTTGGGGTACATAAATTATAATATAATAATGTGTTAAACAAAGATGGTACACCGATTTATAATACGAAAGGTGAAGTCGATAGGTGGGTGGAATATATTGAACAGTTATACAGAGGAAATGAATTAGAAAATGGTGTTATAGAGGAAGAAGAGGAAGTTGAAGAGGATGAAATGGGAGAAACAATACTGAGATCTGAATTGAAGGGAGAATTAAAGGATTCGAATGGATACACAGGATACCTGCACAATTAGTGTGCAGTGCATGTGAGGAAGTTATTGATAGATTATACAAAATGGTGTGTAATATTTATGAAAAAGGGGAATTTCCGTCAGACTTCAAAAAGAATGTTATTATCATGATACGAAAGAAAGCAGGAGCAGATAAATGTGAAGAATACAGAACAATTACCTTAACTACTCACGCATCAAAAATCTTAACTAGAATTCTGTACAGAAGAATTGAGAGGAGAATGGAAGAAGTGTTAGAAGAACACCAATTTGGTAGAGGAAAAGTATAGGGAAGCAATTTTACCACTCAGATTTATTAGAAGAAAGATTAAAGAAAAACAAACCAACATACATGGCATTTACATAGACTTAGAAAAGGCATTTGATACACTGGAATAAAATGTTCAGCATTTTAAAAGCATTTTGTGTACAAGTAAACAGATAGAAGAACAATTGTTAACACTTACTGGAACCAAACTGCAACAGTAATAATCAAAGAACGTAATAAAAAAGGGAGTCCAACACAGATCTTCCCCCATACTTTTTAATCTTTACACAGAACTAGCAGTTACTGATGTTAAAGAACAATTTAGATTTGGAGTAACAGTGCAAGGTGAAAGGATAAAGATACTACGATTTGCTGATGAAACAGTAATTCTAGCCGGGAGTGAAAAAAGATTTACAAGAAATGGTATGGATGAAGTCAATATCCTGAGAAAACAAAAACAAATTTTCTTTAATTTGAACAGTAAATTATTACAGTTGGAACATGAAATTACAAAAACTACAGAAAACAGCCGACTATATCTTCAACTGAAAAGAAGATATGCAACATTTAAAATTCCCGAAAAATGTAAAACTGGTAATGTTTTATCATCACTAAGGTGGTGGCATAGATATAGCATCAACATTCATTCACAAATATTAGTCATTTTCTTTCATTGGCCATTGACATGTACTTCATTAAGGGCACCTGGACCCCTGTTTTTTTTAAATTCAAATTTTTTCCATTTTTGCTTATTTCAAAAGTTATTTTATGCACAAAAAACAATAAAATAAGCAAAAATAAAATTTTAGGGTCAAATTGATGTTTTTTATTAAGCACTACTCACCGAAAAAACCAAATCTTGAAATTTTTTAGAAATGTTTTTTGTTGGCACTGTCTGGTTATAAGAAAGAGAAATTTGGTGTTTATATGGGGAAATTTTGGTCATATTCAGAAGTGGATGGGCTCACTCACAATTACAAATATTTCATGATAATATGAAGAATGTTTTGTTAGAAGATGGTAAAAGAAAAGTTCAGGAAAGGGTCAACTGACAGATAAATTTATCAGTGATATTCAGGACTACCACGGTGTTGTTATAAGAAAAAATATACATAGTATAAAAGGTATGAGGAGGGCAATACAGGCTATTTATTTTCATAAAATCTCAACAAATGGAAACCCTTAACATGGACTTTCCAAGAGAAGAAGAGAAGCATTTTCATTAGCTATGTTGTATTTACGTAAATACAACATATACAAATACAACGTATATTTAATACGTTTAAATATAGCGTAGCTAAAATAAAAAAAAATAATATTCACATAAATCACCTATATTTAAACTGACTGCCACAGTAATAAAACCAGTTCTTCAAAGTCTTGCTGATATTAATTTTCTAAGAGAATGTTTGCATGGTCTCACACAGAACCCCAGTGAATCTTATAACAATGTTTTATGGTCCAGGGTACTAAAATGTGTTTTTGTCAGCTTGAAAGCTTTATATTGTGATAGTTATGATGGTGCCTCAACATACAATGCTGGGAATGCGGGACAGTGTTAAAGTTTGGAATGGAACCAGGTGAAAACACAGGAAGATAAAAGTAGTTTATTATCATGGAACTAAGGAAAACAGAAAAAGTATTCAACCAGGATACAAGGATGATGAGGAAGAAGACTCAGACAATCCAGAATATTGTGCTGTTTTTCGAAAATTGCATGTTTTAAAACTCTTTAAGACTCGTTATATCATCAACCGCTTAAAGTAAGAAAATTAAATTTTTTTAGTCTGTTTGGGTATGCAAACAAAACACAGCAATAATGATCTATATTTTCTAAAACTGATAACTTTTTGTGAAAAAAATCAACTTCAAAAATAGGAAAATTGAATAAAAATTCTAAGTGAAAAACTTTTTGTGAAAAATGTATGTAAACATTTAATAGCTAAAACCTTGAAACAACTGTGCAAAACTTCCTTGCTAAATTCTTAATGTGTCCTGAGATAATGGGTCTTAAAGTTTGAAAAAATAACTTAACCAAGATACAACGTATGAGGTTAAAAGAACAGATCAAGTTTAAACAAAATTCTTAGAACTATGTTAACAAATTGTTTCATTTAATAATACATATACATATGAGTGTGTGTGTGTCTGTGTGTGAGCGCGTGGAAGCGTTCTATTATAATTAAAAAAAAATTGTTACATGTTCTAACAATTTTATTTAAATAGTGTACAGATATATAACACTAATAAACAACCATAATGAAAAACTTTAAATTATCAAATTAAAAAACTGAAAAGGATAAGATACAACTTTTTCGTTTACCTAATCAAAAGTGACCATCTTCTACTACCCCTTTCTGAATTACTGAACTATACTTTGCAAAAAATGTTAATGAAACGTATATTTCAACAGAATAGAAAAATGATCATTATATTAAAGTATATAGCTTAAAAATAAACTCTTTTAACTAATAATACATTTTTGAAGGTTTATTTAATCAGTATAATGAATATTATACAATCTAAAACAAACAATATTCAAATCACCGGCGATCAATAAATAGGTTATAACGTTACACTGCTCATTATCACACTAAAAAGACAAAATATACGACTTTACACTTATTCGTACATAATTACAATAACAAAAAACTAGTACTACATGTATACTACTAGTAACTAGTAATTACTTGTACAAATAGTACAAATTACTAGCGTCTGAAAATAAATAAAAATAATGATAAAGATAATAAATGAAACATATTTATGAGTATCAAATGAATCTTACCAATATTTCGATAAATGCAGATCGGTAATAAATAAAGAGTATCTAATAACCTTCGTGAAACAGTTCATTCCATTCATAACCTTTATTTGCTACATTTAACTAGCTTGAAAAATTACATTTATTCGTTTAAATTTATACACCGTGCATTACACCTGAAAAACACAGCTGATCGACATGACGTCATAACCAATATTAGTTACCGCGTTTAGTAAATAACTACTATATCCCGGGTTTGGGGATTGAATTGTTCGGTTGATTACATATATCCATATTTGCGAATTTTATTTACGTAAAGTAAAACGATTTTAGTAAATTAAGAATTTTTTTTTCAAACTGTTTACTGTCACGAACCGTATGATGAAAATTTCAGCAAGTGTTCCCCCTATTAATATGACAGTGAATAATGAATTCTAAATCTGTGTGTGGTGTAATATTAGAGTGCGTTTGATATTTGTCTCTTGGCTTTTAGATTTATTATTAGTAACTATTCAGTTAAATGTACCGGTATAATAAAGCGACGTAGAGTCGTTGTCACCGGTTTAGAATTGATTTCCCTCGTGGGGAATAATGTTATTCTTGGGAAACAATTATTTCAGGTGGAAGTGGATTGACACAATTAAAACATGAAGATTATTCAAAACTTCCTTGCAGAGTTGCAGCTGTTACACCTAATTTGAATATATCTGATTATTTTTTAACAAAAACTAAATAAGAACTATGTCACTGGCATCAGCTTATGCACTTATCGCTTCTAAAGAAGCGTTAAATTATGCTAATTGGTTACCTACGGATGATATCGGTAAGTAGAAAACTGGTGTTTGTGTGGGAATGGGTATGGTCGATATAGTAGATGTTTCTGAAACCACTGAAGCTTTAAAAAAAAGCTTCTGCGGTTAATAATAGAGTCAGTCTGTATTTTGTTCCTAGAATTTTACCAAATATGGCTGCTGGTTTAATTATTATAAAATGTGGTTTTAAAGGACCAAATCGTTCTGTATCGACAGAATGACTGATACATATTGTTGATGTATCAACAGTTGTGCAACTGGTGCACATGCAATTGAGATTTAAATTTAAATTTATACAAAATGGTTATGCAGATGTTATGGTTTGTGGTGGGTTATGGACTTTTGGTGACAGTTCACATTTGACTGCTCCTAGTGAACATGGTATTGGTGCTGTGTTAGCAATGACACGCGTGCTATTAATGATACTAGTATAAAAAAAAGTGATATATATATATATATATATTAATGCCCATGCTACATCAACACGTGTGGGAGATGATGTTGAGTTAAGAGTCATTAAAACATTTTTTGGTGAACACTCAAAACATTTAGCAATTTCTTCAATGAAAGGTGCTCAAGAGCATTTGTTAGGAGCTGGAGGAAATTTAGAGACTATTTTTACAATATTAGCATGTAATAATTCACTTATACCACAAACAATTAATTTAGAAAATATTTGTGATGCAGGTAAAGATTTAAATTGTGTGCCTAATGTTAAACAAAACTGGAAACAAATAGAATCACTTTAAAGAATTAATTCGGTTTCGGAGGTACTAATGTTATCCTGTGTCTGTAATTTTAGTATGAAGATACTTAAAATATAAGTTAGTCTTTTCATTTATTGAAAAAAAAAAACTTCTTTATTCATGAAACCGTTTTTGTTTCTCAACTTAAAGATTAAATACAATGTACCTTAATTAATTTTTTTATTAGTTTTATCAGAAGACTGAAAAAACCTCAATTTTGAGAACATCAAAGCATTTGGTTTTAAGTAATTTCTTTGTTTATTATAAAAATAAAATAGTAAGTTTATGTCAAGGTAAAAATGTATGCCTGTTGTTTTTCAATTAAAATAAAAGTTTTGCCTTAATATTCTTGATTGCATCATTTAGCTTATTAATAATAATTGCTTTACCAAATTTTAATGAAATCGAAAATTACTTTTTGTTATTTGTGTAATATTTTTAATAAAACTATTATGAATGAATCTGTTAAAAAATTATGTTATCAACATTTAGTAAGCTTATTTGAACACATGGTGGGGATGGACCGGCAGATTTCCTAGCATCTACAATGCTTTATTTTTGTCTACACCTAACTTCTTCACTAACAGCAATACTTCAGATACACCCAGTACAATTACTTCACAATTGTGTGTTAATACATTCTAAACTTTGACTGATATTTGCAAAAAAAGACTCTTCCTTGTTATTAGTGGTACAGAAACAATTTAAAAACTGATTAACTTATTTTAAAATAATATAACTTGTTGCATATTTATAATTTGTTGAACAACATAATAAATACAAACTGGTATTTTTTTGGAATCCATTATCCAATCTTTTAAAATATTTTTTTATTTTAATCTTTGTAAAATATCTTGTTTTTGAATGCTTAATTAAAACCATGTTGTTGAAATGGAGGTAAAATGATTCACAAAAAAATAATTTTGTTGAAAAAACAAAACTTATATTTACACAATACAAAATACAACTTTTTGGTCAGTTATTGAACAAATTTTTTTCTCATTTTACATAACACGAAGTGTTACATGCAATAGAAGATAATAAAACAAAATACAATTTTTTTTCAATCATTAAACAGAACAAATTCACTAATATATTGAAACATTACTTCAAAAAGATCTTCATTTCTGTACCTTGTCTCCATTAAAATTCACATAAATAAGGATTGATTAATTCTCTTGATGTTCCCTTTTCCCTTTTTATTTTGTTGTTTGCACACATCCTCAAATTCTAAATATTTTGTGTATGTGCCCCTGCCTTAGGATCGACAGTCTCAGAACGATTCTCTATGAGTTGTTGAAAGTTATAGTCTTCCAAATTAGGGATATCATCATAAGATTCCCATTTATAAGTAATATAAATTATTAGTATTAACTTATATAATTTTGAATATAACCTAACCTAAGCTCGCTTCACTTGCTAACCTTGACGAGCAAGCATAGGTTATGTTTGGTTAGATTACATAGTTTTAAAAACAAGCAATTTCACAAGTATTGAGTGTAAATAAAATTTTAAAAACTGGCTGTCACATTACAAAAAAATACTTACAAACATTATAAACTGTTGTTAATCATTCACTTTAAATGATATGAGATTTTACTTAGAGTAGATAGATATTTGTACATATTCATAGAATTAAGTTATAAATTTGTTTCACAAACCTTTTTTTTTAGTAAAAAAGTAATTCACCATTTAAAAAATATATTAAATGAAAATAATTATATCATATTAAAATCTAATAAAACTAATACACCTGTTATTATTTACACTGAAAAATATAATAATTTTATGAAACAATATATAATAGAAAACAATTTTAGAGAAATAAAAGACCCTACTAATAAATTTTAAAAAATAAAAAGTTTAATAACCAAAATATTTTTAATCATAACAGTAATTTAAGATATCATATTAGATTACACCCTTTTGAACCTGTCGCTCCAAAATTAACAGAACTTCCAAAAATACATAAACCCAGCGTCTCTATGGTTCTACATCTGCTCCACCTTATATTATTTCCAAAATAATTGATAAAATTCCTAGGATAAAAATGAATTTACATTATAGTTATAATATAAAAAATGGATATGAATTTGTAAATAATTAAAAAACTTAACACTTGGAAAAAATACTAGGATGGTAAATTATGATAAGTAATACGTTTCCTAGCATACCTATTGATATAATAAAACTAACTACTAAATAATCATGAAGACCCTAAATTTATTGATAACATAATCACTATTATAAGGAATATATGTGTCAACGAAACTACTTTAATGATAAGTGTTATATGCAGGAAAATATCTTGCCTGTGGTTTCCTTTGTCAGCTATCATGTCTGAAATTTACTTACAAGATTTTGAGAATAGAATAGTTTATGGCATTATTCATATACTTAATGTTTTATTATGGACTCGTTATGTTGATGTTTTTATTGTTTATTATCCAGTTATATATAATGAACACCTCATAATTTTAAATAAGCCTAATTCATATTATAACAATTTAAAATTTTCATTTGAAATAGATATAAATAGAACAATAAATTTTTCAGATGTTTGTATTGAAATTAATAAAAATAATCAAATTTAAACTACTACAATCAAAATTACTAATATAATAAAAATAACACTACAATTCATAGACAAAAAAAAACGATCCTTTTTCCCACAAAATTAACACGTATACTAATATGATTAATAGGATGAACCATTATACACAAAATAATAAAAATAGATTAAACACAGAATTAAAAATATTATAAAACATATTGCACTTCATAATGGATATAGTGATTGATAATATATATAAAAAACAAATGTCAAAACTTAGTAGTACAATAACTTTGAAACCAATAAATAACACACAGAAGGTTGAAAATGTTTACTTATTCATACACTGATAGCATTATTGAAAATATAACTAAAGTTTATGATAATAATAAATTTAAATCTGCATATAAAACTAACAGCTACATAATGAAATATCTAAAAAGCAATAATAATAATACTGATTCATATAATTTATACAATTTATGTGGGATTTATAAGATAAAGTGTAATGAATGTGAGTTGATTTATATAGGTAAAAACCAATAGATCTTTTAAAGCCAGATTCATTGAACATTTTAGGCATTATAAAAATAAAAAATTGGGTTTCTCTAATGGTGAAGATCACCTATTAATATAAATCTAGATATTTTAGAAAATTATTTTGTATTATGTGTATTAAGTATTATGTATGTAAACATTATGTATAAAGTATTATGTATTACAAACAGAATTTGAGGAGGATACGCTTGCCATGTACTTACATGTATTTTGTATACATGTAGTATGTTTTTATTTTATATTACTTTATTTCATTTTTAATTGAAGTCATATATATTTTTATATGTAATTTGAATTTTAATATTTTAATACTTCATTTTAATTTAATTTTTATATGTAATATGTAATTTTTAACAAAGTATTTTACAAAAAAATGTTTAAAACTGAAAATGCAGGTTACCGCAGAAGTACTTTTGTAGGAATCATATGAAAAAATAAAGTGAGTGTCATTTTATTTTATTTTTTGTACTGGATCAAATTGAATCATACTTATTTGAATTATTTGTACAGGGTGATATGGGTCTCGAAAGGATAGATTTTTAAAAAAATTAGATATTTGTACATCTAATTATTCAATTTAATTTTCAGTTCTCATGTTAGTAAAAAAAAAACAAAAAAAAACATGGCTATAAAATCTCTTTAGTATGCAGTTGAATTATATATTTGATCTACATTATTTGTTTAATACGTTCTTATTTCAAATCTTTAAAGTTAATAAACTACATTTTTTTAAATGTATTGAAATCATAGATTTTTTTTTAGTTCTCTCTTTTTATCTGTGCCTCCGGAACCACCGTAAAGTATTACTTAAGAGGATGAGAGAAAATATGTTTTCTTTTTGTCTTTGGTCATTTGACTGTTTTCATGCAGCTCTCTAAGATTCCCTATCTAGTGCCAGTCATTTCGTTTCAAGATGAAAGAGACTGGAATGCTTCCTCTCCATGAGTGAAGCTTTCAATTAAATTGGAAGTTACTACACCTGTAAATTTATACTGTTAAACATTATGAAAAACATGGTGCATTGGTTTGTTTGCTGTGCGTGTTCAAATTTTTATTTTGAAGCACAGGAATGACTTATACTTTTGGTACGAACAATTTATCTAAAATTATATTTGTTTTGGGAACAAAACAGGAAAACATTGGGTTAGATCTGTTAAACAATCACAATTCAAGAAACAGCAAAAAATGTTTAGGATTTTGAAGCTTCCCATTGCTAGGAGAAATGACAAAAAATTATTAATTTTTAATGACAAATGGAACAAAATTTGTTTTAATATAATATTCATTTAAACTTTCATCATAATGAATTCTGTTGGTTTTGCAACCTTCATCAGTGCCTTTATATGTCCTGTTTAGCCTCCGGTAATTACTGTTCAGATAATACTTCAGAGGATGATATTTATGAGCATAAATGAAGTGTAGTCTTGTACAGTCTCAATTCAACCATTCCTGACATATGTAGTTAACTCAAACCCAACCACCAAAGAACACCGATCTCCACAATCTAGTATTCAAATCCATGTAAAAATAACTGACACTAGGACTTGAATGCTAGAAATCTCGACTTCAGAATCAGCTGATTTTGGAAGATACGTTCACCACTAGACCAACTCGGTGGGTTACTTCATCAGTGCCTATAGTTACTGTTTGCCACTCTACCATCACTTTAAGTTTTTTTTTTGTCTTCAGTCATTTGACTGGTTTGAATGCAGCTCTCAAAGATTCCCTATCCAGTGCCAGTCATTTAATTGCTGTATATCCCTACATCCCTACCAATTTGTTTTACATATTCCAAATATTGCCTGTCTGCACAATTTTTTCCACCTACATGTCCCTCCAGTATCAAAGCAACTATTCCACATGCCTTCAGATATGGCCTATTTAGTCTGTCTCTTCTTTTAACTATATTTTTCCGAATGCTTCTTTCTTCATTAATTTGCTGCAACACCTCTTCATGTATCACTTTATTCACCCATCTGATTTTTAACATTTTCCTATAGCACCCACCGCATTTCTAAAGCTTCTAATATTTCTTCTTGGATACTCCATTCGCCCTAAGTTTTTCACTTCCATATGAAGCTACGCTCAAAACATATACTTTCAAAAATGCTTTCCTGATGTTTAAATTCATTTTTGATGTAAGTAAATTATATTTCTGACTGAAAGCTTGTTTCGTTTTTGCTATTCAGCATTTTATATTGCTCGTTTCATCCATATTTAATAATTCTACTTCCCAAATAACAAAATTCTTCTATCTCCATAGTCTTTTCTCATCCTATTTTTATATTCAGTGGTCCATCTACATTATTTCTACTACATCTCATTACTTTCGATTTGTACTTGTTTACCTTCATGCAATAGTTTTTGTATAGGACTTCATCCATGCCATTCATTGTTGCTTCTAAATTTTTTTTTACTCTCGGCTAGAATTACTATCATCTGAAAATCGTAGCATCTTTATCTTTTCACCTTGCACTGTACTCTGAATCTAAATTGTTCTATAACATCTTTAACTACTGGTTGTATGTAAAGATTAAAAAAAACAGGAATAGGGAACATCCTTGATGGTATGTAAAGATTAAAAAAAACAGGAATAGGGAACATCCTTGATGGACTCCCGTTTTTATTACTGCTTCTTTCTTATGCTGTTCGATTATTACTGTTGCGGTTTGGTTCCTGTAAATGTTAGTAATTGTTCTTCTATCTCTATACTTGAACCTTAATTTTTTTAAAACGCTGAACATTTTATTCCAGTCTACATTATCGATGATAGCCTTTTCTAAGCCTATAAATGCCATGTATCTCGGTTTATTTATATTTAATCTACCTTCTACTATTAATCTTAGTGCTAAAATTGCTTCCCTTGTCCCTATACTTTTCCTGAAACCAAATTGGAGGATATGTATCAGTGTAAATGAAGTGTAGTATTGTAAAATCTATTGATTTTATTAACCAAAACTGGTGTATTTTTCAGACCAAAATTTAATTTGTTGTCTTCATGGTTCCCATAGGTAGGAAATGTCAGGAAATATAAACTTGCATCAAGATTTTTACAAAAAAATCAGGAAAAATTTGCAAAAAATTTCAGAGAATTGCATTTTTGTTATTGAATTAAAATTATTATTAATAAAATATTTTTTAAGTAATGCCAAAATGTATTTGATATACTTTACCACCATTGGGAAGTGGTGATCCCATCGACAAGCACATTTTGCAACTATGTGTATCAAGCAGCCATTAACATCTCCAGTTCTTAATTACATTTCCTAATTATTATTTTATATTAAAGTAGGAATATTATCAACTGCATTATGAAATTTTTTCATTGGTAAAATTTTAATAAAATGGTATCATTGGAAAATGTAAAGATTGTTAACCGTTTTCTTGGAATTTCTCCCAAACCACCATGAATCTTTTTTTATTTTAGGTAATTAATTGCTTTTAAATGACATCTAAAAAGACTCTGTTTAATGACCAGTGTTTTAGATATAAACTTACACCCACATTTCAGCCTCTTCAGAAGAAGTATAGATGTGTATCATGCTTTTTGTAAAAAACAGTTTGACCGGGTAATATGGACCAAAAGGCAGTGTTAATTTGCACATTAAAGAAAAGCAGGATAATGAAATAATTTATCTCTCAGTAGTACTTCAATTCAGCATTATAAAACTTTGATCGACAATTATGATACATCTGTGTGTTCTTTATTAGAATCTTCTGGTCAGAGTAATAGCATTTCAGCAGTAAATGATATATTTGAATCCTCAACATCATTTATGCAAAATGAAAAAAACAATTACTTCTTTTTGTTATAAGATGATGTTTCTAAGATGGTGATTATGTGGGTTCTTAATGTTGTACAAAATCCTTAAGTTCATTTAAAGATACCGGTGCAACCTTTAAAATTATATATCCCGTTTGTTGTATACCATACAAATTCCAGCTTGGAGCTACTAAATGCCAGTATGTCATTAATCATGGTCGTGCACCATACTTTTATGACATTCTGCAAGGACGTTAAAACATTGATTCTCAAACTTTTTCCCCACCACCCACATTAAGAATCAATAATTCTCTAGCACCCGTCAACATTTTTAAACTTACCGTCTGTTAAAAATAATAATTGCTATTGCTGGTTTTAAGATGCGCTCTTAAAAACAGCAATTATTTAATTATTGTTTTTAAACGTGGCATATCCTATTAACGAGTTGAAACTTACATTTTCAATGAGAGTAATTTCTCACCGATTGCTTTTTTTAATTGGATGATGTTTTAAATCTGAAGTATACTGTCAAAAAATAGAGTATTCAAGCTTTAATTTTTTTTATTCGTCTCTGTAAACCTCTTGATTGCAAAGTTAAAGTAGTTTGAATACAATCTTTTTTATCATAAAGTATAATTTATTTTTGTACTAATGCTGAAGGTACTTAATTTTAGTTTGAAATATCAGGAAAACATAATTTTTTAATCAACCATCGCCTTTCTAGACTGCCTGAACTCCACCAATTTTCTCTCGGCCTTCTTCTCACCCTGTGTACACACACACGGATGGAAGAAGGCCCACAGAATATTCCCCTCCTCCCTGAAGACCTCCAGTGCCCATAAGGGGGCATTATCGCCTGCCCACTTTGAGAACAATGCGTTAGAATAATAATGAGAAAATATTTTTCAAGTAAATGTCAGTAACGTTTGTTCTGTACAAAATAAGGTGTTCTGTTTTAGTTTTCTTATTTGTATTACTTTTCAGTTTTTCTCTAAGTCGTGAACATACATATATTTTTTGTTAAATTGAGACCTTTGTTTCTTATCATTTTTATACAACCAAGTTATTAAATATTGTTTTTTGTTTGCTTTGCAAAATAATGTAGGTTAGTTTTCTTGTGAAAAATTGTTAGCAATCTTAGATGCACATCAATTATTTTAAAACATTGCTTTAGTTATTTTTTATTTATTATCTGCGTTATTTTTAGTTTCCATGATGATCATTTGTATGCAATGTTTTTTTTTGTACTTTACTGAAACAATTTATAGAAAAAAAAATAAAAATAAATGAATAAAATAGCCTAATTTTAATTGTATATTGTAAAAAATCATTAAAAAATTAACTTTAAAAATGAATGTAATAGTACTAAAAATAAGGTGTGAGTTAAACATCTATGGAGTTGGTGGAGATTGCAAAAAAATAAAATATTTAAGTATTTAGCAAAGGAAACGGCATTAGCATACCATTATGAATCAGGAAACGTTTAGTAACTTGTTCAGGAAAAAACAAGTCTTAAAAATTCGTTGGGAACCCAGGATGAAGTTTATGCTTCTCAAGGGTGCAGACAAATTATCGTATAGTCGTAACCCTCACATTAAGTGTAAAGGCTGTGTCATCAGCCGAGTTAGAATTCATAAGTAGCTAGGTGGTTTGTATGATGAAAAGTTGCTGTTTAGCAACCACATTAGGCAAGTAGCAGTGGACGCCGTCTCTATGATGCACAAACTTAGGAGGATTGCTCGGAAGGATTACGGGCTGTCGGGCCGTCATTTGTACATGGTGTACCGAGGTGTCTTTGAAAGTATGACCTCTTATGCTGCGTCCGTTTGGGCGCATAGGTTGGATAGAAATCAAGTACTTATTCAAAATTCAACGAGTGCCAAGCGCAGAGCCTTAATATTATGCACTGGTGTTTTTAAAACAACCTCCTCACGAGGCTACCACCATATTGGGAAAAGCTCTCCCAATCGATTTAGTGGTGAAAGTTTGGGCTGCCATGTGGAAGTTGCAAAGAGGCAGTGAGCCCGAGGTATTTGGGATGCGGTTTCGAGCCGGGCCTGTACCGGAGCGGAACGGTGATCTCAATGCACCGGTTCTAAATTTTAGACAGTTGCCCATCTCCCGCCTGTGTAGGAGGTTCTTCAGCCTTGCGATGCATGCATGACACAAGGAATGGCATGCCGTGACTGAGGGAAGGTCCTTGTATAGATTTATAAAGGACTTGGGGAATGGTATGCCTCTCCTTTGTTTTAATGAGCCCAGGTGCTCTCCAACCACGCGAACTTAACCAATATTTTGTGCATCTGCGGGGAGATCCAGTCGAAGGAACGCATGATGTTCGACTGCCCAGCTCTTGGGGGAGCAAGAACTCAGGCCACCCTTAACTTAGATGTCAAGGGGAAAATTGGCCACTCACAAGCAGCAAGTCAATGTGGCGGCAAGAGCCTCATTGTCAGACCGTGCCGGTGTTCCTTGATGCCATTTCGTTGTTCAACCGGCATCAGTAGTTTATTCAGGGAAAAGACAACTACCGTGGTGCTGTTGAAAGCCACCCAAGAGTTATGAGCGCTTTAATATTGGTTGATAGGTACTTTCTGGAATTCAGCGACCTAGGCGTGGCAGCGAATTGCTTTCTTAGCGAAGTAAATTTAATTTATTGAGTGTCATATATTTTTTTATTAGTTGACGGGGTGCACGAACCCATTTTTTTAGTAATATATGACAAGTGAGCGGTAGGACACAAAGCGAGTGGTGTGTGGCAGCACGCTTAGTTCACTCACGAAATTAGGTTAGCTCTAGGAGCTAGGTAGGACTAGTCGCTTAACTGATTCGAGGCTCAGTAGCCGTTTGTGGCACAGATATTCGATCTTATGCTTTATGGCGACCGAATGGAGTGGTGGCAGGAGAAATGCCATGCAAACCCATCATCTGTATTTAGTGCAAATAACATAATAAAAACATCAGTTGATCGAAAGGGTTAAATCGAACACACTTTTTAATAGATTTTTATGTTTTTCGCAATTACTTTAAATATTGCATAATGAAATCAATAATATTTAAAAATGCTGTAGCTTGTCGGCACGAAAATCTCTCAAGGGAAATCCGAGTAAATTATCCTACTCTTTGCCAGTGGCGGCTCGTATCTAAAAGTAGGAATGCTGAAGATGCAGAAAATTTTTTGGAGGGTGAAGCAGAAATTGGCGTCAGGGCGGGTGAGACATTATTTCCTGGTGTAGGGCTGTGTATCCCGTAGATATAGACAGAGTGGTTTCTCGAATGGCACTGAGAAAGGCAACGAGGAATGACCAGTTTGACCCAGATATATTCTATCATCTGCTACCTGCTTTCCGATTTGTTGGAAGGTGGCTTTGGTAAGGGTGCTCTTAAAATCAGCAAAGGATCCGAGTGAGACCAGCAGTTATCGACCCATCAGCCTCTTGCCGGTAATCAACAATTTGCTTGAAAGGCTGGTTGTGGAAGAGCTCTGGGAAAATATCGATATGAACGATTTTCTAAATCGAGGCCAATACAGCTTCATGAAAAGGGTTGGCACCAGGGACTGCATTTTAAATGCTCTTGCCAAGGTAGAAAATGCTTATTACAGCTATAGTTCTGCTACAGCTATAGCTCTGCTACAGTGCTAGATAGAAAGTAAAATTCATTGTAATAAATAAGAACAAGAATTTTGAATAAGATAAACACTTTTAAACCTGTAACAAAAAATTAAGCACCCTTAAAAAACTGTCTGTTTTTACATTAGTCAAGCAATAATAAATCTTCAAGAAAAGAGATAATGTAATATAAAAAATTCTTCCTTTTACAAACATTGCTTAGATATGTAATACATGTTAGCTGCACTAAAACTACATCTCTGTTTTTTTGTATGCCCAAGTGCCTGTCAAATTAAAGCTGACTTCTTATTCTCTTATAAATTACTAATAAAATAGAAAACAGTTCAGTATATGGGATGCCAAAGCTAAACTCATGAGTGCCCTAAATATTGAAAAGTTAACAATTTAGTAATAATTTCATTTTTCTTGAATAACTATGAGAATTTCTGATTAATCCTGAATCATAATGAAATAAAAGCAATATTAAGTTTTAAAAATATATTTTATTACATTTTACAAATGAAATAAAAGCAATATTAAGTTTTAAAAATATATTTTATTACATTTTACAAAACCAGCAATATAATAATTAATTATATAATGCCTGTACTAAACTGTTAATTGTAAATTATATATGATTTATAAAATTCAACCATTATGTAAAATTTAAAAAAATTACTAATTTTTGCTAAATTTTGAAACATACAATTAAAATGAAATAAAGTTTCCGTTTCATAGAAAAATATAGACTTGTTCCAGTATATTTATGAAATAATATTAATCAGAAACCAAAAGTAGTTCAACTATGTAAATAAGTAAGATTCAACCTTCCTTATTTACAAAGTTGAACTACTTTTGGTTCTACAGTTATGAAACAAGGCACTGTGTTGTCTTACATGATATAGTGTACTAAATATAATTAAATTAAAAAATTTATATATGCAGTCTATAATGATTAATACTATTTATGAATATATAATTATAAAATTTTCTACATATTCACACCTAACATATTCTAGATATGTAAATGGTATCTAGTATGCTTATACAGTATTTAACTGCTTTAATTCAGTATTTGGTATTGAATCATTACAGGAATTTACAGTTAGTAAAATATTTTGAATCAGGCATTTTTAATAATCTGGCATTCCTCTAGTTTAAATTATGCCAAACAATTTGATTTCTAATTTAATTACTATATTCAAAAATCTGTACATTTAAATAGTATAGTAAACATATTAATTCAGAATCAGAATAAATAAATGTTTTAATTTATCTGTTTGTTTTAATATGAATATTTTTTTTATGGCAATTTTTTTTTTAGCAGTGCCCTTATAATTTCATTTTATGTATAGCTTACAGCGAAAACAATAAATTCTAACACAATATTAAATTCCTTATGAATATACTAAACTCAATAGTCTATTATGAAATTGGATTTCATTTTTGATAAATGAAATAAATTAAAACATTTCAGAAATTCAACAAGAGAAATCTTATTTATTAGCCAATAACTGGCTAATAATAGGATTTATTTATGTAGGAATCCCTTTTTGTGCTGAGCTGTGTTTTGTACATACTAATGTATTATAAAATAGGATGATACAGTATCAAACGAGTCTAAGACTTTAGTAGAACAATGTGCATTGTACAGGTTCAAACTTTTACAGTTACAATAAAGAAGACAAAGGTTGCAGCTGCATTACATTCTTTCTTGCAGTAGCTTTTCCTGAAATAGGGATAGGCTGCACATATGGCTTATGGAAGCATAGTTATTATCTGAAATGTAACTTTTCCCCTTAAATAAAACATCTGGGTTTGTTTCAACAAACACAGGTGTTTTCCAAAAATTTTAATATACAATATAATAATCGTTACAATCAAAATACAATGCAATGGTCCACAATGATATAACACCTCTAACAATATTACTTTTCCTGACCATTGATAAATTATTCAAATTTATTTTTCTAATTCTAACATCTTAAAATCTAAAATCTATTTATAAGTCTGAATGCTGCTGCACCTTGTCTATATTTAATTCATCATAGTATATAAACATCAATAAATTTAGTTTGGCCATAGCTTTTACTTATATACTGTAGTGGGCTATCCTACACAATATTTTACTATCATTTGAATTTATTAAATATATAATATACCTTCTAATACTTTTGTTACAGTTACTTTATCATTTATAATTGTAATTCTGATATCCATTTAATCATATTTCCATAATACAATATGTTTTTCACAATCAATGTTTTCATGAGTTACTAATTCATTTGAACACAAATATTATATATATTATTATTACATTTATCATTTAATCCTATAACTTCTGATTTTTTAGTAAATATTTTACTTTCAGTGTAATAGTTACACATATTCTAAATCTCTTTTAATAAACATGGATATCAATTTATATAAATCGTAACTTGTTTCTTCAATTAAATTAACTTTTAACATGTTATCAAATTCTCTTATATTGTTTAGTTTAGGTTCTAATGGTAACCTATTATTATAATATTTAGATATTATTATTATTTCATTAAATAATTCTTTCATAGATGCAATACTTGGATGTAGTGTTCCTAGCTTACAAAATGTTAGGCTATTTTCTACATCTTGTACAAGGCTTAATACAATGTATTTAATCGATTCAGAAAATCTCTTATTTTCTCTGACTCTACAAAATCATTTACATTTTTATTCATTAGTAACAACTTATTTTTCGATCATTAAAATTATCTTCAATTATCTTAATGTCCTATTGAATATATATCACCTATATCTATATTTAAGTATATTGATTATTTATTTGATCAATTATATCATTCTGTTTATATTTTATTTTATTTAATATTGCTTCATCATTACCATCCTTATTTCCTGTAATCATTTTTACAATTGAACCTAAGCCATTTATTATTGCATGTTTTTCTCGCATATTATTATTAGTTAAGATTTCTAACTTTTCTTCTATTACAAACTTAGTATGATTAATAAATCTTATATAATTACTCATATCTCTATAACAAAATCTTTTCTACTACTTATATACAATTCTTTTTGTTATGTAACTCATTTATATAAATGTTATTCAAACTTTCTATATTATTAAACTACTTATTTAAATCATAATAATGCATAAAAGTATGATACATATCTTCTAACTTAGCTATACCTAAATTAACTGGTACAATTCCAGAATTTATCGTAACATCTTAAATTTCTGCTGCTTCCGTTGCTTGTGGACCTGCAAGTAAAAGTAAATACTCTTGAGCATATCTTGAAAAGCTATCAACAGTTGCTAAAAATTTTTGTTTTTCAATTGAAATACTATCCATATGTAATACTTGTAGTGGTTTATAAGGCATTGGAGTTAAATTCATTTCTAATTGTAAGGGGGTCCTTTCGCTTTTTTGTTTTTAAACATATATTGCATTTATTAATATAATTCTTTTTTTTTGGGGCATAATATTTTATTTTTATTTGCCGATATTTTCCTTCTATTCCACAATGATTTGCTTTTCCTTCATGATAATTGTTTATTATTTCTTGTAATCTAATAATTTACTGTTACATTTAATCAATTATAGTTGACTACTCTTAAAATATTCACAATAAAAATCATTTTCAAAGTACAAACTATATTTTACTTTTGGCAATAAATAGTCTTTAACAAAATTAACTATATCGACAAAATTATTTTCAGATATTTCTACATTTATTCTTGTCTTAGTGTTTTCAAACAATTTTAGTTATTTTAACTTTTCTTGGATTATTTTTACTAATTTTAATAGTATTAAATGCTTATTATAATTTACTGAATTCTATAGTTTATTTATTCTTGACCTACACTTTTCAATGTCGCTTACAATTAAAGCATCATTTCTTTTATATAAAAATCATTTTTACAACAGCTCTTTTGAAAATATACATAACATTTCCCCATTAATAATACATAAAAAAATATTCTCAAATAATCTTCATAATAGCACTTATTTGTAGTAATTCAAATAATTATGTTGGATGTATAACATATATATTTTTATTTTAATTCTTGCATTAATATTATTTTCAGATATGTAATATTTATTAAATACTGTAAATAGTTTACTCTTTGTAGTACAGCTTTGTAATATTATCTAATGTACGTGACTACTAATCTTTCGTTATACAGCTATGAAATTATATCGTAATAAATAAAATTATTTTACTTCATAATACATAAGTTAATTCTCCTACATTTATTTTTGTTTTATTCCAATAATTATTTTGTTTCAATATATACAAATTCTTTATAAAATGATTCTTATTATTTCAACAATGTTTATGCCCTTTAAGTATTCTTAATATGTACACTCCATTTAATTAACCTTAATAATTCTCTTTAATTGAGATTAATATATTTTCTTCATTAATTTATTTTTATCAATACAATAAAAGCATTTAAAAATTCATTAATCATTAATAACTCTTCGTAATTATTTTATATTCTAATTTTCTTCAATTAGTTAACCAATTATTTTATTTCCTTACCAGTCAAATATCAGAGGTTTATTTATTTTAATTATTTCTTCCTCTTCTTCCAATTCTTTTGATTAATATCTAACATATTAAAATTTTTCATGCAATTAATCATATTGAAATTATTACTAATATTTTTCTACATTTATTTCAATAGTATCTTTATCTTTATTTATAATATTCTTTTATTTTTATTTCTATCATTGGTATTTTCCTTAATTTTCATAACTTTAGGCACCCTACATTTATTTATAATATTATTACTTTTATTTTTTGTAATATGGTATTTGTTATCTGGCAATGCTTTATTATCATTATTTCTTTTCTTATTACCATAATTCCTTTTACTGTAATTATCAGTTTTATTATCTTCTTCATTATTAATATTCGATGACATACGCTTATTATTTTTATATTTCTTCTTATTTTTCGACGATTTATCCTTAATATTCTTCTTATATTGTGCTTAATGTCATCTTCATTAACATCATTACTTACATTGTCAATATTAACTTCAATATCTCTTTCAATATTATTTAGCAACTTAATACTAATATTATCTATCGTAGTTTCATTAACATCTTTCTTCATTTTAACATTACCTTCATTATCTCTTGTATTTTTCATATTTTTTAGCAACATATTACTATTATTTATAATATCATTATCATTTTGTGTTTCTTTATTCTAATCAATAATAACTTTATTCTTTGATTATTTTCAGCAACGTTTTCCTATTACTTCTTCCTAACACTTCTATTATTTTCTTTGAATTAACCTCATCGGGTTTTGGCAACTTTTTAATTACATCCTTCATGATTATTTCACTAACATAATTATTTATTTCAATACTATCTTATACAACTACTCGTATTTACATTTTTCTTCTTAATCTTTCTTATATTTTTCCTTTTATATATAATATCATTTTTGTTAGTAGATTTTATTAATTTTTGGGAACTTAATTTTAACATCAGTTTCATTTTACTTAATATATTTGTCATACTTAATATTACTACACTTATTATTAACATTGTCATTATATTTTCTTACTGTGTATTAATGTTGTAATTATTACTTAACAATTGTATACATTTTTCATTATTATGATTATTTATATCTACAGGAATTTTAATGTTACATGTAATACGTGCTTCTTTCTGATATATAGTGTTAATTAACAGCTGTATGTTCTGTCTTCAATTTATTATTTGTATTAGAATCCTTTACTTTTAATTTAAAGTTTTTATTTATTAAATTATTATTTGTATTTTACTGCATTTCATTATTTTTAATATCATTATTAAAAATGATTTTTCTTTTTTAATAGCAGCTCTATTTTTCTCTTTGGGTTTATTTTTATTTTTACTAGAATTTGTCATTATATTATTATTATTATTATTATTCATTGGCCATTAGTTATAATCATTTATACTATTGTGAATGTAATTATTTACTGCTTCAGTACCGTGCGTTAATCTTAAAAATCTTAAAGTACAGTCATGGATTTCAATTAGATCTATATTAAAATTGTTTGTTACCAGGTTCGTGCACCCTAAAAAATTATCGGTCAAAAATACCTCATCATAATTGTCTAAATAATTTTTTAAAACACGGGTTCATAATCCTCATCTAAAATCACCAAAATGGGTAGGCGCACCCCATCAATAACTAAAACATGTATGACTAACAGTAATTAAATTTATCTCGTCAAAGACAGCAATTCGCTGCCAAATCTAGGCCGCTGAATGCCAGCAAGTATCTGTCCACCATTAAAGCGCTTGGAACCTTCATATTTTTTTTTCCCCTTCTGCCCCGACCGGATATCCATTTAAGTATACGCAGTTGGGGAGAGTGTCCATATACTCAAAGGAGACGTCCCCCACCCACCGGCAGCACGTCCGGTACGGCAGGTTAGCCTCCCCGGTCTCGGATCTTTTATTTTCCATTTGCCATGCCTCTAATCCCCCACCTCATGGCCAAGGTCCGGCAACGCCGTCCCTCAGCCCCTCGGCAGGGAACCGGGTCTTGCCATGCCTCAAACCGGCGGCACCGACCCCACTAAGCACCAAGGCACCCGCAGGGCCGACACCGCCGGCCGGGACTCGGTCTTAACTTTACCCCACAGTTCCCCAGGAGTTCCCTCCCTTCTCAGGAACCCGCACACCTCAACATGCGGGCCCTCCACGGAGGAACTGTCCTCCCTTCCCTACTTTAACTACGACCCCCGTCTTCTGTCTTCGTCTTCTTTAATACGGAGAATTTCCCCCGTGAACTTCTTGAACCAGTCCAATTTTCCTGACTATACACCATCCAATTAATTAAATTGTCAGGGGTCAGTCTATTAATTAAAATTTCCCTTCTATTATCAGCCCATCTGGGACATGCGAAGATTGTGTGTTCTACATTGTCGATCTCCTGACAATAAACGCGTAGTGGGGTGGCCCTCTTCCCAATTCTGAATAAATATTGACCAAAACAACCATGGCCTGTCAATAGTTGCGTGCTATAGAAGTTCACGTCACCCAGTCTCTTACCAACCCATGTATTTATGTTGGGGATTAGCCTTCTCGTCCAATCCCCAACTCTTCGCACTCTGCCACTCTTGCTGTGTTAGCTCTATTGTCTCACCTCTGGGAAGTTCCGTGGCTCTTAATGTCCTCTCTCTAATTTGCAAATCTATAGGGGGAACCTCTGTTATTATACACAACGCATCATACGGCACTGTTCTGTAGCTTGCAGCCACCCTAAGCAGAGCGAGTCTATGAACACTTTTTAGTTTAGTTTTATTTCTCTGTGTATTTATTGCATTTCCCCATACCGGGGCCGCATACAATAACGCCGATGGGGTGGCCGCCGTTATCAGCCTCCTGATTTCCATCTTAGTTGTGCCATGATTTTGAAAAAGCCCCCTCAAGGCCTTAATGGTGGGAATAACCCTGTTGCAAATCATATCGACATGTTTACTAAATTTTAAGCTTTTGTCTAGCAGAACACAAAGGTATTTTGCTTTGTTGACTTCGATGACTCTTTCTCCTCTGATGTTTATATTTATATTTCTGATGGGTCTTCTACCAGCAAGAACCATTTAACAAGATTTCCTAAGGGAAATCTGCAACTGATTTCTTTCCAGCCACTCGTCAATTAGACATAGCGCTCGATTGTCTTTGTCCTCTACGATATCTACATTTCTATGTTCCACTAGAACCGCTATGTCGTCGGCATAGCCGACCACTGATACCCCTACCGGGTAATTTAATCTAAAAATCCCGTCATAGAAGACGTTCCACCGGGTAGGTCCAAGCACGGATCCCTGAGGAACGCCTCCAAACACCTGATATATATGGAACCTTCATCTGGCTGGTAGCCAGCCATACCTCTCGGTTAGCTTCCTACAACAGCGCGGTAGGATTCTTTTCCCGTAGGCAACTACTGATCTCGGTTG
This sequence comes from Lycorma delicatula, assembly GCF_047948215.1. Classification (NCBI taxonomy): domain Eukaryota; kingdom Metazoa; phylum Arthropoda; class Insecta; order Hemiptera; family Fulgoridae; genus Lycorma; species Lycorma delicatula. The sequence continues at coordinate 125,556,256 of NC_134461.1, read as the reverse complement.
AACAAAGCAACCGCATCAAGGAACTCCCACACGGTCTGACAATGCGGCTCTCGCCACATTGAGTCGCCGCTTGTGAGTGGCCAATTTTCCCCTTGACCTCTAAGTTCCAGGGTGGCCTGAGTTCTGGGCCCGCGAAGAGCTGGGCAGTCGAACATCATGTGTGCATTCGACTGGACCTCCCCGAAGACGCACAGCTCATCAGCTTCCAGGCAGGACCGAACCAAATATTGGCTTAAATTTACATGGTCGGAGAGCAATCGGGCTCTCGCTGTCCTTAAAAACGAAGGACAGGCATACCATCCCCCCAAATCCTGTATAAACTTGTACGAGGATCTTACCTTAGTCGCAGCGTGCCCATTCTTGCTGCCATGCTTACATTGCAAGGCTGTTAAAGCCTCCTCCGCTGGCGGGAGATGGGCAATTGTTCAAAATTTAGAATCGGTGCATTGACATCATCGTTCTGCCGGTACAGGCCTGGCTCGAAACCGCATCCCTAATACCTCGGCCTCCTACCTCTTCGAAATTTTCACGTGGCCGCCCGAACTTTCACCACTAAATCGATTGGGAGAGCTTTTCTCAATACAGTGGTAGCCTCGTAGGAGGTTGTTTTTTGCGTACAATTAAGGCTCTGCGCTGAGCAATCCTTAAATTTTGAACAAGTGCTCTTATTCATGTTCTATGCGCCCAAACGGATGCCGCGTAAGAGATCATACTTTTGAAGACACCTCGGTTCACCATGTACAAATGACGACCGAATACGGCCAAATAATGAAATAATGTGCAAAAATATATACTTTTTGTATGGTAAATATATTTTGCATGATATCACAATATTCCTTACAGATTATGCAGTTATAGTTTGTATTTTATATAAATATCGTTTAACGGTTTATAAATGAAATCATGCTTATTAAGTTTTTGCTTGTATGAAAAACTCATTTTGTTAGTATCGTGTTGTTACTCGTGTTACTATTATTAATAACTCGCAGGGAAATTATCTGAAAACAAAATTTCTTGAAAAAATGGCCATGTAATGATGTATTTTAGCAGTGAGTTTGTTCACCGGCATTATTTAACTTATTATTGTTAATGCGTTAGAATTAATTTATTAAATATAACGCCACCAATATTTTATCGTTAATTTATATACTTTATGTTCAGAATTGTAATCCCTAAGATGGCCCAGGAGTTGTGAAATTATCAAGTTGTAAGGCGTACAGTTTATATATTTTCCCCAGAAGTAGCTGTAACTTGTTCTTTCTTTACCGACTTAAGATTTAAAAGCTATGTAAAAATTATATACTAGCTTGGTCAGGGTTTGTTTTGCTTGCTCGACCATCTAGCTAGGGGGCTCAGGACCCTCAGGACTCCCTTGTTTCTTATCATCGTGATTGTGAGTGTATTAATACTTTACAGATATTCATTAATGAAACAAAAAAAAATTAATCCTTTTACATCATTAAATTTCTGTTGCCATGGTAACAGATATAGTAATGAAGTAAAGAGATAAATGAATATCTTTAATTCACAACTTCACCCTCAAGGGGACTAGAACCTTGATATGTGGCTTAAAAAATAAGATAATGATTGTTGCACTGTGAGCATACGAAATTGTTTACAGTAAAATGAGCTCTTTGGTTATTATGGTCTTTCGTTAAAATAGTTTAAATAAAAGTGCTTTTCTGTTTACACTATCAAAAGCAGATTTAAAATCTAGTACAGTTTATCAGTTTTTTTGTGTAATGTTAAATTTATTATACTAATTAAATTAAAAATATTCGTATTTGTTAAATCCCTCACAATTCTCCCCGATTCTTGTATAAAATTTTTTTTGAAATCACACAATCCTCTAATCTGTTTAATAAATTCCCTGTAAATAATTTAACTGTACCATTAAAAATGTAATTTCCTATAATACTCGTGAGTGGAGTCTCTAATTTTTGTATTGTGAAAATATAATTAACTTAAATGAATGAGGCGCTTTTCAAAATGTTATTAAAATAGTTAAATATCAAATTAACATAGTCAACATGTCCATTTTTATAAAACCGATACGGGATTTGATTTGGTATAGGAGGTTTACTAATCTAAGCATTCATAAATTGTAACCATCCTGCATCAATTACATCAGCGCCCAGCAAAATCTCAGTATTGTATTTATCATAAAGTTCACCGGTGTTGAAGAGGAGCTTGAAAATAATATACTCATTCCAACGGTCTGTGGTAACAAAGAATATCTCTAATTCTAAAAAGATAAGGAAATAAGAAATTTCAATACATCTAGCAAATTACCAATCGCATTTAAATGTAAAAATCAAAAATCTTAATTTTTTGGTAACCCTTACTCTTTGGTAATTTTTGAAAAAGATTTTCACCCCCTTTGTAAAAAGTTACAACTTTGTTTATTTAAAATTATGGCTGTTCTTAGGATTTTTAAACGATTTAAAAAAGTTTTTTTTAATATATTATCCTCCAATTACGGATTATTTTCCTACAAATTATTATCCCGTGTAGTTTGTGGTTGTAAAGCATATTATAGAAAAGAGTTATTGTAAGAGTACATCTTAGATAATTCCTAAACACATTACACAAAAGATTCATTTCAGGTCTAAAAAATGTCGAACTAAATCGAATACTTTATGGAGATCGCAAAATTAAAAATGGAATCTTTTTGTTATCTATGAAATTTAAAAAAAATTGTAAAAACTCTCGAAATGAGTGTTTCAGTAGACGATTATTTTTTCTAAAATCATGCAAGATCGTTTTTATTTTAATCGATAATAGAGAGTAGGACCGTAATTTATTCTTGAAGTTTTCAATACGAGTTGTACTAACCCAGAGTTTAAAAGTTAGAAAAACATAAAATTTAGAACTGAAAAGGCAGGAATTGTATATGCTGAATCTTAAGCTGTATTCCAAAACAATCCATCATGTAATGTTCTAAGTTACAACCCCCTTAAATTTATTTGTTCCATCATTCGTGTAAAAAAAACGATACAAATAAGCTAGTACTTCTGTATGTTTGCGTGTTCACATCTGATTATATTGTGATGCGTACTGTAGACATATATTTGATTCATAACAGTCGAATGATAACAGTTTCAGCTCTCCGTATGATTTGTTGTGTTCTTTAGTTGTGGTAGTGGTTTTATCATACACGTATTATAAAGATTGTTTCAAAAGTGATGTCATACATTTAGAAAGATTTTTATGACAGAACAACTTTTGGTATTATTTTATTGAACATCATGATTTGTTAAGTTGCGTGCGTGCGCGTGCGTGCATTTTCGCGCTCTGTTTTATTGCACTCTATGATAAAAAATTTTATGACGTATTTTAATTAAATAAGTATTTAAAATTAAAATTTAATTATTTTTATAAGTATTTCCGTAATATTTCAATTTACTTTCATTCATTAAATTCATTTTTATCAAAAAATTATTTACCAAAATATAGTTTTTATGGATAGATAATCCATAGTCCGGAATTACAGCAAAATTATATAATTTTGCTTTAATTCCGGACTTCATTCTTTGGTTTGTATTAGTCGAGTAAACATGAAAAACAAAATGTTTGTGCGAGTATTATTAGCTTTTATTACTAATGTTTTGTGTACTTTTTATTCCAGAAAAATTTTTTCAAAGAGCTGCAAATAATATACATTAATTTTATTAATGTTATTTTTACGTTTTGATAAAAGTATCTTGTAATCATTAGTTTAAATCTTCTATCATTTTTACTCTTAGACATTAAAAAAGGATCCATTTGTATTAATTTTTATACATCTAGGATAAATGAAAAAAACAATTTGGCATAACAATTTAATCTTAGTGTATAATATTTATAAGTCGATTATCTTTCACTGCTTACGCATCGTGCAGTTGTATGGCCAGATAGAAAAATGTCGGCTACTATAAAAATATTTTTACTAACCCGAACCTGATTTGTAAGTTCTAAATACGTGAATTTTTTTTTGGGGGGGGGGGCGAAAAACGCTTGTGCGTTATCATCGCCCGGAATTTTTTTTAATAATAAGGTAAAATAACAGTAAAATAATAAAAATAAATAAGGCTTAAAACTAATATAAATTATATAATAAAAAGTTAAAAAGGTGAAATAAAACTCAAAACTAATATCACAGACAAAGTCTTTAAAATATAAAATCTTTAATAGAAAAAGGAAACAATACATACATAAACAATAAGTTCTAAACAAACGTGAATTTTTTTTTGGGGGGGGGGGCGAAAAACGCTTGTGCGTTATCATCGCCCGGAATTTTTTTTAATAATAAGGTAAAATAACAGTAAAATAATAAAAATAAATAAGGCTTAAAACTAATATAAATTATATAATAAAAAGTTAAAAAGGTGAAATAAAACTCAAAACTAATATCACAGACAAAGTCTTTAAAATATAAAATCTTTAATAGAAAAAGGAAACAATATAAAATTTAACTAATACCGGTAGCGAGTGCAAAAGGCTCCCTACTTTGATAATAAAATTAAGGACATAGAACCAAAAAAATCAAAATTGAAAGTAAGGAAAAAAATTATTAAAAACCCTTCTAGCATAAAAACTATACATGTCAATATTAATTTTTTGCAGTAACCTAGTACTACGCAAAATCAGAAACATCCGGTTAAAAATTTCATTATCATTGTACAAGATACCACGGATGTTTCTGGGTAGATTAAATTTACGACGTAATGCCGCATAACATATGTTGTCTATGAGTAAGTAGTGCACAGTCATGCGGCAGTTGCATCGTGTGCGTAGGGGTGCGTGTCCTCCTGACATTAGGTACTTGTATGTGACTCTTATATGTCCTATCCGCAATCGGCAGAGGACTACTTCTTCACGTCGAGTTTTTTCTACATGAGGAGTCCCATGGCAACGCAGACTCTTTAATCTGCCGGAGTTTATTATCAATGGTAGTCGTCCAGTAACCTTGCCACCTTGCTCTCAGTGATTGTTTTACACGATTAATAAAATTAGAGGTAGTAATTCGGGTGGTGAAAGGAGGCTGAATACACGCTTCTTTGGCAGCATAATCTGCTTGTTCATTACCTGGAATCCCTACGTGGCTAGGGACCCGGCAAAAACTTACTTCTGTGTTGCGATTATTCAACTTAGCGATTATAGATTATGGATTATAGAAATGTATAAACCATTAAGACACATATCTGCTGCCGTGTGTGGTATTTTTCAGGTTTATAACATCGATAATTTCCTAATATAATCTTCTTGGGCGTTTAATAGGATTCAATATACAGATTGACTTACTAGACAACTTCACTAGCCTCTTGTTTTTTCAAAATAGTGGTGTTCCTTTTTACTTTACTCTCCATACACAATTTAACCCCTCTTTTATATCCAATCCTGCTTTACATTGAAGTTATTTTTAAAATACTTCATTTCCTTCTGCAGATTTTCTTAACTAAGTTTACTTAGAAAAACACTATTATTTTTTAAATCAGTATTATTTATATTATGTATTCATGGATGAATTGTTTAAATAGTAAAAGTATAATAATATAAACTTCTTTTTCAGTTAATAGATGTTTCCACAGTGGTGTCCCAGTACCCATAAAAAAGTCTGCTTTATTCAACATCTCAATGAGTGAACAGGTACGCTTTTAGTGTATAATTAATTTTTATATTTAAATGAGAAACGTACTTTTATTTTAATGATTAATCATTTGAACGCTTTGATAATCTCAAATGCATTTACAATATTTGATGGTTATCTATTACCAAATATACCTATTCTGTAAATCAATAGGAAGTTGTGTAAATACACTGATGGAAATATCAGACGATGCTTTTTGCAACGGTGGCATCCTCAAAGGAGCAAACAGATTGTGATGTGGTTTAGGTTTAGAGTGTCTAAAAGACCACTTCTGGTAAAGCCCATCATGGCTAAGAACGGAGGGGTTGGTGTGGCGACCAGGTCATCACAAATCGGTTATCTTTCTCTACAGGGGACAGAATATATTTTCCAATTACTTTCTTGTAATGTATTTATCTATATTTTGTTCTATTACACTTCCAAGATATGTAATGCGTATTAATGCATATGTTCCTTCGAGGAATATCTGGATGGTCCTCATTGATATAATTATTATTCGGTATTTGATTTACTTACGGATTCATATAGGAGAAACTGGCTAAATAAAGCATTGCAACAAAAATAATACAGATTTCCTTATTTATATGAGAATGTTTTTTCGTGGTTAGCTTTGAGGATATGCATTTAAAACCCCTCTTTTACAGGCAATGCTGCTTTACATTTAAGTTATTTTTTAAATTCTCCATTTCCTTCTGCATATTTGTTTAACTAAGTTTACTTAAAAAAGCACAATATTATTATATTAATTATTTTTAAATCGGTATTAGTTATATTTATGTATTAATAGATGAATTGTATAAATAGTAAAATTGTAATAATATAAACTTCTTTTTTTCAGTTAATAAAGGTTTCCACTGGTATTCCTATACCCAAAAAAAAGTCTGCTTTATTCAAGACCTCAAAGAGTGAACAAGTAAGCTTTTAATTTATAATTAATATCTATATTTGAATAAATTGTATCTTTTATTTTAATGACTGATCGTTTAAACGTTTAGATAATCTCAAATAGTTTACACTATATTGATGGATATCAATTTTATCCCCATAATAGAAAAATAGGAGTAATTACAATTAAAAATTGTTACAAAAATACAACTGCATTCTTTTGTGCCAATCGACATATGCTAGTGAAAAAATAAACTTTTTTAGCTTAGTCACGTAATCTTTACTTCCAGAATCTTAATTTAAAGATCATAAATTTTATGGTCTTTCTGCAAATATAAATTTTTCCTCTTTATTGTGGGGTTTTGTATACGTAAGAAAAACTTTAGAAAAAAATTTTTCTCTAAGATTATGAACTTGAGAAAATTTTCTACCGGTCACAGTTTTTGTTTTATACTTTCAGGCCCGCTTTCAAAAAGCAGGACTTTCATAAACGAATAAAATCTGTAATTAAATCCCAAAAATTTGTAAGTGATCCTTATACTGCATTGTGGTGTTAGGATTGTTGCATGTAATAACATTTATGCCATGTTATTTATGGATTTATGAAATGTTTCTGCATTTACACAAACATTTCACATCATAAAAGACTGCATCCGAGAAAGGATGTGAGCGTAAAGTTAACTAGTGGATTACCCGTTCTTTTATTGTGTTTACAATCTGCATTTACTTCTAGTACATAATCAATGAACTCCACAAGTCACCATATAATAATTTCATTTGTGACCCATATTTCATTTTAGTTGTAAAGATATGTTACTTTTCAAACAAACCTTTCGACTTAATTTATGTATTTATTTTCAATTTAGTGTTTAACAATAAATATTTTATTTAGGTTTTTCTTCATTTAATTTTAGAAGGTTTAAAAAATCTTTTTTTTTGCTTGTTTCTCTTTTCAGCTATATTTTTTGTGCTTGTTTTTTTTTTTAAGATACCAGCAAAATAGGTCATTTTTGTGATTATAAATACCATATTTTACAATTTAAATTAATACTATTATATTTTTATATTGCCAAAAATGAATTATCTATTATATAAGGTACATCACCTGACATTTCAGCCTTTCCTCCAAATGTCAAGAACCCACTCTCGTCAGATCAATCATCCAAATTGTTTTACATTCCAAACAAGTACGATTTAAGAATTTTTTTTGATTTCTAATAAATTTGTGTTTTATATCAGCACTTTGTTATCCGCACATTAGCTCTCTTGGTTTGTGCATCTACTTTTTTGATATCTTCTTTATTTTGTACTTTATTTTCTTTTTGTATTTTATCTTCTTTCTTTGTACTTTATTCTTGCACCAAAGTAAATAATACATTTTCAATGTATTACGTACTTACTATCTTAATACATAACTCATAATAGTTATCCTCCGTTCTATTGCATCGACTGTTTTTTCCGGTATATAATTTAAAATCGAATTTTTTGAATCTAGAATATTCCTGAGCCAAAAACTGTTTGCAGGTAGTGTAAACATGACACATTACAATGTACATTAGCAAACATGAAATAAACCTTAACCAACAGACTTTTTTTAGAAAATCATTTCATTAATGTTAAATTAATATAACTTTATATGTGTGTGTGTGTCTGTCTCTCTCTATATATTTTAACAACTTTTGTACCAGTTTACACATCAAGAAATTATGCTGAAAACAACAAATAAAGCAAATTATTATGAAAAGAGTACCAAAAGAGTATCACTTTAAAGTTCAGGGTCGGGTTAGGGTCATGGTCAAAGGTCAGTGTTTCAGCTACTGATAAAACCCTGAATTACCTACCTACAAATTACAACTGAATTACCTAACTATTTAGGGAGACTGTATTTATAACATATATCTCAATATATCACATCTGCTAAATATTCCTCGTGATCATTCATTCTGTGCATGTTATCATCGTGATCATACCTCGTTCTGCGGCGAAGACGTAAATGATAGCAACGAGTTCTTCGTTATGCGGAGGAACATTTCCAGTATGTTGAGAATATCGGCTACAATGATACAAGTTCAAATTCGGCGACCGTGTAAAAATAAGCAACAATACGAAAACGTTAGCGAAAGACTATCTTCCCAACTGAAACAAGGAGGTGTTCAAGATGCACGCTGTAAACAGTGCAAGCCGACCTGTGATTTGTAGTTGTGTCTCTGAAAAAGGCCCTTAGGGCATTTGAAGTTTTACTTATTATTTTATTTACTTTGTATTAAAATAGAAAAAAACAAATTCTACCTTATTAGTATTCACCTCATCACAATTAGGAATGCATTATTGATTAAGGATGTTGTTTTTTTGAGTGTAGATTAATTCCTTTATATTAAATTATATTAATTTTAATTTAATTTATATTAAATTTTGGATGGGGGTAGCTTTCTTTACTATTGTGGATGCTTAGGTTTCACCAATTTCCAAGCTGAGTATTTTGAAAATTTGAACCGTTGTTTTTTTTTTACATTGAAATTGTATTTTAAGTTAGGGGTAAAGTTTAAGGGTAGTTAATTAAGATTTAGTAAAGGTTAGGGGTAATAGTTTAAGGTAGGGGTAAGAAATTAAGTTTTTGTAGTAAAAAATGTTTTGTAAACTGTGGCTCTCAAAATTGATGTTATGAAACGCTCTTTCAAATATGCATTCTTTCTAATTTAATCCGACATATTTACGTTTCATTTTTAGTAATTTACCTCCACCAAAAATCTGGAGCACACCTTGCTGGTTAACTTGATTTATAAATAAATATTCCAATTTTATAATTTATTTATACAAGATTTTATCTCTTCAGTGAAGAGTAGTTTCATTGTAAAAAAAATTATTCTGAAAACTTTATAAATATTTTTTATTTCTCTTAAACTGCATACCTTAAACTACTTCTCTATATAATCGCCACTTGAATTAAGACATTTATCGTAGCGATACACCAGCTTCAATTTATCCTCGTCGTATTCTTCTGTCGCCAGTCTATTTTGCCACTGATTAACAGCATTTTTAAGTTCATCGTCACCCGTGAATCGCTTACCGCTCAAAAATTCTTTCAATTTCCCAAACAAATGGTAATCAGAAGGAGCTAAGTCTGGACTACATGGTGGGTGATCGTAAATTTCCAATCCAAATGTTCTCGGTAAAGAACATGTCGGACCCGCAACATGTGGTCGTGCATTATCTTTCAGCAAGACGACGCCGTCGATCAGCCGCCCACGTCGCCGATTTTGAATGGCGCGCCGTAATTTACGTAGGATTTCGCAATAGGCTTCTGCATTTATAGTCGTTCCAGGCGACATGAAATCGATCAGCAGTATGCCAACCTGATCCCAAAAGACTGTGGCCATCAGTTTGCGTCCGAATGGCTGCGGCTTGACCTTTGTCGGTCTGGTTGGTGAACGTGGATGACGCCATTCACTTAACTGCTGTTTTCACTGGTGTGTAATACGAAATCGATGTTTCATCGCCGGTAACGATTGAATTAAAGAATTCATCATCTTTTTCTGTGTTGCGCATCAAAAATTCCAAAGCAAATCCCATTTCGATTTTTTTGTGACGTTCCGTTAAGATATGCGGCACCTGACGTGCACAAACCTTTCTGAAGCCTAAACGGTGATGAATAATGCGACCGATGACAGCTCTTGAAACATCAGGAAAAAGAAGGGGCAAGTCGGAAATCGTTGAGCGACGATCTTTTTTGATTTCATCACCGACACGTTTCAACAAGTCCTTGGTAATTATCGAGGGCCTCCCTGAACGTTCTTCATCGTGCACATTAATTCTGTTATTTCTAAACCTTTCACATCATTTTCGGATGTTTCTTTCATTCACTGCATTATCACCGTGCACAACAACCAACTGTCTATGAATTTCAGCCGTTTTGACGATTTAAAAAACGTATGTCTCCATCTATTTCACAGTCGGTGGCAACATCGATTTTCCTATTCATTTATAATGTAATAACTCAAATGTAATCAAAGATACTAAAACGCGACAACTTACAAACAACAATGCAGCGCGTACATTACTAGCGTGGCCGTGAACGTCAAAGGTTCATCAGCCTTAAGTAGAGAGATTTTCCAGCGGCTTTACTTTAGAGATATTTTAAGAATCTATTGGCAACAAACTCTATTAAAAAATTTCTGAATTCAGCCTAAAAATTATTGTAGATTTATCTTTTTTTTTAATTTAATTTTTAATTACATTTCTATAAAGAATGCGAGGTGACTGAAACGGTAGATCGAAACGTTTCAGGAATTCAGCTAGAGATAATTTTATTTATTAGCCGATAAAACTAGCCGTCGTTAGTCTGACATGTAGGAATCCCTTTTTGTGCTGAAGTGAAATTCTGTAAAATGAGTGCTTTACAATTATTTAAAAATATTAGGTACAAGCTGAAATGCCTAATGTTCCTCTAGGACAGTTATCAGATCTTATTAATTACTTGGAACGAAAGTGTAAATTACAAAAACAGTAAACAAAATTGTATCAGGTTTTAGTTCATGTCCCCAGAGTGTTTTACTTAAATCATCCTTGGAAAAAAAAAAACTATGCCTACTGGAAGGTGGAAGGAACCAATGAATAAAAATTCTGAGAATGTTGTATATTCATTGCAAAAAATTTAGATCCTACTTATGAAAATTATTTAACTGTAAAATTTTCCAGTAAGTAACAATCTTGAGCATAGTTTACTGATTTTTATAAATAAAGTAATATTAGTCTTCTTTTTTTTTTCACTTTCCTTTGTGGGAAGTCAGTGATCAAAATATTGAATCGAAAAAAAAAAAAACATTGTGAAATATAAAAACACTTGTATAAATTTTCAAATTGACACTTTATTTTATACAGAAACACTATATAGCTATTTCAATTCCAATGGAATCATCTTCAGTATTATAACAAAAAAAAAATAAAAATGTTTTCCTTTCCGTATTTCATAAATACTGATTGTTTGTTAATGTTAAAAATTTCTATTTTGTTTATGTTATACATAACTAAAGATGATTCCATTGGAATCGAAATAGTTAAATAGTGTTTTTATATCAAATGAAGTGTTATTTGAAAATTTATACAATTGTTTTTATTGGTTCTAATAATTGGCAAATCAAACTTAAGAAGTTTAACAAATTGTGTAATATAATGAAATTTTAAATTTTGTACTTATTCAATATGATTAAACTTAAACGTAAAAGCTGCTTTAAAATTCAGTAAAGAAATCCCGTTGAAGAATCATTCAGATTTGCCCAGCATTTCCTGAATTTTAAGTGACGATCACTAATACATACACAAAGGTATGATACTAATTAAGGTATATGTATTCTGATTTATATTTTAAAATCCCCGATATCTACTCTATTATTTAGCATCATGTGTGTAGACCATCGTGGTCCGTTTCATTTTAAATTAACTAAACGAGAGTTACACCAGTAAAATGTTATATTGCACTTTTCATTTGCTTTAGTACAAAGGCTTTACATTTAGAACTAGTAGAAAATCTTACTACAGAGTCTTTCTTGGCAACACTTTGAAGATTTATCTCAAGACAGGGGAAATCCAAAGAATGTACTCTGATAACGGTACTAATTTTGTTGGTGCTCAGCAAGAACTGCTAGAACTAGCTGAGTTACGGAAGAACGAGGAATTCAAGAGTTCGATCTTAACCTCCCTATCCCAAGAGGGGATAACATGACATTTCATACTACACAAGGCTCCAGATTTTGAAGGTTTATGGGAGTCCTCAGTCAAACTTGTCAAAACACACCTAAAATGTATCATGAAGACATCAGTTTTAACTTAGGTTCATTATTAAAACATTAAAACAGGTAGAGACTTACATAAATTCACGTCCATTAGTTCCTATGTCAGATAACCCAACCGATCTTTCTCCTTTAACTCCTTCTTACTTCTTAATTGGTGATGTATAAGTAATCCTTAATCTTCCACTCTGATCTTCCAGCAGAAATCACTCTTGGCAACTAATCCAATAGTTATTGCAACACTTCTGGGCGCTGTGGTCACGAGACTACTTGAATGGACTACAGCAGAAAAAGAAGTGGACCACTTCTTCACCTAATTTAAGCATGGGGGACATGGTTATCATCAAGGAAGACCCTCTTCCTCCTTTACAATGGAAAATGGCGTGTATTGTAGAACTTCATCCGGCAGAAGATAACAAAGTTCGGGTTGTCACTGTCAAGACTTCAAATGGTGTATTGAAGAGACCAGTTAACAAATTATGTTTATTGCCAATTTCCCTTTAAGAAAACATTAACCTGTTTAATGTTATTATTATTATTTGTGTGTATTTATGTGGTATTTTGAAACAACCTCTTCAAGTTGGAGGGCATGGATGAAGTATTTCAAAGTATTTTGAAATACTTTGTATGGGACCAGCTGAGCCACAACAATAAGAACTAATTTATTTTACAGTGCAAAATTTGTGTCACATCAGTCAACATTCATCCAAATAGTCTATTCTCTCCTGAGGTTTTATCTGTGGGTCACACTTAAACTTTAGGGAACTTTTAGTTCCCTTTCAACTCTGAAATTATGAATCATTTTGTTAAAATGTCCTATATATTTTACAAAATTTTCTGTTACTGAACCACTCATTAACAGAAAAAAGGAACATTTCGTTATTGAATAAAGCGACATGAAACTACAAGATTTCTCTTAACAAGAGTAGAATGCACAGCAATAGGTAACATTACCTTCCTCTACAAATATTTGACAGTAAATCTTGAGCATGGTATAAAGTCATTTGGTATTCATTGATTCCCAAATTCTTAATTTTTAAGATTTTATTTAATTTTTAAATAAACAACGATAATAAAAAAAGTTAAAAGCAGTCATAAATTTCTAACATAACTGTACATACAGCCACTTTTGTGTTACTACATGTGTGATAATTTGCCTATTACTGCGTGTTTGCCTCTCTGCCGCCATCAACAAAAAATTAGACAAAAAATTAAGTTCAGTACCTTTTCTACAACTGTGGTGTGCATTTGTGCTATTATTTTGAGATGTCTTCATTCATTTAGCTTATAGTATAATTTTTTAAATACATTTTATAATTTTCTTTTATATACTTATATTTTCCAAGTAACTATACTTATATTTTACATGTAATTTTATGAAATTTATTTTTACAAGGTTTTATTAAATTAAATCCCAATGGCGTCAGCAGGCTGTCAATTCACGTGATTCTTTTTGCTACATTTTTTTGAAACTTTACTGTCAAAAAACAACAAAGAAAGATAAAATTCACAAAGTATAGTTTTGTATATTTTGGAATGAAATTTAAGATTTTTTCAGTTTATGTTGAAGAACTTTGCCAGTGGTCATAAAGAAAAAAAAGCAGTGTTTCTGCATCGGAAGGCCTATGGTTTAGAAAGAACCTACCAATTATAGCGATGATTGTAACTTTTGTTCATGATGTAGGTTTTCCTAAAAAATGTATCTTTTTTTCATGTATTATTTAAATAATAAAGATATAAATGTGTGATAAAATCAGCAGTCAGATTTAAAAGTTACTGCTATTCTACATTTAATCATAATGTTGAAAATGATCATTTCTGTAACTCATACTTTAATATTGAGTTTTATCTATTAAATTTAATTGCCTCTAATACGTCATGCTTAATCAGAATTGTCAGGAAACTAGTCATCATTAATAAAATAATATCTTCATCATCACATGACCCCAAGTAAAACTTAAAAAGTAATTAAAATAAATATTTACAGAATTCATTTATGAAAAAAAATTTTACATTCCAGGTTTATAAATACATTTTACAAACGTGCAGTAACTTACTTTTTGAATTGTCATTGAAGATAAATTTAACAGGTAAAATATAATTTTTAAAAATGAATAAATTCAAAATAAAATCTGTTTTTAATGATGAAAAAAATTATATTTATAATGCTCATAAAATATGACAACCCCTAAGTAACGTTTCAATCATTAATCATAGAAAAATGAAATATTGCAAAGCACCTACCTCAAAATTATCTTGCTTTTTTGTATGAAACCATCTTACCTTAAGCAGTCGAAACTCCCACTTCGGGGCGATTTAAAACTTTTAAATGAAAAGAATAAGTAAGATTAGAGCATAATTTTAAAGGTAATTAGAAAAGGTAAGACAAATTTTGGTGAAAAAATCATTGGGGTAACAACAACTCTAAACTATTCAACTAAACAACTAAAATGTACTATTTAATATTTTGTCATAGGTAGTTTCAAAAATGGCTCGCAGAAACTGTTAAATAACTTCTCAACTAGGAAACACTAAAAAAAAAAAATACAATTTAGCAAATGTTTCTATCTTAAAGTGATCTAACCTTTAGTATGAAACTACTGCATCTCCAACTCTCCATACTGAAAAAAGAGCACTTTGAAATAGGAGAATGTACTAAATTTAAATTTTCTATATTTAATTATTAAAAAATATTTAAGATTGCCATACATGAATACATTCAGAATGTAAAATTGTGGTTCTCAATTTGTTAAAAATAACAAAATTCACCCACAGTATATGTGATATCAAAAATATATACTGTGTAGCACATAAATATAATATAAAACTGCAATATTACAACAAGGTGTAGTAGAGCAGATTTTATTTATTATTTTAGCAGCATTATTTTATTTATTCAGTATTACAATAAAAAAAACACAGAATTCTAACAATAATCTTATTACTATTCACCTCATGGTGGGCTATTAATGCAAGATCAAAAATTGAAGAAATTAGGTTGTAGTAAAACATGTTTTGTAAACTGAGGCTCTCAAAGGTAATGTTATTAAATGCTCTAACAAATATGCATTCTTTCTTATTTAATGCAACTTATTTCAGTTTCATTTTTAGTTATTGACAGTTTTAATTCTTTGTAATTATAGTAATGCAGCCTTTTAAAATTAGAGTACACCTTTCATCAGCTAACCTGATTAATAAACAGATATTCCAATTTTTTATTTTGTTTATACGTAAAATATCCTTAATTTTGATACAGTTTATTTTAACATTGAAGTGCACTTTTTATTCATGTCACTATCCCCACTAGTTATGATTTTATTATTTTACCATGATTTTGAAATATTGCAATGTTGCAACTACATTCTATAACAATAGATAGTTTGGTAGTTCGATACAATTTTTTTAGTACTTCCTAATAACATGGAAATATGAAAAGGCTGATAATTTTTTTTATACAAATTGGAAGTTTTTCTTAATTTAGGTTGGTCTGTTAATAAATAAGTTTAAAATTATTTAGCTTAGTTTCATAATAACAACAACAATGTAGTATTATAAATCCCTATAATTACATTATTATTAAATTTGAAATTTGGCAGCACTGTTGGAATCTTTGCATTTAATGAGATATTCAGATTTTTTTTTCATTCTAACTACCACTTCGATTTAAATTGTTTATGGCGATGGGGAAAAGAGCATAACGCGAAATTAGAGTATGCATATCGGAAAAAATTGTGCGTCATAGTATAAGCCGTACTAGATGTTAGGTTTTCATCATAGACGTTATCAAAAGTATTCACTCAAGTACAGGGAAATTTAGTGTTAACATCACTGTTCAGGTTTTATATTATTTCACTTGAGTAACTGAGCTTGTAGTACCGTTGCTGGACGTATCGACTAGCATTACGTTGTTCTTAGCTCGGTAGGAAATTATTTAATTAAAAAAAAAAAATTGTCGCGCGACTAGCAAATTACATTTCATAATTATTTTTATCGATTATTTTCTTGTAACTTCAATCATCTTAACGGCTAACAAAATATATGTATTGTAGAATAGTATTTATTCTGGGTTTAAGGAAAAGATAAATTAAGTCGGCACAGTGTTATAGGAAAATATCAGTGCCGATAAAATTCCATCCGGTGAAACGATTCTTTAATAACTTTAAAGTTTGAAAAAACTACGTAAAGCAACACCATATTTAATGTTATCTATTATTAGCTTTTATCTCGTGCTATTGGGAATTAAACTAATAAACGCTGAACTTAGTTGTTCTGATGAAAATGGGAATTCGGTCGACTGGTAAGTAAAAAAAATTATATATCTTTTGATAAGGTGTTACATGGACGTAATCACTGTACTGTTAATGTAGTAGACTGCTTAACTGTTAAGATAGTTAGTTAAGCACACTAGAGAGGTCATTGCCATCGTATAAGAGCGGTATTGTGATATTAAATTAGGTCAGTTCTGTTTACATCGCTTCGAGCTTAAAATCACACAGGTCACTGGGTTTTTTTTTATCTCGCACGTTGATAATTATTTTATTCAAAGGATTAAAATTAATAGCAAATCAGATTTGTTAAAAACTGAACATTTAATTAACTCTTTTTATAAATATTTATGTTTTTTCTCCAAAAAGTTAAAATCTTCATCTTATAAAATTAAAAAAAAAATTATTAATAGAACATTATAAATGAAGATCAGTATTTTGCTTGTAATTCAATCATCTATTAAGTATTATATAAGTACCTCATCGTATAAATAAGATAATTACATTTAGTTAAATTTAGGAATCTGTTATAGAAATAAATATTTCTTACTAAATACTTTTTGATAACGCGGACACTGGTCCACTTCTATCGGAATGTATACAATCCAATCTAATTCAAGGACTAATCCATTCGGGTTCAAGTTCAGTTATAATAAACAAAACAAACTAACAATGTCAGCTAAAATTGTCACGTATTATTACGCCACCGTTATTCATAGATGAATATAAAAGGCGTTGACATCGCCAGTGTTATTCTTTAATAGTTTTTCATAGATGCTTAAACTAATAGTTAATTATTAGTAATTAAGGTGATAATCTAATTAAGTGATAATCTGAGAAAATATAATTTATTGGCCGATCTCTGAGGTAGAGTAATAAAGCAAATCTTTCATGCAGAAAGTTGATGTTCAATTACCGATCTCTGTGGCGGAATGGGAGGCTTCTCGGTCTTTCATCTGGAGATCAGCAAAGGTGTAGTGGTGCCGGAACGATATTTTTTGGAACTTTTTCCAAGTCGAGATGTGTTCCATTGCTTTTCTAAATCTTAGAAAGATTTTTTTTATGCTGGAAGAATAATCGCACATGCTGCTTGAAAAAAAAATAATAGATACAATAAGTTCCTGCAATTCTATAGGTCTTATTCAATGTTTTACAGGGTATTTCCTATCTTTAATTTATGATACTGACCTTATGGTTCTATTTTCTTTTGGGATAAGGAAATGTAATAATATTTTCGAAAAAAATTATACGGACAGTCAAAAAATCGGCAAAATTTCAACGGGCAAGTTTGCAAAATTTAACAGGAAAATATTTTTGCACTGCTTTTATTATTTGTTTCGTAGGCCATTTCCTTTTCTTAATTTATGACGCTAACCCTAGGGTTCTACATTATTGCGATAAGAGACTAATAATATTTTCGCAAAAATTATACGTATAAATTGTATTATAGTCATAAATTCGGCAAAATGTCAAAGGGCAAGTATCAACAATTGAATAATTTTACACTATTGTTAGTTTTCACGAAATTTCAGACTTGATAAGCGGCTTTTGGTGTATGTAAATACTTTGTACTTAACTGTTTATTTAATACTAATACTGACTTTTAATCACATTTCGAAATATTTTTCATTCGTGACGTTTAATTATTGACATTAATAAATTTAATAAGAAAACTAGATAATATTTCCAACTTAAATAAACTAATAAAAATGAGTGAAAAACAAACATTACAAAATTTCACGCAGATGCGGGAATGCAGATTACCCGAACGCGAAGAGGATCCTGTAAGGAAACTTTTATAAGAAATTTAAATAAAAGATTTTGTTTTTTTTTAGATTAGTAATACGATTTTCTTGTCTGAATTGTTGTTTGTAAATACTATCACAAAACTATAATATTTTTTATTTATACAATCTTTTCTTGTAGGAAGATTAAAAAATCAGTCTAGTATTATGAAAGACTGTCAGTAGAAATGAAGTGACTTGATAGTTTTTTGGTTATTCAGTTTTATTGACAAACGCATTTGGAAAAAATTTGTTCTAGGTTCGTTTTTATATTTCTATTTATGTGGCACCTTTTTGTCTTCTATATAATACAAATTATGAATTTGAATATTTCAATATTATATTGTAATATAATATAATATATTATATAATATTCTTGAAAGTATTGCTGATTAATATAATAATAATATTACTGTTTTTTTTTATTTATATAACCGCATGGAATACTGCGTTAGTTATACTAACAAATAATACAAAAATAAAATAAATAACTTTATTTTGTTAATTACCTAAAATAATATTCACACAAAAAAATTAAAAGGAAAATATTAGCCAATTTGAAAAATTTAACGAAAAAAATTGTGAGGTTACAAATTTAGCATTCCGGCACTTCTTTTTTTGGTATTACTTTCCTGCCGATCAGGGTTGGTATTTTATATCCTCTAAAAAAAATGTATATTACCACGGCACAAACTTTGAGATTAAGTGGTGAATTGAACATGAAAAAAAAATACAGTTTTGGGTTAACATTTCTCCCACTACTTGCTTTCATATTATACGAGATCTGTAAATAGAGTAATTTGACTAGTCTTTTTTGGCAGCCAAAGTAGCAACACTGTAAGGTTATCAGTAAACCCATGGTTATATGAACAGCTGATCTATATTATGTATTAATATTTTTATTCTGTTGTTGCCATGTGATACGTAAACAAACTTTTCGTAAAACGAGTTTTTGTTGTAAATTCCGAAAATGAGTTATGCTAATTATGAGCAACGTTGTGCAATCAAGTTTTGTGTTAAAATCTGTGAGAATGCTACTGAAACTTTATCAAAATTGTGAAGGGCGTATGGAGATGACGCTCTAACACGAGCTCAATTTTTTAGGTGGTTTAAAGCATTCAAATGGCCGGAAATCAGTTGCGGACGATACACGCTAAGATCGTTAACATCAAAAAGTGACGACAATGTTGAGCGAATCAGGCTTGATACGGTTCGACCGTCGATTAACTGTCAGAATGATTGCAAAACAATTAAGTTTGAATCGCACCATGACCATCTAATTTTGACAAACGAGTTGGACATGAAAAACGTTTGTGCAAAATTTGTCCCCAAAAACCTCACTGTTGAACAGTAAAACAACAGGGTAGAGGCGTGCTGCGATTTTCTAGGGCGAATTGAAACTGATCCTGATTTTATAAAAAAATGTTATTACTCGTGATGAATCTTGGATATTTGAGTACGACCCAGAAACAAAACGCCAGAGCAAGGAGTGACACACTTCAAACTCACCACGTCCCAAAAAAGCAAAAATGAGCAAATTAAAACCATGCTAATTTGTTTCTTTGATAGTAATGGCATTGTCCATAAGGAGTTTTTGCCTACAGGACAGACTGTAAATATGTTTACTGAAAAATTCTTAAGACTGCGGAAAAGTTGCATCCATCAAAGACCTACTGGTTCAGGACAATGTACCTTGTCACATTGCACTTGCAATTAATGAGGTTTAGGCAAAGAAAAACATTTCTGTAGTTTATCAACCACCTTATTCAACTGACTTGAGCTCCTGTGATTTTTTTCTTGCTCCCGATTTTAATAAAACACCTCAAAGGATACCATTTTGGAACAGTAGAAAACATTTTAAAAAATGTAACCCACTATCTGAAGGATATTCCGGTTTCTGAGTTCCAACATAATGCTATGATGATTGGGAAAACCGTTTGAAGCATTGCGTGGCTTCCCAAGGAAACTATTTCGATGGTGAAAGAATCCATGTATAATTTGATTGTAAATAAAAAGTTTTTCTGAACCAGTCTCATTACTTTATTTTACAGACCTCGTATATCCGTACCCAAACTTTGGAAAAAGTAGTAAATTAATTATCTCAAGAAAAATATATGCTTTCAATGAAATTCCCAAATTAAATAGATCGCTGTTTTTCTGAGATCGCTCGTTTAAGCAATTATTGTACAGATGGCTTCACATAGTATGGTATGTAACCGGAAAGGCATCTCCCATCAATTTAACATTATGAACTGAATCAATGTTGTTTTTAAATTTATACTACTCACACCAAAAAAAAATCATAGTATTTATATTTAACTTTTCTGTCTTATTTAAAATACTGTCTCTAAAATTTGAGTAACAGAAAAAGATGATTTGGCTCTCTTAAATTAAATAAAATTCCAAAAAAACATCCAAACTGGCTTCATAAAAACAATTTTATTCTAATTGAATATAAATTTTATGTAAATTAAAAGAAAAAAGACATTTTCTTATTTAAACTTATAAAAAACACTGAACTTCTAATGCACTGCTTTAGTTCATTCTGTCTATGGAGGAACAAATAAAAAAAAAATTTAACCTTAAATTAAAGAGTGCATTTAACCTTAAATTTATTGCTTTAATGGGAGATAAGGTAAATACATAAATTCAGTGCAATGAAAAAACTATTTATTACCCTTTAAAAACTGCTGGTATCTTTAAATGAATATTCAAAATTATATTCACAGCTGAAAAATCAGTCAGAATTATGTAATAAAACTTACCTTTTATAGAGAGAGATACCATTCACAAATTATTTCAAATCTACTACACTATATGAATTTGTGCAGGTTAACTTTTTTTTGAGCTCAAACTGGAAAATCATGTAAAAGTGAGTGTTTAAAAAAGGTTGGTGAATTCTTTTGTGTAAATAACTGCCCTTCGGCTTGTTAATAATAAAATATTTAGTAGTGTATTGAATTTAATAATTTGACTTAATAGAAATTATACATAAAAATATTTATATATTCTGTTTTTAATAGCATAGACTCTTTTGGTCATTAGCCATTAATACATGCCAACAGCATGTAGATAAACTGATGTCAAACACTGATAATTATAAACTTATTAAACGTTCAGAATAAAGAAATACTATCATTTTTATTTAATAACTACTTAAGAGAAACCTGTAAAATTATTTCACTGTATGAGTGTACACACAGATACATGTGTTTGAATATAAACGTAGACCTAACTTAATTTCATTAGGAGATTTAGTTTACATATTAATGAAGAAAATAAATTGATTTATTTAAACTGTAATAAAACATAAGCAACAGTTAGTATTCACCTAAATTATGGTATCTAACTTTACATATGCTTGACATAAAATCATCTTTCTGTGTAATTCTATATTGTTACGACGGTTATTAAAACATTCTCATGTTTAAAGAATCATCTTGAGATAAACTGTATATTAGAACTATATCTGTTAGCTTCTGATTACACTTTATGTTATTATGTTAACCGATAACCATTTGAAGTATACTATCTAAGGATAGAATTTGTTTTAGTGTTTTAAGAATGGGAAGCGAATATTTTGCCACAAGTATAAAAGTGATGTTTAAAACACACCATCCCTTCATCTAAATCAGTATCTCATGGAATTAGAATAAGCGTGTAATTCTTGTGGAACACATCAGATGACTCAGTCATATGCAATATTAAGATGCTCGAATGGTTATAGGGCTAATTTTTTGAATTTTCCAAATGTAGTGGTAACAACTATTTCTTATTTAATAAGATTTTTATAAATGAAGCATTGCCTAAAATAAACTTTAATATTTTTGTCTTCATTCGTAAAAATACTATGGGTGTAATGCCAGAATATTTAACAAACCTGGTTGTATTTAATGTTACAATTACATGACAATGACAAGAAATGACCTATATTTTTTAATGTTGTAAATAAAAAGAGAAATGCTTAGTCAACATTTTATGACATAATATTGTATAATGGCATTCCAAATGAGATAAAAAATCTAATCAAAATAAAAAAAAAAGTTAAATAAATTAAAGAAAAATTTTCTAGAAATTAGCTTTACATATAACAATTGTTCATTACAGTAACTAATAGACTACTTTTGACTGTTAAGTAGCCTATACAGTGAAATACATTAAATGAATATAAAAACAAGAAAAAAGCCATTGAAAATTATTTATCAGTCATTATTATGTTCTCCATGAAAGAAAAGGTTTTCTTGTTTATATTCACAAGGAAATAAAAAAAAACCCAATAATTATCTTAATCCGTAATTATGTTATTATTACCTGTATCTGATTCAATTATTATACATTTCAGTACTTTATTGACTGTTCAGATTACTTTAAAGATTAAACCTTTTTTTTGTGCACTTACATATCAATATATTTTTCTGTTTATCTTAAGCAATATTTTTGTAAGTTAATTTATGAATTTCCTAATAGGTTTTTCTTGTACAAATTACCAGATGAGAAAGGAAACAATGATAAAGATAATGGTACTAATTATTTTTATATGACATCTAATACTGTTTCAAAAGAATGGATAATATCCGATAAATTAATTACCGACGCAAATTCAATGCCAGCTATCACCTTGAAACCACTGTACAGCAACACATCAGTAAGTTGAAAAAATATAAGATTATATTAAATTATAGAAAGAGTATTTATTATCTTTTCATTTTATTAAAACCACTTACGTTGGATAAAATATTGAACGATTTGCATAATATATGAATAAACATTATCAGTTTATCTGGTTGGGTGTTGTTGAATTAAAACATTTAGAATCAGTTTGGTTCATCTTAAAAATCAAATAAATTACAAATTAATTTTTAACTATTTTTTTCTGTGTGTTATACTTGTGGATTTATAAATATTGTAATAACTCAGTAAATGAGTGTCAAAAACTTATTGAAATCTCTTAAAATGTCAGCTTTGAAGCTGAGGGCCCTATGATTCAGGTAGGCTTTTGTGCATCTGTTTTTATCACTTAAAAACTTTGCTTTTATCACTGAAGTAAGTAATTTCAGTGACTTCATAAAGTGACTTAATGTTTTAGTCACTTCAGCCTGACTACATATTAAGCGGTAACCATTATCTAACTGATGGAGATTTGCTCTTACCACTGTTCAGATTTACTAACAAGTAGAACCTTGTTTAGTCAGCGTAGTGTTATGATGGTTTGTACCTATGATTCCTTTTGTTTTTTATCAGAAAATTACTTCCTGTGAAATTCCAGATATAGTTAAACCATCAGGTTATAAGGAAATATAGTTCACCAGCCTTAGTTTTATATTGCTTGTAGTCGTTATTTTACCCTTGGGACAGTACTTTAGGAACCCACTGGGTTGGTCTAGTGGTTAACACGTCTTTCCAAATCA
Source organism: Lycorma delicatula (assembly GCF_047948215.1). Lineage (NCBI taxonomy): Eukaryota > Metazoa > Arthropoda > Insecta > Hemiptera > Fulgoridae > Lycorma > Lycorma delicatula. Next base: position 125,532,499 of record NC_134461.1, on the reverse strand, counting down.
GCTGATTTGGAAGTCGAGAGTTACAGCGTTCAAGTCCTAGTATAGCCAGATATTTTTACATGGATTTGAATACTAGATCGTGGATACCGGTGTTCTTTGGTGGTTGGGTTTCAATTAACCACACATCTCAGGAATGATCGAACTGAGAATGTACAAGACTACACTTCATTTACACTCATTCATATCATCCTCACTCATCCTCTGAAAAATTATCTAAATGGTAGTTACTGGAGGCTAAACAGGAAAAAAGAAAGAAGTACTTTAGGAAACACATTTTATAAGTTCTCCTTCCTCTATTAGAAATATTCAGTAACCGTCTGTTTTCATTTATATTTCTACCAGTTTTCATCCCACTTTTAATTTTCCTATTAAAAAAGTATGAAAGATAAGAAGTCTAAATGGATAGATAATACAGGAATAAAAGTTGTAAGCGATTTATTATTACCATACTTGTACATCCATTCAACATGAGCTTGTCGACAGGTAAATTTCCAGAAATTTTGAAAACATCTGTTGTACTGATTTTCAAAGGCGGGGAGAAAAAAATGAGTAATTTCAGAGTAATATCATTGCTACCGGTACTGTCAATAATTTTAGGAAAAAATAGTCAAAGCTTGATAAAACAAATTTTTTTCAATGAAAATTAGTATGATTTTCAAGAGAGAAAAATACTAAATTTGTGCTATTGAACTTTATATAGATTATAGTGAATAATAAAAATAAAGGATATCAAGCGGCTATATTGTTTCTAGACATAAGGAAAGCTTTTGATATAGCCAATCATAAAATATTGTTAAAATAAATTATGGAAAGCAGGAGTTAGAGGGCTTTGTAATGCATGCTCTTAACAAATGATAGCCTGCAACAAAGTTTCTCAAGGGGTTGTAAAATGTGGAATACCACTGGGATCTATACTTAGTATTACATTGTTCATTATTTGCAAAAATGATTTATATAATGGAATTTTCAAGGGTAGAATAACAATGTTTCCTAATTGTAGGGTATTTAATTATGAAACAGAGAATGTGGAAATAGTAAAAAAGGACATAGAAGACTTGATTAGAATTAGCTGGTAGTTAACAAAGAATGAAATAACATAAAAGGCTCACCAAACTATTTAGAAAATATATTTAAAATGTTAAGTTAAAAAGATTTTGCTTATATCCAACAATATCACAGGTTAACATGATAAAATAATTAGGAGTGCCTCTAGATGAAAATATTACATCAATTGAGCATTTTAAAAATTAAAAAAAAAAAATTAGAAGTAGGTGTTCGTAATTTTATTTTTTAAAGAATTTTTATCCTCCAAAGGTATTAAAAGTGTTATGTCTTGCATTAATTGATTCAAGATTAATGTACAGTCTGTTATGTCGGTGAGGAGCATATTGTGCAAATATAGTACCAGTATTTATTGCTGTGAAACATGTAAGTAGAATAATTTCAAATAAAAATTTACTGGCAAAATCTTTTTCCATTTTTAAGAAACTTAATTTTTGCTCCTTAGGTATGTATACGTTTATAAAGTTAAAGAAGGATCTTCTTTAATATAAAGACGAAAAATAGAGTTAATAATGCATCTTTTTAATATAAAAATGTATAACTTACTTATCGATGAAATCAAGAAATGTAGGAACAAAACTAAGTTTAATGCAGAATTACTCTCCTGGTTATTTGAATTAGATAATATAGAGAAATTGTTGTTTGATTAATAAAATGCAGTGTCTGGAGGAAATTATCATGAAATAAGAAAATAAGGTTATATTGAATGGTGTGAAGTATGCTGACACTACAAAATGAATTAATTAATTATTTTAATGATTTTGTTATTCTAGTTTTAATATAATTCCCAACATGGAATATTCTATAGGAGATAGGTAATTTCTCATGCCAAGTGTTTTTGTGTTGAGTGTAAAGTAGTTTTAATTTTGTAATATATTTCTAAGATATTGTATTATGTAAAACAAAGTTTAAAAATAAATTATTATTATTATTATTATTATTATTTATTGCATTTCTCTACGTACCTATTTCAAAAATTTTATTATTTTGATTGTGTTTATTTTTAGGATGTACTGTGGATTTTATATAATGATCAACCACCTGCTGGAGAAAAAATTAATGTCGGAAGTCGCAAAGGTCATACGAAAGGGGTGGTTGGTGTTGATAAAACAGGTGGATTCTGGTTAATTCATAGTGTACCAAATTTTCCTCCAAGTGCTAATAATAGCAATCGTTATTCATTTCCTAATTCAGGATTAAAAAATGGCCAGAGTTTTCTTTGTATATCATTGTCAGCAAGCAATATTGATAATATAGGTAATTATTTTCAGTTCTTGATTATCTCATTATTTTATACAGTTGTAAAATAAAAGTAATATTAAGATAAAATTAACTATGAATTCTGATAAAGTTAATGATTAATTTTAGTTAAAATATTTAAATAATATTTATTTAAGTGAATTAATTAACGCTAAATTAATACGTATTCTCTCTGTATATTGTATTAAAAGGTATACAAAATTAATTATTATAAAGTATATTAATATTAATATATAAATGTTTATTTGTGATTTAATATCATTAATATATATCAGAAATGAAATATAAACCGATGAAATAATGATTTACATATTTAATGCATTCAGAAAATCTCAAAAATGCCCTTTGAATACTTGTAGAAGACAGTGTTTTATTATGCGTTTTCAGTTTTCTTTTATTATGCATTGAGCTAATCAGTTTGTTCTGTAAAAATATACTGCTCTCATGCACTGCTGGATATGGAATTTGAGCCTGTTTCTGGAGAAAGAAGACCAGATATCTGCTTTTATTAGTTCTGATTTTGCTCGACTAGACCATTTTTATTTATGAGGCAGATTAAAGTTAGATGGTTTGTGTCAATACACTGAAACTTGTGGTTCAGTGAGGTATGTTCTTGTCATTCACTTCTCCATGCTTTATAAAAAAAATTTATGATTTTGATATATTTATTTAGATGACCACTTCATAAAAGTTTTCTTAACTACCTTTTTATACTATTTTGTTCTGGCTTTATAGTACTTTTTAGAAATATCTGTAAAATTGGTGGGTATTTATAAATATCAAGCAAAATTTGTTTTAAAAACTTATGAAAACTTATATTAAAAATTTCAGCAGGAATTGATTATGAAGCAAGCTATTAAAATAAGATTATCACAAATATTTATTGAAATCTCTGTGGGTATTAAACAAATTATATTTTTGAAAGAAAGCCTTTGGAAAATGTAGTGATCTAAAACTGGCTGGCTTTTAATTAAAGCCAAATGATTACTAATGGTAGGTAAATCCTACCATTTAGTTGGCCATTTAATGAATTTCAACCTGTTAGCTAGTGAAGGATTCAGCACAGATCCTTCATTCTTTAAAGAACATTTAATCTACATTTTTATCATACACATTAAATAAAGTTAAAGGTAAGCGATACTTTTCTTCCTTTACTTTTCTTCCTAGGTCGAACCACCTAGTTTGTTCTTTCGTTAGTTTAACACCTTTTTACTGATTTAAGTACAATTCTCCTATATCTTTTAATCTTTTTTTTTTTTTTTTTTTGTCTTCAGTCACTTGACTGGTTTGATGCAGCTCTCCAAGATTCCCTATCTAGTGCTAGTCGTTTCATTTCAGTATACCCTCTACATCCTACATCCCTAACAATTTGTTTTACATATTCCAAACGTGGCCTGCCTACACAATTTTTCCCTTCTACCTGTCCTTCCAAAATTAAAGCGACTATTCCAGGATGCCTTAGTATGTGGCCTATAAGTCTGTCTCTTCTTTTAACTATATTTTTCCAAATGCTTCTTTCTTCATCTATTTGCCGCAATACCTCCTCATTTGTCACTTTATCCACCCATCTGATTTTTAACATTCTCCTATAGCACCACATTTCAAAAGCTTCTAACCTTTTCTTCTCAGATACTCCGATTGTCCAAGTTTCACTTCCATATAAAGCGACACTCCAAACATACACTTTCAAAAATCTTTTCCTGACATTTAAATTAATTTTTGATGTAAACAACTTATATTTCTTACTGAAGGCTCGTTTAGCTTGTGCTATTCGGCATTTTATATCGCTCCTGCTTCGTCCATCTTTAGTAATTCTACATCCCAAATAACAAAATTCTTCTACCTCCATAATCTTTTCTCCTCCTATTTTCACATTCAGTGGTCCATCTTTGTTATTTCTACTACATTTCATTACTTTTGTTTTGTTCTTGTTTATTTTCATGCGATAGTTCTTGCGTAGGACTTCATCTATGCCGTTCATTGTTTCTTCTAAATCCTTTTTATTCTCGGCTAGAATTACTATATCATCAGCAAATCGTAGCATCTTTATCTTTTCACCTTGTACTGTTACTCCGAATCTAAATTGTTCTTTAACATCATTAACTGCTAGTTCCATGTAAAGATTAAAAAGTAACGGAGATAGAGAACATCCTTGTCGGACTCCCTTTCTTATTATGGCTTCTTTCTTATGTTCTTCAATTGCTACTGTTGCTGTTTGGTTCCTGTACATGTTAGCAATTGTTCTTCTATCTCTGTATTTGAACCCTAAGTTTTTTAAAATGCTGAACATTTTATTCCAGTCTACGTTATCGAATGCCTTTTCTAGGTCTATAAACGCCAAGTATGTTGGTTTGTTTTTCTTTAATCTTCCTTCTACTATTAATCTGAGGCCTAAAATTGCTTCCCGTGTCCCTATACTTTTCCTGAAACCAAATTGGTCTTCTCCTAACACTTCCTCCACTCTCCTCTCAATTCTTCTGTATAGAATTCTAGTTAAGATTTTTGATGCATGACTAGTTAAACTAATTGTTCTGTATTCTTCACATTTATCTGCTCCTGATTTCTTTGGTATCATTACTATAACACTTTTTTTGAAGTCTGACGGAAATTCCCCTTTTTCATAAATATTACACACCAGTTTGTATAATCTATCAATCGCCTCCTCCCCTGCACTGCGCAGTAATTCTACAGGTATTCCGTCTATTCCAGGAGCCTTCCTGCCATTTAAATCTTTTAATGCTCTCTTAAATTCAGATCTCAGTATTGTTTCTCCCATTTCATCCTCCTCAACTTCCTCTTCTTCCTCTATAAAACCATTTTCTAATTCATTTCCTCCGTATAACTCTTCAATATATTCCACCCATCTATCGACTTTACCTTTCGTATTATATATAGGTGTACCATCTTTGTTTAACACATTATTAGATTTTAATTTATGTACCCCAAAATTTTCCTTAACTTTCCTGTATGCTCCGTCTATTTTACCAATGTTCATTTCTCTTTCCACTTCTGAACACTTTTCTTTAATCCACTCTTCTTTCGCCAGTTTGCACTTCCTGTTTATAGCATTTCTTAATTGCCGATAGTTCCTTTTACCTTCTTCATCACTAGCATTCTTATATTTTCTACGTTCATCCATCAGCTGCAATATATCGTCTGAAACCCAAGGTTTTCTACCAGTTCTCTTTATTCCGCCTAAGTTCGCTTCTGCTGATTTAAGAATTTCCTTTTTAACATTCTCCCATTCTTCTTCTACATTTTCTATCTTATCTTTTTTACTCAGACCTCTAGCGATGTCCTCCTCAAAAATCTTCTTTACCTCCTCTTCCTCAAGCTTCTCTAAATTCCACCGATTCATCTGACACCTTTTCTTCAGGTTTTTAAACCCCAATCTACATTTCATTATCACCAAATTATGGTCGCTATCAATGTCTGCTCCAGGGTAAGTTTTGCAGTCAACGAGTTGATTTCTAAATCTTTGCTTAACCATGATATAATCTATCTGATACCTTCCAGTATCGCCTGGCTTTTTCCAAGTGTATATTCTTCTATTATGATTTTTAAATTGGGTGTTGGCAATTACTAAATTATACTTCGTGCAAAACTCTATAAGTCGGTCCCCTCTTTCATTCCTTTTGCCCAGCCCGTATTCACCCACTATATTTCCTTCCTTGCCTTTTCCAATGCTTGCATTCCAATCTCCAACTATTATTAAATTTTCATCTCCTTTTACGTGTTTAATTGCTTCATCAATCTCTTCGTATACACATTCTACCTCATCATCATCATGGGCGCTTGTAGGCATATAGACGTTAACAATCGTTGTCGGTTTAGGTTTTGAATTTATCCTTATTACAATGACTCTATCGCTATGCGTCTTGAAATACTCCACTCTCCTCCCTATTTTCTTGTTCATCACGAAACCTACTCCTGCCTGCCCATTATTTGACGCTGAGTTAATTACTCTAAAGTCACCCGACCAAAAGTCGCCTTCCTCTTCCCACTGAACCTCACTAATTCCTACTATATCCACGTTTAACCTATCCATTTCCCTTTTTAAATTCTCTAGCCTACCAACCTTTTTTAAGCTTCTAACATTCCACGCTCCGACTCGTAGAATGTTATTTTTTAATTTTCTGGTGACCCCTTCCTTAGTAGTCCCCACCCGGAGATCCGAACGGGGGACTATTTTACCTCCGGAATATTTTACCAAGGAAGGCGCCTCCATTATTGTATATGTGAAAATGCAGAGCCACATTTTCTTGGAAAAAAAGCAGCTGTAGTTTTCCATTGCTTTCAGCTGCGCAGTACTCAGAGGACTGTTGATACGGCCGTTTAAGTCGTCCTGACTCACGCCCCTAACAACTACTGAAAGAGCTGCTGCCCTCTTTCAGGAATCATTCCTTAGTCTGGCTCTCAACAGATACCTCTCCGATATGGTTGCACCTTCGGTCCAGCTACTCTGTATCCCTGAGCACTCAAGCCCCCTCACCAACGGCAAGGTCTCATGATTCATAGAGGAGGCTTTTAATCTACTGTGTGGCTTTTAATATTTATTAAGCTTTAGCTTTTTCCCATTGGATATTGCTGGGTGCTTTCTGCATACCTATATAACATACTATTCACTTTTTCTTGTTCCTATGTCTAAATGTCTCTTACCAATAGTTTTTCTTATCAGCTCAAAATTCTTTCTGTAGATAGGAAGAAAATGAGAATTATTAAAAAAAAGTAGCCTACAAGAAGAAATAGAATGTAATGGTTTTAAAACATGGTAAAATTGAATGATATTAGTGATAAAATTGTTAATGACAAAGACTTAAAAACTATTAGAGTATGATATATTAATGCTTTTTTTCTGGATTATTAGCATGTATAGTTTTAGGTCCTGGAATTAGTAAATTTTCAGATCCTTTCTTTGGTGCTTCGAATTAAATAATTCATCACAACAGCTTCTTTTCAGTACTGTTGTGGAGTGGCAACAACATGTTAAAAAAAGATTGAGATGCAGTTATCAAACTTAGTTGAACAATATTTCCTGTTTGGAAAATAATCTTCCTGTCTTGTAAAAAATAATCTTCAGTAGTATCTTTGAATTTGTTTCAAAATTCAATAATTATAATATTACCAGCAGTATTGAAGATGATTGCTTTTTAAAAATGTTATAGTTTAAATAATATCATAAGCTTTTTGTTGACATTTTACAATAAATTGCATATTCTATAAGTATACAATATCGATTAATAAAATCTTACTTATCTAAATAATATTATAATTATAAAGATAAAAAAGCGAGAAAAGAGAAGTGTTTTTACCATATCCAGCTCAAAATGGAAGGGGGGTAGGCAGCTTTCTGAATTTTTCTTTCATGAAAACTTCTTTCATGGTGGAAGGATAGTACATAAGGTGGGGTGCTATGCAATATTATAGAATAACAAAAGGAAGAATAAAATATTTATTTAAGAAAACTAATTTTGTAACATTAGTTTGTAAGAATTTTCAAACTACAGCTTCAACAAAAATTGCTCCTTGTTAATGAAAAACTATTGTCAATGAGTGCTTAATGAAGCCATGCCTTTTTTCACTATCGGTGCTTCTTAGCCATATTTTAAGGGAACTAAATGAACGCTCAACAGTACTTGTGCTGGGCTGTGAAGGCAGTATCAGCAGAGCCTTTCTAATAGTCAGGAAAAACAATTCACTTTTTTAAAACCTCAATTATGTTTGGTACTTCCTGAGTATCATTCCACATTTTGAACCACAATTCCCTTTGTCCTTCAATGCCTTCTAAATTGTAGAAAATTGCACAGGATACTTTCAATCCATTCTTCCAATGAAACACCTCTCATGTTACTCAGACTGAAATTTATCAATGTAGATTCAGGTGATGTGTCTGAAGAAAATCTGACTTCTAAAGATGATGTGATGGAATCCAAGTAAGGAATTATTGGAGACCTTCTCCAAAATTCGGATGGATTTTTGGCTGGATGATTGCTTCTATGATTCTCTCAGCCACCAATGCAAGGCAGTTATATCAACATTCAAATGCATTGCAATCATCTGCTTCTTTTAAAACCGCAGTCATGACGTTCTCTGCATCTTCCCAATGAATTCGTAGCATGTCAAGAATAGTTTGAATGTGTTGGTTAGCTTTGACTATGTCACGTGTCTTCAATTGAAGTGAATATGCTACAGATTCCAGTATAGCAGAATACTTAGCAATTAATGCTGCTGAAACAATAAATGAAGATCTGCATGCCACGGCATGCATTTGATTTACATTTTTTTATTGCTGCATTTTCCTTTTCAGCTAAGGTCTGTAATGTATTAACAATATCAATGAGGTGATCCTTAAAAACACAGATGATCCTGTATTTCTTTGACCACCTAGCCTCACATAATTTAGTTGTGCTAACAATAATCTTGTATCATAAAATGCACTCGCGAAAAAAATGTGATTATCTGCTTGATAGTTCCAATTCAGTTTCCAATTTCTAGTTTAATGTTTAAGTCGTTCAAGACAAGGTTAAGCTTGTGAGAAGAATAATAGAAGTAGAAAGCTTTTTTTTTTTACTTTTGTCTACACACCTCCTTCTTTCCCAGACGTGGTGGAACATCTGTTGAAGCCTAACCCCACACACTTATCAGGGTCTAACTTTAAGTTTGTCATAAAACTTTCAATGGCTTTGGTCAATACTCATGGCTTTTAAGATATACAAAGCCTAAAAATTCTTCTTCAGTTTTGTTGGCCTTTTCATTGAAGAAATGTAATCCAATAGACAGCTGTTCTTTGCCAGAAATATCTGCAGTTTCGTCAGCTGTAAATGCAAGCTTTTTTAACCCTTATAATGATGTGCTTTCCCTGATTGTAGCGCCACGTAGATCAATTATTTCATTTTGGATGATAGGTGGTGATCAGTATGACACGTTTTTTGGTCCTTGCTCAAAGTGGTTTTTTTTTTAGGCATCAAATCACCTGCTTTGATGCCTAAATTCCATAAATCGATAAGCATGCCTTCATTTAGATTTTTGCCTCTGAGAGGTAAAAGGTGTGTGCTGGAAAAAATGATGCAACAAACAATTGAGGACAGTACTTTTTTGTTTTTTTTTATTAATTTTTGTGAGAACTGGTGAAGATGGATGTCCACTGGAATGCCCCCCATGAATGATTTTGCAGATTCCATTGCAGTCTGATTTCTATGGGACTGTATATATGAATTGTAATAATTGTGCACCTCCTTGTACTTAGTGAAAATTAACCCCACCCACCTCTCATTGTTCTGGCTGACGGCGAAAACAACACACAATATTTACAAAAGCACCTTTAAATTGCCTTGAGTAAGCTAGCCATGGTGAATATGTGTCCAACTACTGGTGATTTATCTTCTCTTGATGTATTTGGCATGTGTCACAAAATCATAGTTCTTCAAAGGTGCACAGACATTTTCCAAGAGACATTTTTTATTATCAACTGGCATAATGCTCGACAGGCCAATGAGTTTTCCAATATTATCTTCATGAAAACTGTCGTCTTCAATTTCACTTTCACTGTGTGGTTTGAACTGTAGAAGGTTCTGCAATCGCAGTGTTTGAACTAAAGGGTGAAAAAATAAATTTAATTTGACCAAGCGTTGATGTGGACACAAACATCGCATCTCGCTGCATTGGTTTGACAAGGAAGGTTCTAACTAACGTTTTTGTCAGAATTGAGTTTTATACAGTATATAACTATACTAGTTTAGCTTAATTGAAAAATATGACTCTTTCCATTACAATATTAAAAAACTATGGAAGAATCATCAATAGAAAGTATGTAAGAATTTTTTAAAAAACACTTTTTTGGATTCATGGACCCTAATACGGATATTTCCATATATCCTTATCATAATTATAAATTTGTCACAAGATAATTAAATGTCTACTTTTCTCTACTGACGAATTGAAGATAACTAGAAATGAACTGATTTTACTGATATAAAAACTGAGCAATTGCCTAAAACAATACTGGTAATAAGGCCACGTTTTGAAATATTTTTAATTGTTCATCAAAAGTATCCATATTTAGAAGAACGTAACAAAAATTATAAAGTTAAATCCGAAATTCTATTTTATGTTGAAAGATCCAAAAGGAATCCCCCTAGTGGCATAACAATTGGAAGAATAGAAAGATAACCAAAAGATGAAGAATAACAAATTTTAAGTTACACACTTTTAAAGCAAGACTGGCGCTTCTGTAAATTTACGGTACATACATTGCATGTTAAATAAAAGCATGTAATAAGCGTCACAGTAGGCTACTTACCAAAAAATGTTCTTTTTTTCTTTTCCTGTTTAGCCTCCGGTAACTACCGTTCAGATAATACTTCAGAGGATGAATGAGGATGATATGTATGAGTGTAAATGAAGTGTAGTCTTGTACAGTCTCAGTTCGACCATTTCTGAGATGTGTGGTTAATTGAAACCCAACCACCAAAGAACACCGGTATCCACGATCTAGTATTCAAGTCCGTGTAAAAATAACTGGCTTTACTAGGACTTGAACGCTGGAACCCTCGACTTCCAAATCAGCTTATTTGGGAAGACGCGTTCACCACTAGACCAACCCGGTGGCTCGTCCAAAAAAAAAAAAAAAAAATGTTCTAACATCCATTTGTTAAAATAAAGTGGATAGCAGATAGCCGGCACGAAAAAACAAATTTTACAGTCGTAAAAAATCACATACACATTTACATACTTACGTGAAAGTTATAATAGCACTGATTCTAACTCAAAATGTGTGCACTCTTATATATTTGGTAAATAACTTCTGAAGTATTCCTGCAAGTAAGATGGCACTGATATAAATTTTGTCATAGATGATACAAGTGCCCCTGTTTTGTAATTAGTTTCTTTCAAATTTGTTATATTATATATTATTTTATTTTTAAAAAATCTTTTCCATTTTTGAAGGAGGAGCAGTGGCCTCCCTTGTCACCACTGTATATGTTAACATCCATTCAAAATTTTGTAACTAGAAATAAACATGGTATTTAATTCTTTAGAAATTATATTTTTCTCAACATTCATTTTTCTCAATAATTGATACCATTAACGTGGTATACAATATATGTAGTTTATGTTAAAATTTAATTTTTAATTTTCAGGGACGCAGTTGCAGTACAATCAGATTAATGTATTCTGGAAAAATATAACTAAAGATCTTTCTGAACAGTATCCTAAACTTGCAGGTGCCGCAAATGGGACTAAAATAAAAAGGGCTCCTTGGAATAATCTTATCACACTAACATCTGTAGCAGGAAATGAATTCTATTCTTTTGCAAAATCAGCTAAGTTTAAAAAAGGTTTTGTTTGCTTTTGGTTTTTTTTTATACTTTATTATTGTGTAGCATTTGCTATTGATTTTGATTATTTTTATATTTATTATTAATTTTGTTCTACCTAATGTAATTCAAGTGTAGAATATATATAATTCAAGGCATAGATGGAGTGAATAGATGATACGTAAACAAATGTTAATGTATTAAGTAGGTGAAAAAAGAAAAAAAATCTCCATCAATTCTGTTAATTTAAAGATTTGAGATGTTCTGAATTTAGTTATCGTGAAATAAATAATCTGAGTTTGTTATTTGACCTGAAAATTATTAAAAATATAATAGTTTCTAGAAATGTCTCTAATATTTTACGAGAAAATTATGTAAAATTCAAAAAAATTCAGTCAAAAAACATGATTTTTTTAGGTTTGTCTAAATTTTATAAAGTAAGATTTATCAAAGTAGGATTTATTTTTTACTGAACTTTAGATAAATTTTCTCAGAATTAGATTCTCCTCAAAATTTATTACAAAATCTATTTTGTTAATTGGCATTTTAAAAAAATTACTTATGCCAAACCTAAAAATTTATTTTCTTTTATTGGAATTATTTTTTTGATGTTATTATTTTGATGCTGTATTATTTATAAAAACAAACAAGCAGGTATTTTTCTCATAAAAGCTTTCTTATATGAAAGTTGTTAAGTTGTTCTGATCACATGTTACATGTCATTATAGCATTTAATGTTTAGGAACTAATAGCAATGAATTTTTTTTTTTTTAATGATTATCATTGTGGTTATAGTTCTCAATTTAGTTTACATTCGCTTTTATATTGTATAAATTAGTTCTGTAAACTGGATAACTTTATATTTTTACTGTGAAGTACTACTTATATTAGCAATAAGATCATAAGTTTTTACGATTGTATTTATTTGTCTATGCATAAATACACAAATATTAGTGATAATTGTAGTTGGGGAAAGATGGCAGTTGAAAAAGAATTGCAAGAATGCCTAACAATTGACACAAATGTCTAAAAATGTTTACTAAGTTGAATTGGTATAACACATCTATTGCACAGAACTGTATTATAATGTCTGGGCTATTGAATGATATTGAATGATTTCTGCTATCATAAAAAAATGACTAATAAATTAATGTAAGATTTTCATTTTTAAAGGTAAGAATAAGACTTTTCAGTCCAGATTATCATCATCTAGTGTCCTGCCTGATGGCCGATCCCTTACCCCACAACTGTCTCCATCCATTTCTGTCCCAGCCCTTCTTTGTTTCCTCGTAGTTTCCAATCTTCACCTTATTTATCAACTTCATACTTCTTCTAACTTGCTTCCTTTCTGCTTCTTCTGACCCATCCAATGCAGTTGTCAAGATTTTGCTTCCTCTAACCACATATCCTTACCGGTTTTCTTTTTTTCATGTACTTCCTGCGTAAGTGCCGTTTCTTTTTTAATACTATTCATTAAATTCTCATTTCCCACTTTATATGTCCATTTTACTTTCTCCATAGTTAGTTCTCAAAAGCCTCAATCCCATCCTTGTCCTTCTTCTTCCTTATACATAGTATTTGGCTAATCTTTTCCTTAATTCTAAGTTCAGACTTCTGCTATATAGAAATTTCCTCTTCTAACTGAAGGCTTCCTTTGCTATTGCTCTGTTTCCTTTTATCTCCGTTGCATTCTTCTAGTCCTCTGTCACTATAATAACCAAATATCTGTAATATCAGTCTAGATAAATAAATTAAAGTATTTCACATTAATTTCTGTTTGTTATTTTCAGATTTATATGAAGACTGGGTGGCTCTAGAACTGAAAACTGATTTATTTGTTGAAACATGGCTTAATGGCCGAGGACGACTAGATTCCAACTGTTCTTTAACATATAAGTTAGTATAAGTGTTATATAATTCCCAAATTTTAACAATTATTAGCTTATGCATAAAAATGAACAAATAAAAACAAAAGATCAATTTCTAAGATCTAATAACATGTTTTATGGGATGTAAGATTGTTATACTTTGGAATTTTAATAATAAAACCTGTGTTCTGTATCTAGTACTGCTTCAGAAGTACATTTGAAGACTGTGCTATAAATTTCATTACAATGTTAATTGTAAAGCATAAATTGTTTATCAGTGGCATTACAAACTATAATTTAATGTTTATTTACAAACTTTGCTCTTTGATTATAAAATAAATAAGCAAAGAAATTATCTTTGCTGTAAGCAATCAGAAAAGTAGCTGCATTCATTACTATCTATGAATTCCATGCTTCAAGAATATGTTATATAAAAGATTTTGATCAAATTTTCTTGCTAATTTTTATCTAAAGTTACAGGTTAAAAATAAATGTGATTTCCATTTATGATAATTTTGTGAAAACAATGGAATAAGGTAAATTTCTCACTAACATGTTTTGCAGAATTCGAAGGCTTGTTTTTAATTTATTAACTAGTACTTTTGTCACTGTTCTGCTGCATGTTTATTAATTAATCATAAATTAATTGTTAATTAATCACAAATACAAAAACATACAGTTACAAAATGTATTATGTTATAACTTCAAATTTTTTTGAACAAACCATTTATGTCCATTTTGTATCAATTAATTTCTCATTTACCACATTTATAATGGTATTGATTTTTATGAAAACTTGCACGAAAAATTAGTTATAAATATTATTTAAATTAATTTTACCATTTGCATAACATTTTTTTTTTTTACAGGATAGCATTCCCACAACTAGCAATTAAAACCACTAAAAACAGAGTGCATAAAATTTGCAGTAACAGTTTTGTAATTTTTAACATTTCAGTAGGGCTCTGCATTTCCTTTTACTTAGTGAAACACTTATCGATGCAGTTAAATTAAATACCCCCTTCAGAAGGGATTTTTAATTTTGTTTTTTTTTTACATTACTAAAGAATCTCTTAGTATTTTCCTATTGATTTAAAGGAGTGTAAATAACAAATTTAATAAGGAATCATTAATCTGTTTTCTTTCTCTATTTTCCTCAGTCTTTTTATGGTTGCATTAAAAGTAAATCACCTGATGTGCAAAAGCACCTCTCAAAATTGCTTTCTCAGAGAGTATTGTTGCTCACTGTATAACTAGTCTCCAAGGTAAAGAGATTAAAGAACATCTGAATTTCAGCGAGCTTTGCAAGCTGATGTGCAAAAATATATTTTTATTAGTAAAAAGGGAACAGAAAACTACTTCATATCTCACTTTCTGTAGAAGTCTGGTATGGATGCTTGTTATTCTTTATAATGGCAATGAAGTTCAGGAAGTGATTTGTGATTTATGTCATATCACCTTCATCATTATGATTGTGGTAATTAGCATATATAAAAATGAAAAAAGGATTTGAAATTTGAAACAAATTTTGTAGGAAACTTTTTTTTAATTTTGACTAAAGACATTCCTCCAGTATAATCAAAGATAATATAAAAAAAATCATGTTTTTGAATCTATTTTGTATAATACATTTTCTGTGGGAA
Organism: Lycorma delicatula; assembly: GCF_047948215.1. Taxonomy (NCBI): domain Eukaryota; kingdom Metazoa; phylum Arthropoda; class Insecta; order Hemiptera; family Fulgoridae; genus Lycorma; species Lycorma delicatula. The sequence continues at coordinate 125,517,349 of NC_134461.1, read as the reverse complement.
TATCCTTACTTCAAATAAAATAAGTTGTGGGATAAATTTTGACTAACAGTCATACTTTATTACTAACAGTAATAAATTTAAAAATAATTACTGACTACCATTCATTCTTTTTATAATGAATTAATTTGTCACTGGATTTCTTAACATAAAAAATTTTAGAACAGTGAACATCTAAAAATATTAAGTATATTTCAGTGTACTTAATTTTTATATTAAGTATCTAAATATCAGTATATTTACAAGATTGGTAGTAGAAGAACATCAATTTAATTTGAAAATATGTGATGGTGCTTATTACTATAATCAAACATTTTTAGTAGTATAGTCTACATGAAGACTATACTACTACTATTTGTTACATTACTCATATTTATTTTAGTGTTTTTAATTTTTAATATGCAGTTTAATTTTTAATTAAATAATTCAATCATGACTAAGTATGCAGAATCCTGCAAAAGTATTTTTATGATAAAATTAAGGTAAGATATGTCTTATCTCTATACTCTGTACTAGATGGTTCATATTAATAGAAATTAAAATATAATACTTATAAATATTTTATTTCAGAGTGAAAAATGTTGATAAAGTACAGTTATGTCAAGTAAGTCAGTGTTCAGCATTTGTTTCCAGCAAAGATCATTCTAAATGGGCTGTATCAGCGACCAAAAATAACCCTTGGTTATGTGTTGGAGATATTAACAGAGCTGTAAGTTCATTTTAAAATTATTTTTTTAAATCCGTAATGTGATATTTTTTATTTTATACAATTATTGATATTTTTTCTTTTTATGTTTTGATGTTATATTGTCTTATAATTGTAGTTACGATTTAGCAGTCTCAGGAAGGTAGTTCCTGGGAGAAATAATTGAACCTTGACCAGAATATTTTGAACATACAAATTAAAATTTTATTTCAAACTTGTTATGCAATATTACAGAATAGTTGATCACTAATGATGATATTTTACATATTATTATTGATACAAAGATAATGATTTAGATCTTAGAAATAGCAGGCATGGATTTATCTGACAGACTCTTCAGCTTTTTTACAACCTCAAGTCAGAAAAACAGAGTTTCTGGACAGTCCAACAGACAGGCGGTTGCCTGCCTACAACTAAAAGATGTCAGAATGGTTGTTGATGTGATTCCTTATGTCTATATCTATCCGATAAAGAAGGTTCAAATAAGGAAATGAGGTGAGTTTAGGAAAGTACAATGAACCCTATAGAGGGATTATCCCTGATATTAGCAGCTATTATCTAGCCCAGGACCACAAAAAATCAATTCAGTAATGAAGGTAAAAATTATGAGAACTTTGAAATATATGAGAACAGAAGTAATGGTATTAGTAAAAACCATTATAGTACAAATGGTGGGGATATTAGTCACCTAGATTACTTGCAATGAATTATAACATTTTGTTCTTAGAATATTAAGTAGGTTGAAATAAGTGGTTGCTCGTTGCAGATGTAGGCAGCTATTTGAAGGTAAAAATAGGTTCCTGCTAAGGATAACAATGGTGTGGAATTATTAACTAAATTAATACAGCAGTATCACCTTGGCTTTTATTTGTAAGTTGATATGTCTGGTGAACTGTAAAGTTTTTAATAAAAAGCAAGAGCAAAATTTTAGATGTGTTTCAGAGAAGGTACAAATGTATTCTTTGTTCAGGATGTTAACTGGAACAGCTAACCACATTAAATCAATTTAGGAATATGAATTATTATAAAGATTATGAAACATAATATTTATTTTATATGGATGAAAATGTATATTTTAATAAAAACATTTAATTAAATGTGATATAAGATGTATGAGGTAATCTATTATTAAATAGTAATTAATTAGTAAGTTTTATTTTGATAATTTATGAAAAATACATATGCATTTTCCTGAACTAAAAAAAAATATTTTGTTTAAGTAAATGGAAATAAATAATACAAGTTTATATATAATCAATCTTCACTGATATTGTTATAACCATCTCATTTTCTAAATGCCAATTTGTCAAATTGATGTTATGTACATTAGGGATTGAATAGTATGGTCAGAGGTGTATTTTAGGTTTGCTCAAACTCAAAGGCAGATTTTTATTTTTAACAGTTAAGATGCAGAAATAAATGAACATTATTTAATGATATTTATACTGTCTGATTTAGAAGGATGAAGTATTTGATGATCGTCATTTTTATAACTCATTTTAAAAACACTAGCTTTTGTAACTAGCCAGATGAAATTCATCCCAAGGAATATAAGTTACTGTTTGTGTACCTGATGATTTAGTACGGTTTACAGATAAATGGTCTCAGCACATTTGATAGATAAGGTTGATGATTTGGTTTGATTTGGTTAATGTTTGTATCTTGATGCATTTGTAACCAAGAAAATTGAACTACATACCTTTTTGACCAAGGAGGTTTTACTTTTGTTTTTGAATAAAACGTGAAGCCAATTTAAATAAATCTTTCTTAATTAGGATTTACCTCCAGATCAACAAAAAAATAGCAGAAGTAGCACTTTTTTTGTGAAATGCTATTTGATATCAATTTTACTTTATGCTCTAGATAATTAAGCTGTAATGATTGTTGAAATCAATCAGTTGTATGGTGCAGACCACAAATAACTGCATGGAATGATTTATTGTCGTGTAATTGTAAAGTATGGAAATTCACATTATTATCTTAGAAAATATTTACCAATGTCCTTCAAGAATCAGCATCTGTTGAATAGATAATATGTTTAGTAAACCATAAAGCCATGTTATCAAATTGATAATATGATTATTATCCAATTACATTTTTTTAATAAACTACATAATGGATAATATTTTAGTGGTAATTTAAAGTAAATTGGTAGATGATGCTTTGATATTTTTTTTATTTTTTAGTAACAAAAAAAATGTTACTGTTAAGTTGAAATAATTTACGATGCAAAATATTGGGATGTAGATGCTTTATTTTGGTATAATCATTTATTTGATTGCTGGGTGATTTTTGTATAGTCAACGTTGCCATGTCTTCAGACAGATTAACTGCTGAATTATCATCCCCATGTCACTCTTCTAGATATATAATGCATTATTTACCATTATCTTATCCAAAGAAAAAAAGAGGCTGTTGAAGACAAAAATGCATTTTTTTTTAAGCAAAAATGTTCTAATTTATAAAATATATATCCAAAATAAAGAAAACTGACCAATATTAGCAAGATTATAACCAATATGAAGTATTTTGATTGCTTAGTTTTAATTTGTATGTAATTCACAATAAATTATCACAAATTTAAAGCGATTATAGAGCACATAAAACTTTGATCAAATGCTGTTAGTCACCAGAAGTCCTTATTTTAAATAAAGTTAATTTTATTTTAATCAAAAATGAATATGAACTTTATTTTGTTTCTGTTCTTACACAATTTTTTTTAGCATTAAACAATTATTTGAATGCATTGAAGATGAAGGTGGAGAGAAAAATCTAATTTTTATTTTCAGACAAGGAAATTTATAGGACTATGATTAAAAAAATTTCATAGACCTGGAAAACTGGTTAAGTTAATAAAATTCTTATTTATAGAAAATAACTGTACTTTTTTCATGAAATTTTTAACGGGTACTTATTTTAATGAATGTTTTGCTTTATGATTTCAGAAATCACAACAATATAGAGGAGGAGGTACAGTATGTTTGAAAAATAGTTTAGTATGGCAAGCATATTATAAATCTGTTGTGAGTGTGCAAGCTTGTAAATTAAGTAAAATGTATTTTTCATTCACATGGAACTTTTTTTGATGGTTTGAATTTTCATTCAAACCTTCAGTTGTTTGTGCATAAGTATTTTAAAACCAATATTGAATAGCTATTATCGATATATAATTTATTTTTATATTTTTCAAATAAAGAAATGTACATGGACATTATATATGGGAAAAATAATTGTATTTATATTTTAATATGAGTTATGGCTCATTTTATCAAATGTTGATTAAATTATCTAACTTTCACTAGGTAAATGTAAATTTAAAATTGATACAGAAAAATGCTGAAAGTGATCACATTAAATTGAAAAATTAACAGTAAATTCTAAAAAGGTTATTTTTTTAGGACAAGAATTGGATACTGACAATAAAGTGGATGAAAAGACAAGTTTACATCAATGAATTGTACAACAGATAATGTAGGATGCGTGTTAATATCATGGTAGCAAATGTTGTTTGAGTATGTACAATCACCATAATTGGTTTGAATTCTGTACAAAGTGTTAGTTTGATTTACACTTAGTTTGATTATTATCTCAGTAGTTGTTGGGCTGATTAAATAAAGAGATAAGTTTTACTGAATTTAAAAATAAATATAAAACCAAGAACAAAAGATAAACTTATGAAATGGCACCATGGCAATAAATTAAAGTGTTTGCTATTAAAGTTTTGGGATTACCGCTAACTAATATTTCAGGACTAATCCTATCATATTAGAAATAGAATTAATGATTTCAATCCTTTATTTTGTAAAGCAATGTCTGTAATGGATTCTTTAATAGCAAAGGAATGAAGCTGTTTATTTTGGGCTTGGTATGTTATGTATATATTTACTGGGGGTTGGTGAAAAAGTTTCATTGTATTCTCTTGGTAAATGACTCTTGGTAAATGACAGATCATACATCTGTGATAATATTAATCAGATTTGGCAATACTTTTGGAAAATAACATACCACTGACTATTTTTAGAAAAATTGTGATTAACATTAGTTGATTTATTTAAAAGTTAGTGTCTTGAAAAAAAAGGGAAGAAATTCTTTATTCTGCATCATCATTTTACTGTTTTGATAATCATATAAACATAGTAATAAGGATTAATTATATTAATCCTGTTACTGATTCATTTCATACCCTGTCTTATAAGGTGGTGCATTTGATGAGTACTTCATTACAATAACGTGTATTGCTGAGAATAACTAGCATAATTGAGAAATTTAAAAATTATATGTAGGAATATGAAGTGTAAAAATTATGAAACATAATATTGTTTATTTTGTATGGATGAAAATATATATTTTAATAAAAAGCTTTAACTAAATCTGATTTTAGATATATGAGGTATTAAGCAGTAATTAAGTAGTAATTTTTTGATTTTGATAATTTATGAACTTGAAAATTATATATTTTTCTTAGCTAAAAAAATATTATTTAATTTAAGTAAATGGAAATAAATGATACAAAGTTGTATGCACTAAGTTGTACAATATCAGTAATCTTTCCTGATATTGTTACACTTCATTTCATTTTCTAAACAGTTATATTTCTTAGTGACAGGTGTGATATTTGTAAAAGATACCTTGACAATTTACGTTTGTACTGTAACTTTATACCTGCCACATTCATGGCAAGGGCCATCCAAGAATTTTTTAATTTTAGTCAGGTTCTATGTCATTTATGGATTACGGTAGGTATCTTGAAATAAATAAATAAATACCTTTTGGAAGGTTTTTTGGTTTAGCTTTTCCTCTTAAATGTTCAACAAGTAATCTAAAAACTAGATTTCTTTTCACTCTGACAAGCGTTCATCGTTTACACACATATGATAGTTTGCTAGCCTGGATGTAATCTGTGAATTTATTCTTGAGTATCTAGTAGTTTTACCTTCTTTTTTTTAATAAAGAAAAACAGAGGTTCGTCAGTGCCAACACTATCTTTCATACGGTTTTAATCATGCATCACACTAAATGTACCTGTATCATCAATCTATTGAGTTGGACATAATCGAAAGCAGTATAACAAATTTATTTATTTTTTAGGTTATAAAGATTAATGAACAGTCAAGCTGGAAACTGGATAGAGAAAACCGGGTGAAATTTCCCTTTTATTATTATTTTTTTATTGTAACAGTAAGAGTGATTTTATTTTTGAATACATCATTGAATGATAGGTTGAGAAAAATTATCGGTGTTATAAGGCAAACCAAATAGTTACCAAAAAAGTCCCATCATCTTTACTGAAAAACTGATGTTCTGTGTTTCCTGGCAGTTCTGCTACATTTATGGCAACCTTTATACCTGGCTGTCTGTCCTTGACCAAAAGATATTCGGAAACGAACATGTAGCCCTATATTGATGTGATGTGGCTTGACTGGTGAAAAAACAGTAATATATATGTATTCGGGGCACTAAATGTTAGTGCACCCATTGCAGGGATGGTGCCATCATTTTACAGTCTTGATGATTTATTGGTTAATATTTAATAAATATTATTTATAGAGACGATGGATTTAATTTTCATTTATATTTAAAACTACTACTACTCTTTTAAAATTTCAAGATTTTAAAGAAAATGAAGATATCTAAAACAATTATCAAAACTGAAGGAAGAAAGCAATACACGCGTTGAAAAAATAATTTTAAATTATTTCAAAAGATGCTTATCATATATAAAAAAATTCTAAATAACGTAAAAGATTTTGGAAATAAAAAGTAATTTTTTGTATAGAAAAAGAAAGTTAGAATGTTTCACGAAAGATATTTTCAATTAATGTGTTCTGTTTAATAAATAAATCCTTTTTCTCTTAGACCTAAATAAGCATTATTAGTAGTATTGAATTTGAGAAATGAGAGTATGATTTTCAAGAGTGCATGTTAATTTTACACTTTTCTTACTCTCTCTCATATATCCATTAAGTTTTAGAACTTACTTTAAACAAAAATAAGTATCAGTACAATTATTTAAGGAAACGTTTGATAGAAGAGTCTTTGGAATTATTTTTTTCCTTTTAATGAAAAGTAAAAATGATTTTTAAATCAGCCTGATAAATTGTGGTAAAATTAAAAAAAACTATGACTTGTTTTTTGATTACATGAAATATACGCCATTCTGTAAGTTTTTTCAGATGTTGTGCAGCTCTACAGAAGTCTTTTATTTCTTTCATACTGTCTGACAAAATCTTTTCAGACAATCATATTCATTTCATTTATTCATTTTTTTTTACTGTTAATGTAGGAGCTGCACAGTCGGTCTAAAAAAATCTTGTTTTGAAAACATTTATCCTTGTATATAGAAAGTAAGTTACTTATTAAAAATTATTTTTAAAGTAATTAAAAATAGCGTGCATGTGCACACACACACACACCTATGCAGTACTTAGTGAAACCCCCTTCTTCGTACAGAATCTGAGGCTAATTCATATTTCAGTATTCCATAAATATATTAATTTACATTTACTTTGAATAAAGCAAAAGATATGCATTACATTCTGAAAAATATTGTTTCTGAAAAAATATCTTTAAAGAAATTCTTGTATATGAATGTTAACTTGTTACTACAAATGAGCACTTCCTTGGAGTTGTGTACTTTGCAACAACAGAATACCATTTGCAGTTTGGATTAGAGATCCGGGAATAGGTTCAGAAGTTAATTTTAAGAAAATTTTCATTCAGTAGGGTAGTTACAGGAGTTTAATTATAAATTATGTAAACAAGTATTTAGAGTTGCATCAATTTTGATTCTGGGTAACCTCTTTAATTATGGTATATGTTATATTAGTTAGAAATAGTGAAGCTTATATAACTTAGTTGTACTACTATAAAAAATATAGAATAAAAAAAGGTCCTAAAAAAAATAAAACTTTTATCAGTTTTATATTGAGTGTGGTTTTGTCAATCCCATTCTGATTTGAAAGGAAATGTTAGCGACAGCCTCTGGGGTACGAAAAATACAAGTTGTTTCTTTAAATCTGTAAGAGAACCCATAAACGAAATTTTTTCAATAAATTTTTTATTGTAGACTTCACCAGTGAACCTAAAGCAGGGTGTTTTTCCTTCTTCAATTTAAATGATCTAATGCTAAGCTAAAGCCATAAGATTTTCTGTTGAATGTGAAATACTCTTTTTTTAAAAATTAAAAGTAAAAAAATTAACCATAAAAATACTAATAACATCAGATTGCTGTGACAAATGGTAGGCGTACTGTACGCTAACACTGAAACACGAGTAAGAACTAGCTGTGGTAAATAATTAGTGGTAACAATAATTAAATAACAACAACACTTTGGACAATTTAGCTTAAACATACACAATCATACTTGCGTAATAAACATGTTCTAACTTATTACATTTCAGAAATGCGGCATTATTTATTTTAAAATTCTTCAGTCAACATTAAACCCTCAATGCCTTCTTCAACTCAAAGAGAATCAATACTTTAGACTAAGGATTAGATAAGTTAACCTCCTCCTGTCTGTAAGCAGGCACTTGAAGATATTTTATAGTTGTATCTCTGTCTAGAAGAGTAATTAATGTTTTTAGTGGTTAGTATTCTCTGCAGTGGTATGTTTGTGATCTTATGACCACACACGTAGTGTTAGATGGAGTCATATGTGAAACTTATATGACAGACTCAAACGGAGAATAAATAGATAACACCGTTTACAGCCAATGCGATCACATCAGAGTGCATTAAGTTTAGTAACTAATATCAAAAGTAATTGTATAATATTCCGTGTTTATTAGTTTTTTAATTTTCTTTATTTGTGTAAACACATAATTGGCGCAGTCAGTAGAACATTTCAATAAAAATAAAAATATATAATTTTTCTTCAGTATCAACTGTTAATGAAGTGAACTAAATAAATAGACATTTGGGAAATTAACGTATATAATTTCTTCGATTATTGAAAACAACATCGGCAGAGTTTGGTGGACTATCTGATCGATTCAAGTTTCAGCAATGTAGGAGAGAGGACATCTCTACAAGCCGTTCCAGTTGAGAGTATTATCAAATATAATCCTGATCGACAAGCCACTCATCGAAGGCACGACCAATCATCGGAAGGCAACTCTATATTGGAAACTCAACCGATCAGTGAATGCAAACCAATCAGCGAAGGTGATAAAATCAATCATCAACGACCAATCAGGGAGGGCAACAAATAATCATGAATATAATGATAAAAGTACTGCTATAAGTAAGGAAATATTTAAATAATGCATCAGAAACTTTGATAATTTTTTGATACAATCTGTCTATGTGTAATACAAGAAATATTGATATTAAGATTTAAAATTGCAACACCAGTGTTAGAAAAACAGGATTTAGACACAGTCCCTGATTTTACAGATGATGATTATAATATAGAAAATATTGATGATTTTAATAATAGAAAAAGTTGTGTAAATAGTGAAGACGTATTGCCAAAAATGATTAATGAAAATGAAGATAATAATTGTGAGAAAAATATGTAAATAGTTCTATATTGCCAAATATTAATGCTGATGAAAATTAATGTAATAATACTAATAATTTTTTTTTTTTTTGTCTTCAGTCATTTGACTGGTTTGATGCAGCTCTCCAAGATTCCCTATCTAGTGCTAGTCGTTTCATTTCAGTATACCCTCTACATCCTACATCCCCAACAATTTGTTTTACATATTCCAAACGTGGCTTGCCTACACAATTTTTCCCTTTTACCTGTCCTTCCAATATTAAAGCGACTATTCCAGGATGCCTTAGTATGTGGCCTATAAGTCTGTCTCTTCTTTTAACTATATTCTTCCAAATGCTTCTTTCTTCATCTATTTGCCGCAATACCTCTTCATTTGTCACTTTATCCACCCATCTGATTTTTAACATTCTCCTATAGCACCACATTTCAAAAGCTTCTAATCTTTTCTTCTCAGATACTCCGATTGTCCAAGTTTCACTTCCATATAAAGCGACACTCCAAACATACACTTTCAAAAATCTTTTCCTGACATTTAAATTAATTTTTGATGTAAACAAATTATATTTCTTACTGAAGGCTCGTTTAGCTTGTGCTATTCGGCATTTTATATCGCTCCTGCTTCGTCCATCTTTAGTAATTTTACTTCCCAAATAACAAAATTCTTCTACCTCCATAATCTTTTCTCCTCCTATTTTCACATTCAGTGGTCCATCTTTGTTATTTCTACTACATTTCATTACTTTTGTTTTGTTCTTGTTTATTTTCATGCAATAGTTCTTGCGTAGGACTTCATCTATGCCGTTCATTGTTTCTTCTAAATCCTTTTTACTCTCGGCTAGAATTACTATATCATCAGCAAATCGTAGCATCTTTATCTTTTCACCTTGTACTGTTACTCCGAATCTAAATTGTTCTTTAACATCATTAACTGCTAGTTCCATGTAAAGATTAAAAAGTAACGGAGATAGGGAACATCCTTGTCGGACTCCCTTTCTTATTAGGGCTTCTTTCTTATGTTCTTCAATTGTTATTGTTGCTGTTTGGTTCCTGTACATGTTAGCAATTGTTCTTCTATCTCTGTATTTGAACCCTAATTTTTTTAAAATGCTGAACATTTTATTCCAATCTACGTTATCGAAAGCCTTTTCTAGGTCTATAAACGCCAAGTATGTTGGTTTGTTTTTCTTTAATCTTCCTTCTACTATTAATCTGAGGCCTAAAATTGCTTCCCTTGTCCCTATACTTTTCCTGAAACCAAATTGGTCTTCTCCTAACACTTCTTCCACTCTCCTCTCAATTCTTCTGTATAAAATTCTAGTTAAGATTTTTGATGCATGACTAGTTAAACTAATTGTTCTGTATTCTTCACATTTATCTGCCCCTGCTTTCTTTGGTATCATAACTATAACACTTTTTTTGAAGTCTGACGGAAATTCCCCTTTTTCATAAATATTACACACCAGTTTGTATAATCTATCAATCGCTTCCTCACCTGCACTGCGCAGTAATTCTACAGGTATTCCGTCTATTCCAGGAGCCTTTCTGCCATTTAAATCTTTTAATGCTCTCTTAAATTCAGATCTCAGTATTGTTTCTCCCATTTCATCCTCCTCAACTTCCTTTTCTTCCTCTATAACACCATTTTCTAATTCATTTCCTCCGTATAACTCTTCAATATATTCCAACCATCTATCGACTTTACCTTTCGTATTATATATTGGTGTACCATCTTTGTTTAACACATTATTAGATTTTAATTTATGTACCCCAAAATTTTCCTTAACTTTCCTGTATGCTCCGTCAATTTTACCAATGTTCATTTCTCTTTCCACTTCTGAACACTTTTCTTTAATCCACTCTTCTTTCGCCAGTTTGCATTTCCTATTTATAGCATTTCTTAATTGCCGATAGTTCCTTTTACTTTCTTCATCATTAGCATTCTTATATTTTCTACGTTCATCCATCAGCTGCAATATATCGTCTGAAACCCAAGGTTTTCTACCAGTTCTCTTTATTCCGCCTAAGTTTGCTTCAGCTGATTTAAGAATTTCCTTTTTAACATTCTCCCATTCTTCTTCTACATTTTCTACCATATCTTTTTTACTCAGACCTCTTGCGATGTCCTCCTCAAAAATCTTCTTTACCTCCTCTTCCTCAAGCTTCTCTAAATTCCACCGATTCATCTGACAACTTTTCTTCAGGTTTTTAAACCCCAATCTACATTTCATTATCACCAAATTATGGTCGCTATCAATGTCTGCTCCAGGGTAAGTTTTGCAGTCAACGAGTTGATTTCTAAATCTTTGCTTAACCATGATATAATCTATCTGATACCTTCCAGTATCGCCTGGCTTTTTCCAAGTGTATATTCTTCTATTATGATTTTTAAATTGGGTGTTGGCAATTACTAAATTATACTTCGTGCAAAACTCTATAAGTCGGTCCCCTTTTTCATTCCTTTTGCCCAGCCCGTATTCACCCACTATATTTCCTTCCTTGCCTTTTCCAATGCTTGCATTCCAATCTCCAACTATTATTAAATTTTCATCTCCCTTTACGTGTTTAATTGCTTCATCAATCTCTTCGTATACACACTCTACCTCATCATCATCATGGGCGCTTGTAGGCATATAAACGTTAACAATCGTTGTCGGTTTAGGTTTTGATTTTATCCTTATTACAATGATTCTATCGCTATGCGTTTTGAAATACTCCACTCTCCTCCCTATCTTCTTGTTCATCACGAAACCTACTCCTGCCTGCCCATTATTTGACGCTGAGTTAATTACTCTAAAATCACCTGACCAAAAGTCGCCTTCCTCTTCCCACCGAACCTCACTAATTCCTACTATATCCACATTCACCCTATCCATTTCCCTTTTTAAATTTTCTAGCCTACCAACCTTTTTTAAGCTTCTATCATTCCACGCTCCGACTCGTAGAATGTTATTTTTTAATTTTCTGGTGACCCCTTCCTTAGTAGTCCCCACCCGGAGATCCGAACGGGGGACTATTTTACCTCCGGAATATTTTACCAAGGAAGGCGCCTCCATTGTTGCTATGTGAAAATGCAGAGAGCCACATTTTCTTGGAAAAAAAGCAGCTGTAGTTTTCCATTGCTTTCAGCTGCGCAGTACTCAGAGGACTGAGTGATGTTGATACGGCCGTTTAAGTCATTGTGACTCACGCCCCTAACAACTACTGAAAGAGCTGCTGCCCTCTTTCAGGAATCATTCCTTAGTCTGGCTCTCAACAGATACCTCTCCGATATGGTTGCACCTTCGGTCCAGCTACTCTGTATCCCTGAGCACTCAAGCCCCCTCACCAACGGCAAGGTCTCATGATTCATAGAGGAGGATACTAATAATATGTTGCCAAAAATAAATGAAGATGATAAGTATATTATTGAAGAAATGTATAATGATAATAATATTATAAATGAAAATAATAATGATAATTTATTGCCAAATAGTAATAAGGATAATATTGAAATAATGACGACGTTAGTGAAATAATCACAGAAGATATTATTAATAAGTTGCCAAAAACTAATGATGTTATATAAGAAAATATAAATATGATAGGAATAATAAAAATACGTTGCTGAAAAATATGAAAAATACGAGAGATTATGAAGATAGTAATAAAATGAAGAAAGAAGTTAATGAAGCGACGATAAATATTTGTATTAAGTTGCCATAATATTGAAGTTAATGGAATAAAAATAAGTGCTAATGATAAAAATAATTATTATAATAAAATGGAAGTTAATATAATATTGCCAGATAATACATGCAATATTAGGAAAAAGAAAAGTAGTAATATAATGAATAAAAGTAGGTGCCAAAAATTAAGAAAAATACAAATAATAAAAATATTAGTAATAAAAGTGGAAAAAATATAGGAAATAGTAGGAAGAGTACTAGTAATAATTTTAATTTAATTAATCAAATGAAGAAGCTAGATTTGTCAAATATTAGGACTGATTACATGAATTGGAAGAAGGGGAAGAAATAATTAAAATATATTAAAACTTGGATGCAGACCGCTCTCAAAATAAAATAATTAATTTTATGAAGTACAGAAATAATTGAATTTAAACGATATCCTATATTTGACTAAAATGATACTATGAAAATAAAATAATTTGGTGTATGATGAAAAATAAAATTCACTTTTAGGAATACTTAGAATATATACTGTGAAGAAAAATATATTAATTGCAATTAATGATAATTAACGATTTTAATGAAATGATTATACATATTAAGAATTATTAGCGATTGTTTAATTTAAGTATTCAAGGTATTAAATGTTACTAAAATAATATGAATTAATTTTAAGAAAATTTACAAGTATTAAAATAAAATAAACGTAGAAGAATTAGCTTATGCACTATGGAAGGAAAAAAACTCTATTTATTATGTTATATTTAAAAGTTATGTAAAACTATGTAAGTTATGTAACATTATGTAAAAAGGATGCATAAAAAACATGTAAGAATGAGATACTTTCACAGCTGTTTAACAAAGATTAACTGTCACGTACATTAGATAATAATACTAAGTCTATATTATAACGAAATAGCTATTTACAGCGTATAATAAAATATAATGTTAGAAAATAATTTAAATACAAGTATTAAACTTAGGAAAATATGTATATGTTATGCATGCACCCAACACAATTATTTGAAGTAAACGTATTACAATGAATAAGTGCTATTATAAAGATTATTTTCAAGTATTTGTTATATATATTATCAATAAAGAAATATGTTTATTTAAAGAGGAATTGTTATATAAATAATTGTTAGGAAATCAAAATGCAGATGGTGATCACGTTATTGAAAATCTAAATAAAAATTTAGGAAATAACCCCAGTTGAAGTACAAACGAAATTGATCAATTACCGAATGAAACATATAGTTTATATTTTTCACAATTAGATAATCAGTGAATGGTGGTAAATATAGATGAACCCCAATGAAACCCAACAGGTAGAAAACCAGTTAGAAGACAGGTCAAATCGAAGAAGGTAATGACTAAACAATACACACAAATTTTGAAGGTAATATACCAATATCTGATGAACCCATTAATTATAGTAAAACTCAAGTAATATTGAAATTAGTTAAAAACAGTCCAAGAAAAGTTAAAATTCAAAAATTATTTGAAAATACTAAGACAAGAATAAATGTAGAAATATGTGAAAATAATTTTAACCAAGACAGTTACATTTGTTAAGGAATGTTTGATACCAAATATAAAATATAGTTTGTACTTTGAAGATGATTTTTATGAAAGATTTACAACTGTTTTAGCCGAATATTTTACAAGTAGTCAATTGCAATTAGTTAAGTATAATAGTAAATTATTGAATATTTTTAATAATGTTGAATTATTACAAGAAATAATTGAAAATTATCGTACAGGAAAAACGAATGTATAAGTGTATCAATGTGTAAAAGAAATATCAACAAATAAAAAAATATATAATTCTCCGGATTTAAAAGCACACATAAAGAACTATATTAATAAATGTGAAACATGTTTAAAAAGAATTATGAAAGAACCCCATTAGAATGAATTTAACTCCAACGCCTAATAAACCATTATAAGTATTACATATGGATAGTTTTCATTTGAAAAAAAAATTTTAACAATAATTGATAGCTTTTCAAGACATGCTTAAGTGTATTTAATTGTAGGTCCGCAAGCAACAGACGTGTCAGATAAATTAATGGATTATTTTACCCACCATGGAGTTTCCAAAATAATTACCTCTATAATGGTACTGCATTTAATAATAATGTAATTAAGGAATTAATGAAGTTACATAAAATAAAAATACATTTTTATAGCGCACAGCATCCATAGTCAATTGGCATTTGTGAAAGATTTCATTCCACGTTAAATGAACACATTAGAATATTTAATACTAGGAAAGAATTAGAAAATTAAAATACAGAAACAAGAGTAAAATATGCAGTTATTGTTTATAATAGTAGTATTCATTCAATTAATAAGCTGACCCCGTATGAAGTTTTGACCATGTTAATCCCAACTCGTTATCAGAAATAGATATAAAACAAGTAATGAATGATTATATTGATATGTATAAAGAAAAGGTTAAGAAATTTTATGAACATATTAAAGAAATAAATAAAAAATTAAATATAGGGTTGAAGTAAAGGTAAATATTAACAAAGAAGAATTATCAGAGATTACACGAGAAGTATATGCTAAAACAGTCCAGAAGCAAAGTAAAACGAAGAATAAATGTAATAAGGAGAAAATCAGTTTGATAAATGAAAGAAAAATGGCAGAATACATTTGTCTAATATTAAAAGGCCTCGTAAAATAAAGAAAAAGGGTAAAAGTATTAATCCTTACTTAAATTCTGTAGCCGGTCCTTCCTATTTCTAGAGCAGAATGAATAACATAAGCTGAATGCATATCATAATTTTATACATCGTTATAAAAAACAATATTTTAAGCATGTACTCATTAACATTATAACATTACAGAATACAATAATAGAATCTGAATAATATTTATGAAATTTTGTTAAAATGATGTATGTGAACATATATTAAATTATGTTTACAATAAATAAGTTGTATAATGTAAGCAGTAGAACAGATTTTTTTTTACAGAAAATAGTAGTAATTACAGAGATATGAATGATTATGTAAGATTTATTAATCATATCAAGCTTGTAATATAAGAAAAGTTAGAAGTAATATTGTTAAGTAATAATACGTGTAGAAAAAAGGTGTAATGAATGGTTTAGGTTCAGTTATAAAAATTAATTCAGGTAATATGGATGCTAATGATGAAATAATTTTAAATGAGATAAAATATTATAATCTATCAAATAAATAATCAATATACTGTAAATGTAGATATTGTAAGTGAATTTAATAAAACGAAGATAATTGTAGCGAGTTGAAAAATCAGTTTCAGTTGTTATTAATAAATAAAAATGTAAACGATTACGTAAAATTAGTAAAAATCAAGAGATTTTGTTAACCGATTAAATATTATATAATATTGAATTAGCCTTGTACAATATACAGAAAACATTTTGTAAGTTAGGAACGCTACATCCAAGTATTATATTGCCGGCCTCCGTGGCGCGAGTGGTAGCGTCTCTGTCTTTCATCTGGAGGTCCCACGTTTGAATCCCGGTCAGGCATGGCATTTTCACACACGCTGCAGATCATTCATCTCATCCTCTGAAGCAATACCTAACGGTGGTCCCGTAAGTTAAACACACACAAAAAAAGTATTATATCCACAAGATAATTATTCAACGAAATAATGAAAATATCTAAATAAAATGATCGATTACCATTACAAACTAAACTAAGTAATATTTGAGAATATGTTAAGAATTAGTTGTAAGATTAGTAACCACAAATAATAAAGAGCCACTGGTTCTTTTCCTACACGTTCTTATTCTGTTAAAAGACAAGAACAACGTCGTGTCGCTTACGAGGACAATGTAATACATCACGTTCAACGTAGCCCGGGGCTTAGTACTAGACGATTCAAATCGCATTGGGTTTGCCGCACAGTTAGTATGGTGATTACTTAACAAAGAAAATCTCTACCCGTACCATTATCAGAAGATTCTAAATTTACGCCTGGCGACCTTGCATTGCGTTTAAATATTTGTCACTGGCTTCAAGAAAACCGCCATTAAGTTCCATTTTATTTGTTGATGAGGCAACATTTACAAGAGATGGAATTAATAACTTGGAAAATAAACATCACTGGAATTTTGAAAATCCACATGCCACAGTAGAAAACGGTTTTCATCACAGGTTTTCTGTTAATGTTTGGTGTGACATTATTGATAAGCATACGATCAGACAGTTTATTTTCGAAGGTCGCCTTACGGGAAACGAGTATTTAATTTTTTTAGAAAATAATCTTCTTTCTTTTTCCTGTTTAGCCTCCGGTAACTACCGTTTAGATAATACTTAAGAGGATGATATGTATGAGTGTAAATGAAGTGTAGTCTTGTACATTCTCAGTTCGACCATTCCTGAGATGTGTGGTTAATTGAAACCCAACCACCAAAGAACACCGGTATCCACGATCCAATATTCAAATCCGTGTAAAAATAACTGGCTTTACTAGGATTTGAATGCTGTAACTCTCGACTTCCAAATCAGCTGATTTGGGAAGACGCGTTAATCGCTAGACCAACCCGGTGAGTTTGCGTTCCAGCCCAGTTTTCTCAAAAACCACTGCAAATACTATTCTGAAACCTATTTTTACTCAATTTTTTCAGGTCAAAAATCGTAACAAACCATCAAGCGTACCCCTTAATTTGGGTTCATAGAATTTCAGTATGGATTTATTTGACTCTTTGCCCAGGAATCGTGGCAAAATATTTCGCCAACCGTAACACGCTAGCAAAGCATTTCCGGATCATGTTTATATATATTTTTTCCATTATTTTCACTGGCAGAACTCGTCCTGAAATTCTTTCCGATTCTTTGTGAAACATTCTGCATATATATATATATATATATATATATATATATATATACGCTTTGACGCCACGTAGCACGTACTAAACTTATGGTAGCCCTGAGAAGGGCTGTTGTCGTCGAATGGCTTCGACGGCTAGTAAATTCATAACGTTGTGGTGGCCCTGAAAAGGGTCGTTTTTTGCGTTAGCTCTAAGAAGAGGTGTTGGGTCCGGAAGCTGGTCTCCGGCGAAATCGAGGAGTTGCGGCTCGTCCATTGAAGTCAGACCGGACTTTCCTTCAATGGCAGTTGGGTCTACACTACAGCGTGGCAGTGGTGGCCCCCAGAGCCCTGCAGTGTTTGCGTCGGTCGTCCTTCGCCGGCGCGGTCGAGGCGGTTCTCCCCGAGCGATACCACGCTGGGCCGGCTACTGCTGTTGAGACCGTGGCCAGGGCGATTGAAGCGGGAAGGTAGCTTCCGCGTTGAACGTCTCCCTCGGAGGGCCGGCCAGGCCTGCTGCTCCGGTGGTGATGTTGGTGTCCGCCGGGAGCTCCCACGTTGAGGCAGCCAGGGAACTTCTTTTGTCTTCTTCCATGTTCTTCTTCTTATGGTCTTCTCCAGATGGTGTTTGACGATGAATTGAAAATTTACTCTCGTGCACGCTTTTTTGTTGAAACCTGAGAGTGGTGGGGCTGCAGCGTGGCTATGGTGGGAGAACTGCGCGATGGGAGTGATGCTGTATCAGCGCTTGTATACTGTCCGCCAGCTCACATCGTTGCTACCGTGTTCGCCCGCCGATATTAAATTAGGCATATATGTGGTAACAATATATATATATATATATATCAGCCCCACGCCCTAGGCCCCTGACACGTTCGTTATCCTAAAGATTGTGAGAATATTAAATATTTTATAGATATTCATTAAAGAAAAAAGAATGTCTTTTTTCTTTTTTTTTTACCTTTTAAGACCATAATGGATCACTTTAGTTCATTTTTTTTTTGAAAGTTATTTCTTTTCTTGCTGATTTATTGTTTTTCAGCTTTTCTTCTTTGTCAGTAATTTCTAAGGGTTTCAGATCTTGCCCTTTCTTGTTCAGAGTACACCCGGCTAATTGTTTTCTTGGGTTTTGATAGGAATCTTGTTTCTTTATTTTTTAATTTCTCATAGTTTCCGGTTTTCATTTTTAGGTTTTTATGGGTTATGTCTAATTCCTCCATGTCTTTCTGTACTTCGTATAACCAGTTCGGTCTGCTTTTCTTGTTCCAGAAAAGTTCGATTATCCGTCTGAATTCTGCTCTCTTCCATTCCGAAAATATGTTCTATAAAGAAAATTATCTTCTTTCTAAATTTATTAGTTATCGGGATGATCGTTTTGTAAATCTCTTCGTTTGGAATAATTCAACAAATCCCGTCTTTTTTAATGTTTTTCCCGATGCATCGTCGTAGAATCTGTCTTTCAATCTTAAAATTAGTAAGTTTAATTCATTATATTTCAGTTACCATGGTGACAGAAATACGACCATAATCAAGTAAAAGGACTAATTTTTGTTTCTTTAATGAATATCTTTAATATCTTAACCCACAAGGGGATTAGGGCCTCGATCTGTGGCTTAAAACCTTTCCTAGGATAACATGAATGTATCCTGAAAATTTGAAAGCAATTGGTTATGGTTTTCGCGTGATGCTGTTGTAAACAAACAGATCCACAAACTTTTGCTTTTAAATATAAGAGATTATATATATATATATATATATATATATATATATTATTTTATTATTATAAAAACGCTGGCAAACTGTTGTATGATTTTCTTGGCTACGCCGGTCAATTTAGATGAATAGATTTTTCATTGCAAAGCTTTTCAATTCAAACATTAAGGACCACACTTTTATTAAAAAAAGATTCATTTGAAGGAAAATTTAAAAATATATTTTCAAAAGTGAAGTATAACTTTTATGAAAGCAATGAAAAAAAATTGCTTCATTTTGGTTTCAGAATGAATATACGTGTCAAAGATAGTTTAATTTTGATAGAAATTCTTCAAAAAAGATTTTTTGGATTTTACGTCCGGGGTTTCAATTTAAAAAAAAATGTTGACATTTCTTGATAGCTCTATATGTGAAGAATAAACTTTCAAAAATTGATTGAAAAATATTTAAGTAGAAGGAAGATAGAGCAAAAGAACAAAAAAAATATATTTCAATTTTAAATGATTGGGGTTGATATTTGAAAAAATATTTTTGGGTTATTTATTTATAAATGAATTGTAACAAATTTGCTTTCATAAAGTTTTCTCTAAAATCCTCTCAAGTAAATCCAAACTTTTTTCGCGATATACCCCCACCCCCTTAATGAATTTTGAAAAAATAAATTAATATTATCAATGTTCCATAAATAGAAAAATTGAAATATTTGAGCCAAATTTGAATAAATCGATTCTGTTAGTCCTGAGGTATAAGGCCAAAAGCAGTGCGACATACATATGTTTTTTTGGTGTAATTGAACTAATTAGGCCCTAAAACATAAAGATTTGCAATAAAAAAAAACCGATACCGCATTTTTAACATGATTACCACACTTTTCCCTTTAATTTTTCCGCCGAGAAAGTAAAATGTAAAAAAACTTGAGATTTTTCTAACACGTTTTACCAGAAGAAATATGGTAGAACGTTGTTTTCTCACGAATAACAGAAAAACACATATCTTTAATTTAAAATAAAATATACATTTTTATATTTTAGTTTTATTTAAAAAATAACCAGAGTTATGCTGTCCTTCAAGGTTTATCTGGGAGCTAATAGTCACTGACACTCTTTAAATAGTTCCCTTCTCTATGAATACGCTTAATTATCTGACTGGTGTTTCCTTTGCAAGGAATTATAAAAAGCTAAGATTGGAATTCTCATTGCCACGTGCGAATTTTTAAAAAGCTCTTCTTCTGTGTCACATATTACGCCTTTTAACGTTGATTTGAGTTTTGGAAAACGAAAGACTGTTTTTAATATACTCAGGATTAACGCTGATTGCAAGGCGCATTGTCGGGGTGAAGCAGTCGTGATTTAAAAGCCAAATTCGGGCCTCTTCTAACTGATATTTTTTTTAGTCTTTAAAACTTCGGTGTGATAATACCAGTTTACAAAGACTTGCAGCTGTTGAATGACACGTTTATTGTAAAAAAAAAGAAAGCTGCTAACATGACCTGTACATATGATCAACCTTGGCGAATTTTACCAGTGTAAGGATCAAACTTTCGTTTCTACATAATAGCCGTATATATTGTTTTATCATCCGTTTACGATTTATTTAAAAATGTTTCTTTATAGTTGACACAATTTAATAGCAGTTGACAGACCATAAAACGATGATTTCTTTGATCTAACGACATCAGCCAGGGCACTAACATTGCTGCGACCCCCTCCCCCACCAATTTTTCTTTAGTGTATCTGTCATGAGCCAGTTGAAATGTTCTCGTCGGCTAGTTCCCATGTAGTTAAACTACAATTAAATCGCACAATTTCTAGCAGTCAAAGAAATTGAAGGGTTGACAACCTTTCTCAACATCGCCCATAACATTATAAACTGATAGTCCAGTTTTAATTTATAAATAATCATGTGTGTAGCACCGAGTACATCTTAAAAAAATCCCTTTCGGCACGGCGGAAGTAGATATCACCGGTGCTAAATAGGGGATAAAAACGATTTCCACTTTACAGTTAAGAAAAACTTTAAATTTACTCAATACGATAATGTTTGCATCTAAAAAAATATTTTACATGTTCAACATACGACAAGCCCCCATCTTTTTACAATTTCACCAACACCTTGTCGTAAGGGTTGGTCTTATCAAAAATTGTTTCAGACAAACGTTTTAGGTAATATTTACAGGATTAACGACCACTTTAAACCGATTCGATACTGTGCCTATTAAGGGAGTTATGATTTTTTTTGTCTTCGAAACCCCATCTTTTCCACCCCCTGGGCCAATCGTTGATGACATTAAAACCTTTACTTGGATAAGTTTTAGGGCCTCATCCAAAAGATAATAGGAACTTTAAACGAGTTCGATATTATACTTAATAGGAAAGTTATAGCGATATTTTATTTTTTCGAAAAGTCCTATTTCCACCCCCATGATCCGATTTTTCCCATTAATGAACTCGACCGAGTTTTTGGGTCGTTATATTTTATGTATCAATTTGAAAGTGATTGGCGTAAAATTATGACAATTATTGTGTCCACAAGAAAGTAAAAAAAAAATATATATATATATATATATATATATATATATAAATGTATATATAAACTTTTGAACTGACGGTAGTTTTGGGGTCTGGGGGATGTGAAACGCGAAGATATGTCGAAATTTTCTGCAAGTCGAATCATGATTTCCATTACAATAGGCAGCTTTCTTACGAAATCTACCGAAAATTATCATTAAATTTTCATTAATATTGTTTCTGTAAACGGGTACTTCGAGTACGGGTAACGAGATACCCGTAAATATGTTGTTCGAATAAACTTGACTCGTAATTATAAAGCGAAAACGACACAACAAAACACCGTCATAGCGTACGATACAATCTACATATTTGCTCTTTAGTATAATCTGCTGTTGCCGTTTCGCTTACATACCAACCGCACATCAGTAAAATTCCCTGTAGTCGCGATATTGATGAAATCCGGTTATTTTTTGAATAGAGTTTATATTAAAATTTAAGTTATAGAAAATTAATTTAGTTAATTTTTTTCTGAATTAAAAAACATCGTAATAGATCTTTACGTTGGATTTAAGCTACAAAAACAAAAATTGTGAATAAACGGCTTTCTTGATAATATTTTCTTTGACTATAGAAGTGTGACTTTAGAAGTATTATTTTCGTGTTAGTGTGAACTAAATATCCTCGCTGCTCGCACTTGACTGTAATTAGAAGAGATAGCTTAGATGTTAATTGATTTTTTTTTATGAACAAGGAGTTCAGTATTTTATTACTATCAACAAAAAAGTAAATACAACTCCTATTTTATGATTATATTATTATTCACCGGTTCTAAAAGTATTATTTTTGATCTGTGACACAATATCAGAATATAATTCTGAATTAATTGTAACAATTAGAAGAAAGTAAATCTCTGAGGATTCAGTCATGTTTAAGGTCCTTTTTTAAAATGTATTTAAAATTAATAATATTATTAAAAGATATAATATACCTTAATATAATGTCAACTTACATATAACGCCAAACACACGTGTTTTGTAGTATTTAAAAACATGTGATCATAACAATTCATTATTTAGATTTGTCAGTTTACTTTTGTTATGTGTTTATATACACTAAGTTATATTTTTTTACCAGCCGTATTATTAATTATGTAAAAAAAGTAATAAGATAAGCAAAATTTCTTTTCTTATGAACTCGCTTACCTTCACAAAGTATGAATCCAGACTCAATTGAATCAAATATTAGTGTAAGTAAGACTATGAAGCAAATACTGCTTTACTTTGAAATTATTTTGCCTATTTTTTCACAATTAAATCGACCTTTTGAGTCTTCTTGTAGTAATCAATCTTAGGATTGGTTTGCAGCAGTCCCCTTTTCCAGGCAGTTAGTTCTATCTTGTTGGGTGTACGTTTTACACCCAACATTCTGTATAGTTCGTTTATTATATTGTAGTCTTGATCTGGCTCTTTCATTGTTTCCTTCATTTGTTCAATATATTTCTTGAGTTGATTTTTAACACATCTCTAACCCCAATGTTTTCCTTTTTTATCCCCAAAGATCAGTACGTTTATTAAATGTATATTATCGCTCTTATTTAAATATATTAATAAATTTAAAAAATAAGGAAATAAAGCTGATACGATTACTCCGGAGCATCCCTTTTATCAATGCATCCTTTCGTTTAACCAAAACGGTAATTGTTAAAAAAAAGCAATATCCTACAAATCGCCTCATGGCCGTTCTACTTACTGCATATAGGTTGTACGCGTTGGTTTTCAAAATAAAAATGTAAGTACATAGAGCAAACAAACCACCTCACCATGTTAATGGTTTCATAACCCATAAGTATTTATTCACTAAATTGTTTATTGTTACATATTTTCTTTGAGTTTTTTAAGAATTATAAAATTGCCAGTTGTCTACTAACAGAAAAATTTAGCGATATTTTACATTAAATTTCTATGATAATAAACAAATAATAATTCAATTGAGTTAACATTATCTGATTGCGAGAAATCCGTAGTGCTGTCAGTATTAAGAGTATTAAGTGATAACGATGAGAGGCTCCATCTTTTTTCTGTTAGATTATCCTATTTCCTATAATTTGGTTCAACAGTACCGTTACATATTTATACAATTTTTCCACCCATGCTGGTCCGTTTTATCGATTGCGTTTAAGCATAAATGTTTAACATCAGATATTTTAAAAGTAGTTTTTTCTGATGCTTCGTAACTTTTGATCGAGCGAGTTCACAATGATAGGGAGGTAATCGAAGCACGGTTTTACCACTAGATCTCGTTAACTCTTCAATTTTATACGCATTTAATACGCGAAACTCTTTTTGATAATTTGATCTTAAGTTCATCTTCAAAGTCACTCATTTTGAACTAAGCCACATTTTGATATTCTCTTTCCAAGACACGGATAAATTTGTTTTCCTTTTTACATGAATGACAAGGAAGCATTGTTTAAGACAGTAACCGAATTATCTTACAGAAGTGCTAACACATCGCTAAACAATTTCTCAAAATACGTTATGATAGTCTCTTGTAGATTTATTTAAAAAATCTAGAGACCACCATTGACAAAACCGGTGTTTACTGCCGATATGCGTAATTATAAAGCCTACTTTTACCCGATGGAGCCATATTACCGGTTGATAAGCCACACAGAAAGGCTTTTTGAAACAAAAATCTTTTCAAACGAAACTTTTCGTGTGGACGTTGTTGACCCAAGTTTTTTCGATAGAATATATTCTACAGCCTTCTTGCCTCATTTTCTTTATTTCAGTGAAGTGTAATGTCTAAGCCATATAATTATATCATTCCTGCCAGTTAAATAATTTTTCCGGTCCCGTTTTTCGTATTTAAAATTCATACTGTTTTCCAATTTATAAAACGTTCTTCGGAATTCAGGTAGATCGTTATCGTCATTTACAACTCGTAACACTTGTCTATTGCAGGCAGTTCATTTCGAAACTAAAATTCGTGTACATTTTTATTAATAGCGGTTTTTATAGAACTTTAATTTTTTCTTCGACTGACCTGCGCAGATTCGTTTTCTTAAAAGACCGTAATCATTTGGAGATTTATATTCGCAATTCATCTTTTACACTGAAGCAGCACAACTTTCACTGATGTTAGCAGGTTTATTAACCACATCCGAAATCAACGCCGTTGGATTACTCTGTAATTCGCCGTTGTAAACATTTAAAACGCATTTTTCGGAGAGGATATCAATAATCATGTACTATTATCAGCTGAATCTGAATCGGACATGATATCAAAATAATGGTATAACTCAGGTCGTACAAACACCAGTCCTAGGAATACGCTAAATGCACGTTACAATAAATTTAAAAAAATTTAATTTTATTAACTTTAAATAACAGAGTAAATAAATAGATGACAGAAATAAAAAAAATTTAACACTAGAACAAAAAGAGTGATCATATGAAAAGATCATCAGCGGTTTTAATAGAACTGAGAAGGCATAACATTTGATTACTTGACTACTATATCATTAATTATACAGTGACTATTGTTGTATATAGATATGACTAGCATGGTCATATCTATATACAACAATAGTCTGTGTAGCATGAATCTCTTTAAAACAGAAGAGCAGAAGATACCCCCACCCATGTTATGTAAATACTCTTTAGGTGTTTTTCTGCGACCCACCGGGTTGGTCTAGTGGTTAACGCGTCTTCCCAAATAAACTGATTTGGAAGTCGAGAGTTGCAGCGTTCAAGTCCTAGTAAAGCCAGTTATTTTTACACGGATTTGAATACTAGATCGTGGATACCGGTGTTCTTTGGTGGTTTGGTTTCAATTAACCACACATCTCAGGAATAGTCGAACTGAGAATGTACAAGACTACACTTCATTTACACTCATACATATCATCCTCATTCATCCTCTGAAGAATTATCTAAATGGTAGTTACTGGAGGCTAAACAGAAAAAAGAAAAAAAGAAAAAAGATATGACCATGCTGTGAATTGGCACTGATAACACGGGATGTGACAGAATTGTGATGAATTCACTAACATAAATCCAACGTATGTTTTTATTTTTCACTCTATAAGCTAACTGAATACAATATGGCAGTACTAGTTTATTTCTATTAACATATTCTTTGAGAAAAGTTATTGGATCATATTAATACAATAAATTAAATTGTTTTACAAGCTTCATGCTTGACAATCAAACTAAGTTACATAAAAAGCAGTATGTCAACAGACACTACTGTGTATCTATATTGGTATTCGGAGAACTACAGAATTGTTTTTGAGAAGCAGCAGAATCAACCTGGTGTTAGTGTTTGGGGTTGGTATTTGATGTTGTGGAGTAACTGGGCCTTGGGTTTTTGATGGAATAGTAACTGGTAAGAGATATCTGAAAATATTGGCAACTTACGCCATTCTGGGGCTACAAACGACTTCAACTACTTTATTTTCAACATGATTGAGTCTCACCCTATTGTGCAACATCTCTGCGAAACTACGTTGTGTTATTTGGTGGGAAAGTTATTGGATGGTGAGGGATAATAGAAATGCCACCCAGATCTCTAGACCTTACACCATAGATTTTTTTCTTTTAGAGAATGTTTTCAACAAAACCACAAACAATTGAGGACTTGAAAGATCTATTCAAAACACTTTTGAAGAAATAGATTCCAATACACAACTGTGCAAACATGTATGCTTAAGTGTCCAGGGTCATCTGCAGAAATGTACCAGGATTGAAAACAATTTGAGAAACAGTATAATAAATAATCATGCAGCTTCAATAAAGTGTTTGTTACAAATTCAGTTTGTTTTTGTTTTGTATTTAAATAATAATGTTTGCAATAGGTAGTGAAGTTTGACCTACCAGTATAGCAGAAATGTGGATAATGAATTAAATATTAAGATAAAGCACAACATCCAAGAATTGCAGAATTTTGTTAAGTAAAATAAATACAAAGAATGGATAAATTAAGATAGGAATCAAAAGCAGACTGGCACAGACAAGTATGAGCTTTTATGAAAAAAGAAAGCCTCATTTTAACAGATATTTTTGTTTGAATGTAATTGAATATACCTATGCAAATTGAATATAATTTATATAAGCAGACAATGGACAACGTAAATAAGAACAGAAACCTTTGAAATATGTAATAAACAAAGATGTTGAAAATTAGGTGAGTTGATAAAGTTTGCAATAAAGAAAACTTAAAATGAATAGGAGAGGAAAGAAATTTTTGGCAGAATCTAATTGAGAACTAGGTTGATTTGGCAGAAAATTAAAACATCTAAGTTTAGTTAATTTGTAAACAAAAAAGGGTCTATAGTGGGTAAAAGCTGTAGAAGAAGACAAAGGTAAAAGTTACAAGGTTAACTTATCTTGTACACAGGAATAGAGAATTGAAATTGTTTAGGTTATTGAAAGTGCTCTCCAAAATATGAATTTACTGGATGAAAGGCTGAACTGTACCTGCAACTTATGCCACAGAAATCAACAGAGTGGTGAGATTGTATTAACATCTTTGATTGTCTTTGATTTCTTCCAGAACAATTCCTTCCAAACCCTTCTATTTTTCTTTGGATACTGATCTTTCTTTTTAAGTAAGTTATTTTCCACAGAAATCTGATTTATTTATAACTTATTTTGTCAATTTTTTAAAGTTAATTTTCAATATTATTTTCATTTTTCCTGTGTATCTCATTTTTTCTTATGTTTTAACTCATTTAGTCTTACATTTTGACAACTAAGTTATGGTTATCCTTGATTATTTTAGGATATCTGAACTCTGTACCATGCACCAGGCTGAATTCAGGAAAAATATGATAACAATAACCAGAAATTGACCAGATTTTCTGAGACAATGGGAGAGTGTTTTAGGCTCCAATGTCCTTATAATATTTTCATTATGTTAAGTGATTAAATTTTGAATGCTTGATTAGTGGTGGCCCTTTTGGTCAGGATTTGCTGAAAGTTTGTGTGGTTTTAGTGAAAACCCCACTTACAGCAGTGATTTTTAGTGAATTGTCTGAAGACAGGCTACTGCACCAAAGTAGAATTGTCTGTGCCTGAAATCTATGGAGGACCCATACCTATGCAATCCAACATATTTTCATCTCTTGGCCTTGTCCATTTTTACCTTCTTATCTCATTTTTAAACTTGTTTTAATATTTAGATAACAAATTCTTAATGCAGTAACACTTTCTTTTACCTAACCCTTATTCAATTAATTCATTAAATAAATAATGCTCATTAATTAAATTAGTAGATATTTGAGGGGAACTGTTAACTGTGATATGGACAATGTTAACACCATGTTCAAGATCTGTCTACAAAACAATATCATGCAGCAGTTTTGTCAAATATTATTTCCAGTATGTAACTCTACTACTTCACTTGTTATAAAGTAACTTGACTGTGGAGTTTCTTTGACAATTTTTCTTCATTTAATTGGTTAATCATGGTGTAACTATATTTAAGTATTAGTTTTGTTTAGTTAATTCAGTTGAACAAATTTTGTTTTGTGTTAATTTTTTCTAGTTTTTTTAATGAACAATTTTTATAAAATTATTATTATTACAGTATGATTTTACTTCATCATCTGATCTTGAATATGAGACACAAATTAGCAGCAACATTTTGCAAGAAAGTAAGAGTATTACATCTAAAGATGAAGATATCTGGATGGTTAAAGCTTTGGATCCTGATTTTAGTGAGTAACTTACTATTATTACGTTAATTTATCACTCTAACATTTTATTTGAATAATCCGTAAGTAAATATAAAAAGATTTTTCTCACTAGTAGATTAGACTTTTCATAACTTCGGCTTTAATTTATACCTAACAATCAAGATTGTAAGATGCAACTGCACTACAGGTAAATTAAAAAATTATTTTGAAGAAAAGCTGATAGACATTCTAAAAATTTCATAAAATAAATTTTGCTAATAGGTACCTATATAAAAGGGGTTAGAAAAAGACCTGTAATCTTGACAGCTGTAAATTTATGTTCCAAATTATTTTAACTGCCCTAGTATATCTTCTATAGTAGAGATGTTAATGCAAATTACTCGTTTTACTCTGATCAATAACATGTTCATCAATGAAATTTGGTAGCTACAGCAGTACTGTATTTTAATCCTTTTGATTAAAATACCAGAGCAGCAACAGGTTATCTATAATGTCTTCATTATTACCTTTATTTTTTAAGAATAATTTATCTATTTTATGACTGCTTTTGTACATTAACTTAACTAATGTTTATATTTCTGCAATTTGTGTGTTATATACATTTTATTTATTACAATTCACATAATATTTTACTTTATTTTGCTCATGTTATGTTTACTCTTAAATTAAAATAATTTTGTATGTTGTAATTGAGCCATCTTAAGAACTGTTGTGTATAATTGAAATAACAAATAGCTCTGCAGTTATAGTATCAATTCCACCTTCATAAACAAAAATGAACATAAATACATAAATAAATGGATGGTCTACATCAGATACAGAATCTAAGAAAATAAATTTATTTTATTTTATATATTTTTTTTATGTACCCTACCCTTTGTAAAACTGTTAAAACTTCATATTTTTTTAAATAAATATTTGGACGTTATAGAAGAAGCTGAAACATAGCTACATTTGACAGTATTTGTAGGGAGGCCAGACCAATGGCCTTATTACACTACAGATCTTTAATAATGATCTTTGTACTAATAAATTTTATTTTTCATTTTTGTTATTAATCATTGGTATTGCTTGCTATTGCTATTGGTGTGGATTTTGACGGATGAAAATCCACAATTATTACTACTGATAAAATTTGGTACTCTTATTTATTTAGGCTGCAAAATTTCTTAAATAAATTCAACTATTTATAATATTTGTGTGACTATTTTTTTTCTCTTTGTATTATTTAAATATTATTACTATTGTATTGTCTTGTCTTAGTGAAAATATGATAATGTATAATATTTTTGTCTGTCTTGTTATGGTTAAAAGTATTTCATGTTAAACTTTATATCAGTAACTAATATCTGTTTTAGAAAAATACTTGATGATTTCATCTGAGTATTGGCTGTAAACTAGTACGACTTGTAGAAGCAATAAATATTGTTACAAGATCAGAGATATGAAATATGATTTTATTAACTTTTATTTTTGTTTGGTGGGAGGAATTGAAAGAAGAATATGTAATTGTAGATTACAATTAACCTACCATACAAATTTATTTTATAAGTTAAACATTAACTAATAGCAAATAGTACAAATTAAGATATTTACGCAGACTTGTTTGCAGAGAGTTTTTTTAAATACTTATATAAAAATAATATTTATATTACAAATCATAAATATTGATATGAATATGTTCACAAAAGTTTAATTTTACGTTAATAGATTGCAACAGTTATTAACTTACTCAAATATTAATTTTATTCTTAATGTGACATTATTTTTAAAATTGAGTATTTTGTAAAGGTCTGCAGACAAAACCTGATGGTCACCATTGAGTAGTTCCATATTCTCCTCTTACTTTTTCTGGAAGTGTTAGACATGAGATTTGATGTAAAATGAATAGCCTTATGACATTAATCATTTGAAGTTTATATTGGAAGAGGTATGATTGCTGCTACCACGTAATCCAATGGTGAATTTCAGTTGCAGAATGTTCTACGTGGGTTTTTTTCCTGCAACACTGTATCAATGATCTAGGGGGTTCAGGAATATACGGAGTTAAACCTAGATTATCTTAGGTTAATCTCATTTGTTACTTCATGGTTGTAGTTGTAATTGTGCTACTTGAATAATACAGTTGTCTTTAGTGTTATACTACAGTTGGGTATGCAGTGTAAACGGCTACTAAAATTTCATTATTATTTACTCAGTTAGTCCTAATGACTCTCTTTTAAGTGGATGTTTTATTCATATTTTGATTTTTGAAAGGGGTATGTGTTGTCACATTTTTAAATGTTATTACTAAATCCCTGGAAAGATCATAAAGTGCATCCTTTCGACCTTATGGTTTCATAACATAAGGAACATCTTGGTTAGTATCATTCTGAAAATTGAAGAGTGTGAATTAAAGACACTGTGCTGGTAGCCAAAATCTTATTCAATAAACCAATTGTAGATCGATGAATTTAAATGAAGCTGGTTTAATTATTTAAATTAACAATTTTTTGTGGTTAATGAACATTAATGATAGTAGTCAATATCACTTATATTATCTGGTAGAAATTTTTCAGTGCCAAATTTTACAAGAAGTCATTTTATTGAAAAATTGGAGGAAAAAAAAAAAGAAGAGTATCTAAATCAATCAAAAGAGGCTGAACAAAGTTTCAAGTCAATCATAGAAGAAAATAATAAGTCATTGGCACTGCTCATTAAAATTGCTCAGAGTGAGCTGAAAGTTAATTATGATGCTATTGTTGAATTGGAAGCATCAATTCATCCACAGTTTGTTGTAAGTACATGTATGGAACCAGTTCTAAAATTTAGCGTTTTCTGTCTGTAGTTTAAAGTTATAAATTATATTGATCTTTCAACTTTTTTATGATTTTGGAGATCATAATATTACTACTATTCTACAAAATATTATGTATAAGGGATTGTAACAAGACTGTGAGCCTTTTATTATAGCACAATAATTAAATATTACATTAGGATTAATTTAGATTTAAGTTACATTAGCATGTTTTTAATAGTTGCAGTAAAACAGGAACACTTTTGCCATACAGCATAGTTATTATCTTAACCATTCATTTTTACCTTCTTTGCAGAAGGAGACACAAATGTATTTATAGGACTTGAAAATTTGACATTAAAAAAATTTTTTTCTTTAATTATGGATAAAACCATTACGTTGTACTTTTCAGATAAATACAAGGACTGTTCAAGAAATACGTAGACTGTTTGAATTACTTTGGTCCAGTTGGTTCCAGTTAAATCCACTTGGTATTGCCATGTTTATACAGATAAGCTGATTACAACGCAGTTTTTTGATTGCAAATATCATCATTATTGGTTGCTTAGCTATGCGGTTATTTGTAGTGTCTTTTTCGTTTGGCGGATTTTAGAATGAGAGACTTGAACGAGCAAAGAGTTGCTGTGAAATTTTGTGTTAAACTTGTAAAATCTGCGAGTGAAACTTTTGATATGCTCAAGACGGCTTATGGCGATGTTGCTATGAAGCGTGCGACATTTTTTAAGTGGCATGGATGTTTTAAAGATGGTTGTCAGTTGTTTGAAGATGATGAGCGTCCTGGATGTCCTTCCACGTCAACTGATGACTCACACTTAGACAAAATCAACACCCTGGTTTGGGCAAATCAACGTCTGACCATCAGAGAGTTTACTGAAGAGTGTGGGATATCAGTTGGATTATGTTTTGAAATTTTGACCAAAAAATTGAAGATGCACCACTGGTTTTTTCATCACAACAATGCTCCAGCCCATTCAGCCCTCAGAACTCGTTTTTGGCCAAACACTCATCACTGTTCTTCCCCACCCACCCTACTCACCTGACCTCGCTCCTTGTGACTTCTTCTTGTTCCCCAAACTCAAAAGACCTTTGAAAGGAAGAAGATTTGAGGCAATTGCCGAGATTGAGGCAAATGCGATGAAGGAACTGAAGAACATCACAAAAGAAGCGTTCCAGGACTGTTTCCAAAAGCGGAAACATCGTTGGAAGTGTGTGTGCATTGGGAAGGAGAGTACTTTGAAGAGGCTCAAGACAAGTAACTTCTAAATAAAGTAAATCTTGTTTTATGATGTTAGTCTACGTATTTTTTAAACAGACCTCGTATACCATTTCTGATCATTTGAATATAATTACTATTAATGATAACGATAGTATTTCGGTTGTCAATAAAGCAACTTTTTTAAAAAAGACAAAATCCTTTTGGAATAATCAAATCGATTTTATTTGCATCGTTATTAAACATTTATTACTCTTGCATATGTTTCTGTCTGAAGTATTATGACTTCTTTTAGATCTGAGGGAGACCCAAGAGTTTTCAAAGTATAAAAATGGGCTGTATATCAATATTTGGTCCCATAAATATGAATCATTAGACCAATATTTAGAAAATTAAAAATGTTAACTTACATTTATGAATATGTAATCTATGCTAAAAATAATAGTCATTTATTCTTAAAATATTCTGTTTTCTGTGATCCTGTGTTTTTAAAAAGTTCCCATACCTTTCCTATATCAATAATATCAGATTCAATGGGATTTTCAATTTTTAAATACAGGTTCCAACTTGCTTATTGGTGCTTAAACGTTTATTGGATTAACTATTTACTTCAGTAAATAAGAAACAAAGTACTCAGAATGAGTACTGTGATGCTCTGTGTCTGATGTTGAAAGTCAGGCCAAAGTTGGGAGAGATATCGCGAAGTGAGAACAAGAGGGTTCTATCTGCATAATTTTATTTTATTATTTAACTGGCTTGTTGTAAAGATTTACATGTATTTTTAACTATTTTGATTTATTATACAACTCTTTAGGAAATATTGTAAAGGATATTTAATTTTATCTGCAAAGGTTGACAATAAGTGAGAATCAGATGGTCTATGTGCATAGTCAGTAGTTGATTCACGTTGTTGTTAGCAGAACAGTATTGAGTTCATATTTGAGTAGAACGGGATGTGGCACGAGTAAATTGTATTATGTGAGTAAAAAATTAACTCAATCGTGGTTAGTGATCTTTTTGAATCTAGTTTTTCAGATTATAATAGTAGTGGTGAAGAATGTGTTCTGTCTCCCAAAAAATGGAAGTTAAATGTGGGAAAGGTAGCATTAAACAGGCAATTGTTTGAAGAAGAAAGTTCAAGTTCTGTTCAAGTTGAAGATGTTACTACTACTTCACTATTTTCTGATGTGGTAAGTCTCAATTCTTCAACTAATAGCATCGATCATAATCAAGCAACCACATCAAAGTTGTTAGTTTGGTTCCGTACAATGAATCTGAATCTGAAAATAACAATGCATCCTGAACAACAGCCATGAAGGAGAAGAGAAAACCTAGAAAAAGACAAAAACTACCCAAAAATTGAAGAAAAATATTATAAAAGAAAGTTGACAAAGCGTATAGAAGTACTAAGTACTTTTTTTTAGGCAAAATTATACTAGGAAAAAATTAAAACATGGAAA
This sequence comes from Lycorma delicatula, assembly GCF_047948215.1. Lineage (NCBI taxonomy): Eukaryota > Metazoa > Arthropoda > Insecta > Hemiptera > Fulgoridae > Lycorma > Lycorma delicatula. The sequence goes on along the minus strand of NC_134461.1, from coordinate 125,483,263 downwards.
TTGTGGGTGTAAATTCATTTGTTTTGACAAGATCAGGAAAGATGATAAGGAGTGTCTAATGGTGAGTTTTTACATGATCTCTGAAAAAAAAATTATATTCTAAAAAATATGACATCTTATATAATAGAGTAAAATCTAAAGAAAACCTCCCCAAAAAATTTAATTTTCCTATTTTTAATCTGAAGAAAAAATTAAAGTTTGTGAGATATTTTTTTAGAAACTTTGTAAAAACCATTTATTATAATTCCTAAAAGTGATAAAAGGGGTATGAAGACAAGATACAGAATATCTGGTAAAACAAAGAATTTTGTAAGACAACACTTTGAATCCTTTGTTAAACTTGAATCTTATTATTGTAGAGCAAAAAGAAAAAAAATAGCGACCTGACATGCTACGACGCGGGATCTTCTCCCCTCAGGGGGGAATTGAGATGCCCTTTTTCGTGCTCATCTATCATCTGTTTTTTTTAAAAGAAGGAGACAAATGTGTATAATATAACTGCACATTGTTCTAGAGATAAATGGTTTCTGTGCCAACTGGCATGAAGATTAGGTGGGCTTTCAGGAAATGACATTGCAACTGTAGTTGTCAAAATATCGTTGACCATATGCTCAGCACACTCTGAAGTTGTGGATTATATTTTATGGAGCGACAGCTGTGTTCCTTAAAACAGAAACTCCAATTATTTCTTATGGCTTGGTGATATTTTTGTCATGTAACAGTCATATGAAAACTATAATTGTGAAGTTTTTGACACCAGGACATCCCTGTATTCTGGAAGACTATAATATTCTCTAACATTGAGAAAGCCTTAAAGTTATCCGAAGTTCGGTTGCCAGTATCTTTGCCTGGAATGATTTGCAGTGCGAATTGAAAATCTCCTTGCACAGTAATTGAATTGGAGCCTACAGATTTTTACAATTTATTGAAAAATTTGAACTACAAAGGTACATTCAGGTTTGTCAGCTGAAAATTTTGAGTAACGATCTCTTATTGAATGGCTTTAAAGTAAGTCAAAGAGCAGAAGGCTGGATGAATGTTGATTTATTTAAGAAAATCAACGACCAGGAACATAACAGCTGAAAAACATCTCAAGATAAACTCTTCAACTATCCGAACTCAAATTCACTAACTTGTTAACAGTGTAGAACTAGAGTTGTTGAAGAAAATAAAAAAATGCCATTGGCAAAGTTCAAGTCATTAAAATCAGTGAAATGGATGTCATTCTGATAAAATGATAGTCGCTGATAAAATTGATGTAATGTGGATTATTACAAACAAATTTTATGTAATAATCTTCTGTAACAAACATTTTCACAATCTATCTGATTATAATTTTTGATTAATATCAATATGAAAAGTTGTTTATTATTCTAAAAGTAAAATAAACATTTTCTCAAAGCAAAAGGTTTGTATTTTCATTATACCCAATTTCAAAAATACTTCAGAAACTCTAACTTTTCCTGGGATAATGTATTAAAGTGCTCTCCCATAAATTTTTTAAAACTGCAGTAGGAACCGTCTGTTTTTCACTTTGCGATATATATATATATATATTTGTTTTTTTTTTGCAATGGATATTCAAGATATGAAACATAAACTATTTACAATAATTTTAAATATCCACATCTTCAATCTAATAGAAAGAAATTTTAAATAAATTGCACAATTTCAAATAAATTGCACAAAAAATCAATTATTACTCCTTCCCCTTTTTTTAATTTTATCAAAATTTTTCATTATGGAACCATATATAGAAATTTTCTTGGCTATTTTCGAAGGATTTATGTTGAGCCAGTCCAGAGATATTAACATTATGATGTACATATTATGTACATTTACTGGAAATTCCTATAAATCTTTTTATGTGCTACTTGCAATAAGGGCTTTTATGAAATTTCAACATTTGCAGAATACCTTGATGCCCAAAATTTAGGTCAGATTGCTAAACTTTCCCTTTACAGCTATGCTGGTGCAAAAGCAATAGAGCTGAGGCCAAGAAAGTAAAAAGAATGTACTTTATAACATAATTTATAAGTTTGTTTTTTTGGTTTCTGTTTGATAACTTTATTAAGATCTTTTGAGTTTATGGTTACATAAAATGAAATCTGTGTCATAGCTATGAATTAAATTATCTCTCTGTTCATGACTTAAATTACCTTGTCTGGTGTATTATTTAGTTGCAGATTTTTTATAGGGTTTTTTGTTTTTAATTTCTATACTAGTGTTATATGAAGTTTCAAACCATCCACAGTAAGATTATTAGTTATTAACAATATGTTATTCTCATTTTACTTTAGATAAACTGGAGATTAAAAAAAATTTCCAATTAAAAAAAAAACCTTTTGTTTGCTTCTTAACTTTTAAGTATTTATGTATAGTAAATAAATAAAATCATGATATATACATGATAAAAACAAATATTTTATATTTAAAGAACTGGGAAATTTTATTAATTTAATTTTACTTTTGTGTTTAAGGACAATATTTCGTTTTAATTAAAAGCAGAATTATTTTTACTTTGTCAGATTGAATCTAGAGCTACATTTAGTCGGGCTTTTATGAAACTGGATAATTTAAAACAAGAACGTGAAATTTTAATTGAGGAGTTCGAGAAAGATGGAAAAGCAGAACTACAGAAGCAGCTACAAAGTGTGAAGACAATTATTGTTAATAATTATCTTAAATCTGGGAAAATAGGTCTGCTGCCAGTTCAAAGACTGCAGATGGAGCTTGAGAACAACATTATGGTTTGTTAATTTTTTTTTTGTTTTTTCTTTTCATAATGAAATAATTTTCTTCTTTTCAAACATGATTGAAGCTTTTTGTAGTGGTTAATTAATTCAAAATAAAGTATAAGTTTTGCAAAACATTTTCCTGCGCCCATTCAATAGCTAGAATGTAAGCAATACGTAAAACTGTACTTCAACTTTGACCTAACTGAAGAAAAGAAAGCAATCTTTGATCTCTATTGACATGCAGGGTATAACTGCTTCCATAACATGGATACTAAATTCATTCTATAACTAAGAATAATTGAATCATTTCTGTAGAAAGTTAAAATAAAATATTTATTAATGTTAAGAACCACTCCATAAAGATATCTATCTAAATTGGTTTTAAGTCTTCTGGCACCCTGACATGTAGTTACAGATCTGAACAGTTTTAAATCATCAGCATATGAGTATAATGAGTAATATCATTTATATTAAATATTTAAAATGCAGAACTTCCTGCTCAAAAATTAGAACTTTAAAGCTGTAAAATAATTAGAGCACGAGTCCTGTTAACTATGCTTGTAGTAAACACAAAAAAAAAACATTAAAATTTGATAATCTATTAAACTGTTTGGAGAGGGATATCAGTATAAATTATAACAACTGTATTGAAACAATTAATACAACCTGTTTAGCAGTTTTTAATAGATTTAATAATTTTAAAAAAAAATAATAAATTAGGTTTATTTAATATAGCAGACCATTTAATAAACAATATACATTTTATTTCTGATATTAACAAAAATTTAGAAATATTAGAAATTAATAAAGATGACATAAAATTAAATATATTAGTAAAATATTTCAAATATAAAGACAAACAGAAGATAAATTTGATAAACCATGAAGACAGTGTTCGATAAGCTTCACTTGTATAAATTATATGCAATTCTTATTATTTTAATTTTCAAATTTTTATTATGCAATAATGAAATTATAGTCTTACAGTCTGAGAATATGGAATCCTACAAAAGTACTTTAATGAAAAATTAAGGTAAGATATGTGTTATCTCAATAAATATGTTTTACAACGCATCACTAAAATAAGTGTGTTCCATGATAAGCAGGGTGAATTTAAATATTTCTTTTTCCAGAACAAGGACAAGCTTCGGAACGTATGCTCCATCCTGATGAATGGTGTCTTTAGACTCCTCAAGATTAATTAGAAAGCAGTCCTTCTTCATGTTGGAAATAATATCCCATCAATCCCTTTAGCTCATGCTTGTGCTTGATATGATTCAATTTGAAAAACATTTGTGGAAACCAAAAAATGGTAGCACTGTTACTTGGTTTATAATTTGGATATATTAAATTTTGTTTGAATGGGACAGCATGATGGATAGGAATTATGTTAAAAAAAAAAAATTCAAAAAGAGAAACACTGACTGTAGGAGGGAAGAATATTTACCTCCTGTCTCTACACTTTAAACTAGGTTTAATGGCTCTACATGTTAAGTTACATTAAAGCAGTTGTGATGGGACTGGATTTCATTTTTCAATAAATTAATAATATAAGTGGTGATGCTAAGATAAAGAAAGATATATTTTTGGACTGTGGACTACATTGAATCGTGGATGGAGCTGTGTGCTACGAGTCTTTCACGCTAAATAAAGAATCCTTTTTTTACTGTCAAATATAATAACCTCCCTTTCTTTTTTTAATAAAATTAATAAATAATAAGTAATTAAAAATACAAATAAAAAATATAAATAAAAATCTACAGTTTGAAATTAAATTAATCAGAAATATGTAGAAATTTGTAAATTAATTGAAAACTGAATGCTTCTAGTGGAAGAAATTCGTGGAGGGAGTCGTGTGCAGCCGCCTGGCCCACCACCATTGGTCTGCTCTGTAGCAATAGCAGCTAAAATAAAAATATGAGCAGATACGACAAACAAACAAACCCACCCATCGTCATTTTTTATTGAGTCTCTTGGGTTATTTCAGTTTTTACTTAAAACTAATCGGCTAGTGACTTCTTCTTTTATCCTTTACTTCGTAAATCGATTGTTAACCTTTCGTACAAAAGAATTTAAGAATTTAAAGTTGTTTAGCGATCATTTTATGGAAGCTGTCGCTTTATGTGACATTTTGTTTTCCCTTTGTTACAGTGCGCATTGTATTTCAGCCGCCCCTCATATTAAATTATGTTTAGAACTAAGTAAAAATTAATTATACACTGTTGTTACCTTATTTTAACAAGATTTAAAAGTAATCTTTCATTACTATTCCTGTTTTGTGCTTATCTTGTTATTTATACAAAGTAGTTCAAAAGTCACCAGAACACTTACAACTTTTATGATTATAAAATAACCATTAATATATAAATATCCATTAATATTAAAATAATGGAAAAAAATTATTTAGTTTTGAAGATGTCATCCTCTTAAATATCCAAAATAAATGCAACCTTTCTAAAGTGTGTGCCATCACCTTTGGTAATGTTTCTTAGCTTATTCCTTCAATATCAAAACAGGTGTTACACTATGATTGTTGAAAAAGCCGACAATTGTTAATAGTATTCTCTAATTTTTAAATAGCCCCACAGAAAGAAGTGTGAAAGCGTTGAGTCAGGTGAGTATGATAGCCAATTGATTTCAGAGTTTCATGAAATTATCCATAATAAAAAACTTGCTGTAAGAGTTCCATTGTGGAGTGAGCAATAGGGGCAGAAGCACAATTTTGCTGCCACCACACCTCTAGTGTGTCCTTAATTGTGATAAGCACAAAATTGTCCAGCATGATAGTTACTATGTTTACCTGCCTCATCTTCAAGAAGTATAGCCCAAGAATTATTTCTGCATTTTCACCACACCAAAGCTTTACTTTTCAGGGCATAATTCACAATGGTGGGCCTTTCTTAAGTTTTTTATCCTCCAAATTTGGATATTCTGTTTTTTAACAAATCTCTTTCTGATGAAAGTGGGCTCGTCCACCCATAATGAAGTTGAGAGTGAAATCAGTTTCTTGCTTTGCTAATTCTTGGATATGGACAACATTCATTAATCATGCCCTTTAATCTGCTGATTTTTGTTACTGCATTAATTGTACCTTTTATGGGTATACCTGTATATCTGCTATTCTGTGCAAGAAGTCGCTTGATAGTGTCTTTATACAGCAGGTTTCTGATGCGAATCATGCCTTTGGGTTGATGTTGAAAGCTCTTCAATGCTTCATTGTGCATGTTGAATAAATGTTACCCAGTGACCTCATGGAACATGACCTCCCAGCACATGGTAAATCCACTCACAGACCCTTACATTTCAAATAGCTAGAATAAGTTAAGTATTACTTGTTAGGTTGTTTTTACCTACTCATCGGGTTGGTCTAGTGGTTAACGCGTCTTCCCAAATCAGCTGATTTGGAAGTAGAGAGTTCAAGCATTCAAGTTCGAGTAAAGTCAGTTATTTTTACATGGATTTGAATACTAGATCGTGGATATCGGTGCTCTTTGGTGGTTGAGTTTCAATTAACCACACATCTCAGGAATGGTTGAACTGTACAAGACTACACTTCATTTACACTCATACATATCATCCTCATTCATCCTCTGAAGTATTACCTGAAAGGTAATTACCAAAGGCTAAACAGAAAAAAGAAAAAGGTTGTTTTTACCTGACTGGAAAGAGTGCAAGTTCTCTGCAGTAGCACAATGGATCATTGATTTTGTAGATAAAATTTGATTATTTCACGAGTTGTACAGTCATAAATTTTTCCATAATTAATTTTACCATAATTTAATTTTAGTGAAAGAAAATAAATTTGAAATTAATTGTAAAAATATACTCAAATTTTAAGTGGTCTAATCACTTTTGGACCCCCAGTCAGTAGAACGTCAAACATTTTCATTTTTTTGTAATGATTACAGGAAATTCATAAAATTGCAATGAGTAATTATCGAACATATGTATATCTGAAACTTCATTTTAAGTTAATAGGTGAAGAAATAATTGCTGCTACCAGAAATAAATTACATTTGAAGTTAAATCTATTCATAAATTGCCCTAAGAAAATCATACCTTCAAAGAGGTTAGTATTATATTTAGTTCTTTGTATTCTTAACTATTTTATTTTAATATCTGGCTGGTATGTTAGTACATTGAGTGCACTTGTACTTTATATTAGTATGACCACTTACATAATTGCTCATTACTCTTATTTCTTTTTTAGGAATTATATTTTGTATGATTTTTCTGTTCAACTTTTGTTTGCATTTATTGTCAGAGTTTCATACCATTAAAAAAATTTCATTTTTATTTATATAGCGTTAGTGGATTTATTTAATGTAAACTAATATAATTTCTTTATATATATATAAACAGCTTCATATAATTTGTTTATTCTTCAGTTCTGTCTCTAATTTTATTGTCTTCCTCTTGAGTTTTTTTATATAATGCTTTACATTACAGAACATTAGAGATGATACCAAACAGATCATGCATTGTCTGATCTGCAGTAGTAATGAAATCAATAGTAGAGAAATTAGTTGTGAACTTATGTACTAGAAAAATTTCAGCATGATGATTGTAAAAATTTCAGAAAAAACAGTTGTGCCTTGGACTGCCCTATATAATTCTTACAAGCATAATACAGAAAATACTGATTTTGAGAATGATGAATTACAGACTGGTATGGAATCATTAGAAAAACCCTAGAATAGTGCAGTGTCATCTAATCACAATAAAAGCATTTGTGGAGAATGTTTTCGTTAGGTGGTGGTGGTAGTTATTCCTTATTGCTTTCTTCTTCATTTGGAGCAGAGACATGAGTGGGTGAAGTGGTGTACCAAACACTTGAAGTAGGATGGATGTAAATGGCAATGTGCAATGGGTTTCATTGCAAGACTCTTATACAATCTAATCAAAATTATTTATATTCTTACTGGTACAGCATTTTCTAAATCATTCAAAGTAGAGAATTGTGCATCACAAGGCAGTGTCCTAAGTGTAATCCTATTTACAGCAGTTTTGGAACATTATTTCTCATGTGAACCTTGATTTAGTGATTTACTGTTCTCAGATATAATTATTTTGGTTAGGATAGATTCAAAGATCTATCTTGCTACAATAGTGCAAGTTTATATGTCTGCTACTTCAGCTGAAAATGATGAGGTTGAAGATGTAAGTAAAATAAATAAATGATCTAATCATATGTGTAAACAAATAATTTAATGCTAACAGAAGGCTGAAAAGGCAAGTAGTTGAAGAGAAGATAGAGTTGAAGAGCACGGCTAAGTCAAAGAGTGAGTTTTACAACTTTGCCTAAATATAAATGTAGTGATACAAGCAATCTTTTTAAAAATCATACATGTAAAAGATTTGTGAAGGCCAAAAAGAAAAAGTTGTTCTTCATACAAGAATTTATCAATTACTTTATAATTGTATAGTGTTTGATTTCACTTTGATCCTGTCCACTGTTGTCTTAATGTGCCATAATGAAGTGAGGTGTGTTGTTTTCATTTTTTATTTTTATCTGAAATGATTATTGTTTCAGTTTGACATCCCCAAAGAAATTATTCAATATAATGGATGAAGTGTACAAAGAAGCACATATAGAACCGAAAAAAATTCATCGTTCTCTATTAGAAAGTGTTCAGCATTTAGCATTCATGTTTCCAGTAGCTAGATATAGCGATACAGGTGCTACAAATACAAATCTAGACATGTATCCACCAAATGTTAAAACAGTTCTTATTAACATGGGTAAATTTTAATTGATTTTTTAAATTTTTACTTTACTTAATTTTACTGTTTAACTTCTCTTATTTAGTATGATTTAATTCTGTTAAAGCCAACTTAGTTAGCTGTTGTTTTATTACCATAATATTATTTGTTCTACTGGAATAATCAATTACCCCTTGTTTTACAAACTGGTCATAGAAACCAATAGCTGTTGCTTTACAGCAGTTATGAAGTTATGTTATCTCACAAACTCCATTTTATAGAAGACCCTATCAAATCAGAAACTATTCTGTGATGTGCGTACATTACAAACAAATTAGGCTGTGTTAATATATGTAATTTAAATTTAAGCAGCTCAGAACCTGTGTATTATGCAGCATTGCATTTGAGATTTAAATTAGGAACTAACAGATATATTCTAGGAAACAATAAGAGGATGCTATCAAATATCTTGTTGTTTCTTAAAGCTGTATATCTGTATTCGATTATTTAATAATTGTAATGTTTTTTTAATATTTTATATTGTTTATCTTTTTCTTAGTTTTCCTGTGTTATGTGCAGATTGTTTGTTAATTTTATTTTGTTTATGATTAGTGTATGCTGTTATAGAATTGATTTTTTTTGATTCTACAATAAGCAAACTATGAACCTGTTCTTAGCTACTTAAATGTTCTTAAGGATCTGTAGAGCTGGTAGTTAATAATTTAGTTCAACGAGGTAGAGGTAGCTGCCTGCAGTTCTGAGGACTTGTTTCCTGAAGTGAAGATGTTCACAAAGGGTTGCATTAAGCGCTTTTGGCTATTCTATCATCTTCAGGAAGAATTTATAATTTACAATTAAAATATATAAAGAATATAAAATTCACGCAATAAAATTAAATACATAACGGTTGATCATCATTTTATAAGTTAAAGTGTAACATTACAAAATGACAATAAATTGTTATGTATTTAATTTTATTATGTGAATTATTTTACCAAACAGTGCCATGTTTGAAAAACTTAAAATAGGTTTTAATATAAATGGATATAGATCAGTTCTGGAAGCAGGATTGTGAGAAGATTGTATGTCCCACATCATAAGTCCTGGGTAATGAATTGAGAACTTTAACATAGATATTGTTATATATAATACTTATTATAACATGGATACAGGAAGTATAATGGCCTAAAGAAGGGGTACAAACAGGGAAAACTAAACTGCTGCATGTAGTGGTTAAAAGAATTGAGGACACCTTTTTCGTATTCCATCAATCATGCCAATTTTGAAGCACTAAATGAAGTAATGTGCCACATTCGATTAAAGGGGAAATTTAAAAACATTTGTTATAAGTTATCACATAAGTTATTCTGACTAAAGAAAGTGAGGAAGATAGAAAGAATGAATGTTACAGTTTTTTGGAACTGCTAAAAATTGACTTTCATAAAATGGATATAATTTGAAAAATGGTAAAGAAGTAACTGGTAACAGAAGCAGAAATGGGGTTAGATCATTATTTAATTTTAGTCGAACTATGACAAAGAATGACTGTTACAGTAATGGAAGAAGTAATTAAAGAACTAATTTTCTTGAAAATTAAAAATTAAAAAATTCTTGAAAATTAAAGTTGAAAGAAGGATGTAGCAATTCCAGATAAAGATTGAAAACTGATTTAATGTGTTAGATAATTCATGGATACGAAAAATGAAGAAAAGGAAGGTGTTAATGAAAAACAAAAAAAGGAATTGTAGTTAAAGTTGGGGGAAAATGCTGAAAGAAAGAAAATAAAAAATAGAAAAAAGTTTACAGAGGTTCGCAAAGAGATCCAAAACAAAAATTCCATTTATTGTAATTTTGGATTACATATTGTAATAGAAGAATCAACATAAGAGGTAATATATACTCTGACAACAAAACAAAAATTCTTAAAAGAACCAAGTTCTAAAGTAAAAGAAAAAATAACAGAAATGATGCAAACGTGAGATTTTATCACAAATGGTAAGTATTTTTGTATACAGAAAAAAATATTGGGTATAAGATAAATAATTGATACTATTCAGCCGTTAGTGGAGAAATCCTCAATAAAAGCAGTGAAAATAAAAAATGGAAAACTTTCAGGAAAAGATGAAATACTAGGGTAAATATAAAGGGAAGTAAATAATACAATAATGCATAATGTTTGTCAGCGCATGGAAAAGTGAATGCATGCCTAAAGAATGAAAAAAAGCTAAATATAAGTTAATTCAAAAAATAAGAAAGCCTTTTGCGAACTGTAGCTTTGTTATATATGATATTGTCATTAATAATTCTAAAAAGAAGCAATTTGTATGTTGAAGAAAATCTGAGAAAACTAGCAAACTGATTTTTGAAAGGGGAAGTCAACAATGTATCAGATTTTTGGACACGAATACTAAGCCACTTTTGGGAGTTGAATGTCTTAAGCATAATTATCATAATTTTCAGTCCAGCGGGAAAGGTAAACAGTCAATTTTAAAATTGAAATATGTAGACATCTATTGAGAATCACCTTTTCATCTGAAAAGGTGATTCTCACTGGCCACCTAATTCTTATAATGAAAAAATAAATTTAAATAAATAGTATTAGTTGGAAACTGTTATAAATGTTTAAAGAAAGATGGTTTTAACTTCTGCAGAAGATTTTTTAAGAGAGGTGATTGATAAAGGAAATTATGGTTAAGTATCTTGCTACATAAATAATTTCAAATATTTGAAGACGTAACAAAGAGAATAACAAGGGACCAAAATATATCTATGACTAAACAGCAGCCTAGAATGCAGCTTACCATTAAGAAACACCAAAAAGAAAATATACGGAAATGTAAAAAGTTAACATTGATTTTTGATGAGAATAACATTGATTATTCATTTAATGAGACGATTTATAATAATATTTCTATTTTACTTTTTTTATTAAGGTGAAAAAAATAACTTTTGGTTATGTAGAGCCATGGTTTTTTCTGTTTGTTTAGATGAGTGTATTAAGCAAAGTGTAAATAAATATGTATCAGCAATTAATGAATTAATACGTGGGTATACAAAAGATCTGAATACACTTGATGTAAAATTTCCTGAAATGAATTTGTCTAATAAAGATAAACTTTATAAAAAATTAGGATATACTGAATTTGATAGAATTTTAAATGAATTTATCAAAGCGGAGAGAATGATACAGGTAAAAATCTTCAATTACATTAATTTTATAGTATTTTTTCCAGATAAATCAATTATAATTAATTAATAAACTATTAATAATCATCAATAATTGCAAATATATAATTACTCTTAATTATTATATTTATTAATATTATTTTTATCTAATAAATATATACATTAGTTAGTAAAAAGTAGTAATAGATAATTGAGGTGAGATGTAGATAGGAAGAGGTTTGTGTGAAACCTTTGGTGTTAGCAAAAGGCGCAGGGATTGGGCTTCCACAAATCTGTTAATTTGATGTAGAGGGTCATAAGTTATGGCAGATGGTGAAACTGATGATTGTCTTGTGTTATCTATCAACTTTGTGGGGTCTAAAAGTCAACCTCCACTAAACCCCATCAGTGCTAGGGTGGTGTGGTGACTGGGATCATCACAAGGCAGGTGAGGTGTATTCCCCTATGGGGATCAGGATAATAAACACTAACTTATATATACAGCTAAATAATACTAATTCTGAAAATATTACAGAATTAGATCTCATAGCTGATTCAGAATATTATTTACAAGCAGAAAAACACCAAAAAACAGCAAACTGAACTGCAGTGATACAAGGAATGGATACAGTATCGGAAATAGGATGGACACAAAGGTACTAATCAGAACATTCAAATTTTACATGTAGGACCTAAAAAGCAAGATCAAACACACTTAATTATTGTGAAATATATAAAATATAACACAATTAAGAAAAAAAAATTTGTTTGTATGATTTTATGACATACACTACTTCAGCAGTTCCAAACAAAGGAACTACTAATAAAATACCATTGAAGAAGTCATTATATTAGCTCTGAACAATTGTTTGGAAAAATGTTGAATTATCAGAGTTTTAGAAGTGAATCTTTTATCATTTCAAAACTTTTTAGCATTAATCACATGACTTTATTCTTTATTTGTTACAAAAAAGGAGGAAATAATTGTTAGATAATTAATTTTTTTTATAAACCGGAAAACATGTGATAATAATACAAATGAATAATCCATACAAATTTAAATAAATAACATTGCATGAACTTTTTGAGCTTTATGTAAGTTTTTGTTTAGTGAACAATAAATCAATGGACTGAATGGCTACATAAAGGAAGGAAAAATTAACAAAAAACAGCAAGTACTTGTTAACAAAACAAACAAAAATTGAGTGGTTAAGGAAAGTTTTACAGAACAAAGCAGTTATTATTTAGTAAAGTATAACTTGTCTTGAAGATTTTATCTGGAATTTATTCCTTTTTACCTTAGTAGATTAGAAAATATTGGCTCGAAAAAGAGGAAAAATAAGGGCTGAAACATTTGAAATGTTGATATTTTAAGATAAAATGGACAGACAGACAAATAAAAAGCAGTGAGTGGTTTGAATGATAATAGAAGCATATTTGAATAATTCACACTAGCGAAGCAAAATTAACTGGTTGAGATATATAATGAGAGGAGAATGATTGATCAAAATGAAAGAGATCGGTAAAAGGTGCCAAAAAGAGCTGGAATAAGGAACTCTGTGGAAACTGTAGAAAGAAATAATGGATCTTCCACAGAGCATGTATGTTGTTAACTAAGACATCATATATGAGTATGTATTTATATACACATATAGTTATTCATAATTCTATGAAACATTTGAAATAATTATTATAAACAAATTATGAAATAGGTTCTTAATTGTGTTACTCCACTTTTACAACATATTTATTCCTTGTGATTGTAGGTCCTGGAAGAAAAATGGTTTTATATTGCCATTTATTTAAGAAATAGCACAAAACATGTTACAAATGGTGTGTCTTGTGATCAGTGGGATGCTCAGTAACAGTGAGATGCTCAGTAACAGTGAGATTTTTTGTCCTCTATATTATTTGTACATTACAGCTATTCTGGGTACTACAAACATGAAAAGTTGTCATTACTAAAGATGAGTTAATTCATAAAACTATTAACTTCAGTTTTGGTGTATAAGTGAAAAACACCTTCTTTATTGTCACTACTATGAGCCTGCAAGAGCTAAAGCATGAAGTGTTTTCAACTAGTTTGTTGATTGTGAAATGCTGGGTTATAAGCTTACATTTGTAATGAATGGACTTTTCAGGGCTATGTGTATACGTTTTCTAAAACTATCCATAATCTCTTAATTTGGTTCTGGCTATCTTAACCAACCAATTGATAGGCAGCCCTTATCCAAACTTTTGAAACCACTTCATGATACTGTTATACACAAATGGTTTCTTCTGGAATTCTGCTTGAAATAATCACTAAACTGTCTCAGAATTTATAGTTTGTAGCATTTTCTAATCGATACATTTTCTTTAATATTATAAATAAATGAAATAACTGTTTGTAAACAGATGGTGTGATTTGGAAGATAATGATGATTCTTGAAGTTCAATCAGTAGACCTAAATATTTGTAATACACCTCTCTTTTTCCTAATGTTACACATATGTTGCAACATGGGATATTTCTTGAAATTCTTTCCAATAGTTCTGGTGTAGGTGTTCCTAAAGGTCAAAGAACAACACCCTCAACATTTTTAAGCATTTCTATAAACACATGTTTATAGTAAATTTTTTTTATTAATTTTCATCAAAAGATGTTGCACACCTAGTGTATGAGTGATTACAATGAAGTGATCTAAAACTTTATTTTTCTTTTTTAAACTAAACTTTGTGAAAAATCAACAAATATTTGCTTTTGTAGTATTAAGTTATAATTATAGGAAACATTTTCAGAACCAGTGGAAGATTATTTCGGATGAAATTGAAAACTCTATAAAAGATACAATAATTTTTTATGTAGATGCTTCAGAAGTAATTGAAAGACATGCGCTACGTTTAGAACATGCAAGAAATTTAATTATAGATATCAACTATATAATTAGTGAGAGATGTGTGGATGCAATGAAGGTATAAACTAATTACAGACTTCACTCATATGTATTAGGATGTTACACACATACAATACACATATACATGCACACATATACATATACATGCACACGTACACGCATGCATGCATGTATAATACATGCAAATATTATGCATACACGTATTCATTACATGCAATACACATGCACACATACATTATATTATATATAATATATATATTACACAGCAAATAGGTAAGTTAAACTTACCAAATTAATTTCCAGCCACTGGTTTTTGGCGGTGGCTGGAAATTAATATGTTTTAAAATTTCACCAGTTTTAAGACTTCAACTAAGATTTTCTAAAGTAATAAGTAGAATTAAAAAATTAAAAACAAATCTTCAAAAATAAATACATATTGGCTTCAAATCATTTTAATTGTAGGGGAAAATTAATAATGAAAACTTAAGTGGAAGAAATAAAAATACATTTAAATAGTTTGTAAAAAAACAAATGAGCTAATTAATTCCTAACAGATTTCTTCCATACTATATAATAAAAAGAGTACATCAAAACACATTCTTCACATTGTCACATTTGTCTCACTGGCTTAGTGAAATTATAACAGAGGTAGAATCATAGATGATATTTTAAATACTGTTTCATGTTCAGTCCTTTGAATCTATGCTCTTCACTGCTTTGTCTATATGTCCTATGATTCTCTGGAACTGGTCCAATATTTATAGGTGCAGATGTGAATGCTAAGTCTTTTTTGTGGCATTGCAGTTTCACCGATGTTGGCAGTGAATTAATAAAGGGCTTTTTAGTCCAACATTATCTACAGATATATAACATACCTGATGAGTTGCTCACCTACATAGGTATGTATGGTAGCTGAGTGCCAATGGTTTGGTGGAACGAACATCGATGTTACTGTTGGAAGGTTTATCCCTACCAATGTTTGTATGTTTGCAATGATTGCTCGAGTGATCATCAATTAATTGTCAATGAGATTGCTGGTGGCTTTAGTGAGTGCTACCGATGTAACGTTCAGCTCAGCAGGGTTGTTTTCTGCACAGGCGAGTGGACTGGAAGAAATTTGTTTATTACTTTTGACCAGGCTCAGAGTTTTGGATTGGAGTCTGGATGTCTTGGATTTGGAAGATCTGGCAGTTGGTTTGTCAATTCTGTCAGTTAGAATGTTCAGTTCCCTGAAGTTCCGGTCGAGAGAGGATTGCATCATGGTGGATAGAGAGCTGTCCATGGCATGAAGAGGCTGGTTTATCATTTGCGATGAGCTTCTCAACGTGACTGTGATCTGGAATTATGAGCAGTCCTTGTTGCTGAATACAGGACCCTGAGGTGTCATTACTTTCATAGTATGGACTGTAAACAGGGACTCCTGGCTTTCCTTTGTTCATGAGCAGGGGAAAACAGAGAGAGATCCCTGGGGCGTAGTATATAGGGTCTTGGGGTACAAAAGACGAAAGGACATTCTTGTGTCTGCTCTCTTGACTAGATTTCGTGTAATTTCGAATACTTCTGAGATTTTATACAAATTACTAGAAGATTTACTGCCTGATGATAGTAAACCGAAGAGAATGCATACAATCTGCGAATGCGGCGAAAGGTTGCTCAGTTTCACTGGGATGCAGTGTCCTTGGAGATGACAGAGGCTGAGATGAAGGTGAGGTATGATTCTCTCCTGCAGCTGAGGTTGCCCAGCGAGTGTTGCATTGTGGCTTATGCTGACGATCGGCTCCTGCTGGTGGAAGAAAGCTTGCGGATGGAGGTTGAACTCCGAGCCACTTGGGTTTGCAGGATACTTGAGCTGTGAGGTCATCAACACAAGATGATGTTTAGCCCGAAAAAGACTGCGATGATGTTCCTCAAAGGCTCTTTGGCAGTGAGTTGGCGTGTCTGTGTTTTGATGGCAGGCCAGCGTAGTATGTTCAGGTTCAGAAGTACAGAAGTACCTTGGGGTGTTTCTTGATGAGAAACTGCAATTTAAGAAACACATTCAATTCCCTCTTTCAGTGTTTGTGTGGTCAATCCTGATCGGGGTCTTAATTTAAGACCATGAGCATCGTGTATAAAGGCATGTATGAGGCTATTATGCTATACATGGCGACTGTTTGAGCAGATAGCATAAAATATAAAAGTTATCGGGACATATTATTAAGGCTTCAACGCTTAATACTGTTAATGATAACGGGTGGTTACCTTAACTATTTCACAGGAGGCACTCTTTGTGATGCAGGTGTGAAACTGATAGACTTGATTTCATCTGAGAAGCAGCAGCAGAATGTTGCTTAGAAGTCTGGTGAGTTGACTTTGGATAATGTTGAATAAAGAAATTGAATAACATGCCAATACCTTGGGGTAGGCCAGATGGGATGAGACAGATGGGATGAGACAGATGGTGGGCATTATATGTATGATCTCTCTCCTCATTCATGGACGCATCTTGGGTACACCCTAATAAATATATAATGCAATGCCCATTGTGCTTTTAGGGACAGACTTCAGAAATTCGGTCTGGTAGATTCTGGGATGTCTCAGTGTGAACAATTGAACGACACCTACCATGTTCTTATACGAGTGCTCGAAGTATGAGTTAATGCGTACGCAGACCATCTGTCAGCTTGATCTTATCGGGTCTGCATTGGATCTCTGTGTCAACTGGAGGAGCCAGGCTGAATGGGCAATAGTGGAGAGTTTTGTAGTGTACTTAGCAAAGGAAAAGATTCCTGAGGGGATCTAGAGCTCTGCTTGGATTTCTATTGTATTTTGTTTTTGTTGTTTTGTTTTATAAATTATGTTTTTGTTGTTTTTGTCCTTTGTTTTGTTTCAATGTTACTGTGTTATTATTCCGTGTATATTTTTATGTTTTGTTTTGTGTGTTGAACTCAGTTTTACCTTCTACAGGTAGGTAGTTCAATTCCTTTAATTAGTTAGGACCTTTCAGTCTTAGTTATGACTCTGTGTTTTGTTTTAAGTTCATTAAATAGTAGTGTACTTGGGATCACTCTGAGATCACTCATGGTATTTGCATCAGTGACATACTGGCCCACTGGAATATGTCAAAAGCTGAGTTTTTGAAGATAACCTTCAGTAAAGCCTACAAGGGCTCGGAACAGAGGGGTGGCGGAGGGTGTCTTCCCTTATAGAGGTCAGGATGCTTTGTCTATATATTATAAACAATAATATACATTATTATAAAACTTTTGTCACAACTATCATTACTAAAAATTAATCATTACTATCCATTCTTTTCAAATCAAATAAGAGAAATATTTTTTATCACAGTTCTTAGGGCATAAGAAAGAGCTTTACTACATTTGTTTTATTTTTATAATACTGACCTAGATCTTTTAAATAGATCTTCCCACTGAGATATTAAAAATAAAATATTTTCTTTTACATAAATATTGCAATATTAATGTGTCAAGAAGTTTTTAAATAATACTGATCAGAAACTAATAAAAGGACTCTGCATTTTCTGCCTCTCTTTTAAACATGGGACAAATATAATAGGTGCTCAGTTTTTATTGTTCTTTGGTTAACAGCCTTTAGGTTGGTTGGCAGCAGCTCTCTACTCTTCCACTTATCAGCCTTACTCTTTAGTTCCCAGTAAGAATCGCATTTCGTAATGTCCATTATCAGTTTAAACTCCAAACAAGGCCTTCTCCTACAATTTGTCCTTCTATCACCCTCTTAATCAGATAAACCTGGTGCTGAGCTCTTCTTCTTTTTAATTGTTTCAGAAAGCTTCTCTCTTCATTAACTCTGACACTTTTTCCATCAAATTTATCTTCATCCTTCTGTAACACCATATTTAAAAAACCAAAAGTGCCTCCTCTTTCCCTCTCCCCCAATTGTTCATGACTTGCTCTCATACAATAATATTCATTTAATTTCTTTTATGTAGGTCCAGCACCATCTGTATAGTGGTAGTCTCTTAAGCCACTACTTCGCCATCCATTTCTGCCCCAAGCCTTTTCTTTCCCCCCCTTTTAATCTACAATATTCACCTCATCTATTAATCATCCTTCTACTTTCTCTTTCTCTTCTGATTCCACTTGATTTCCTCTAACCACATGTCCTTACCAGTTCAGTTTTCTTTTTGTAGTTCCTGAATAAGTACTTACACACTTGTTCTCTCCATGCTTTATACATCCATTTTACTTTCTCCACATCCACATCTCAAAAGTTCCAGTTTGCTCTCCTTTTCGTTTTGTCTCTTTCACTTGTACAAGTCTAGACTTTTACTGCATAGCAATTTTCTCTTATTACTGAAGGCTTCCTTTGCCATTGCTATCTTTCCTTTTATTTCCATTGTACTTTTCCAGTTCTGTCACTATAATCCCTAATATCTATTTTTTCCCCCTATTCTTCCTTTACTTATTACTAAATTTCTCTTTATTTTTATTACTTTTCCCTATAGTTATTTTCATGTTTCATCCAGTGTTGTTAATAATATCATACTCCATACTTGTGCAATGAGTACAAAATTATATTCATGTGTTCTTGCATTTTAATATTAAAGTAAATAAAAAGTCTAAAGTCTATTTCAAGTCTTGCTTATTGAATTTAAATCACCAAAAAATTAATTTGTTTTTACCAGATATGTACTTCATTTTTAACAAAACTTTGCCTTTTTTTTTGTTCAACATTACTGAAAATGCATTTCCAAAATTCTGTAATTCCTCCTCCTTCCTCTCTATCCTATTTTATCTCATGCTAACCCAAAACCATTTCTTCATTAACTCTTAACTTTTCTAATTAGTGTATCATTAAATAATTTTCAGTAAATCTTGTTATGAGGTTTTACTGGCTTGCTAGGCCTGATAATCTGGAGAATTTTTAGGGATTTATTCCCTTTATAATTTAACTTTAAGGAATATTTTCAATCTTACTTTACTAATCATATGAATTAAATCTGTACTTGCAGAGATATCTGATAGATTGAAAGAATCAGGTTGTGAATAAAGGCTCAAGATAAATCCCAAACCTGTAATATTGATTTGTTCACAGACTCATTAATTTAAATTACAATGTACTAACTTTTTATTTATGATTAAAATGTCTATCAATTTATAGTTCTTTTACTGCTAATTTTAAGTTTTTTTCAATCTGATCTTCATTATTGTTGATTTTTTAATAGGAGGAAGAAATGAAGTTTAATATTTTAACTGATGTATTACGAGAGTCAGATACAAAAGAAAATCTCAAAAATAATTATACAAAAATTGTGGTGTTACTTGATTCACTGAAAGAGAGGTAAAGAAGTACTGTGATTTAGATATAAATCATATGGGTGAAAGATGGAAGAAAAACACATTCTATTTATTTTTCTTTGTTTGGGATATGGGTGGGTGGTATAACATTACCGAGAAAAATTTATTTAAGAATTGAATGCATGGAAAAAAAATTACACAAATGTGATTATACTTTTTGGTAGTACCTTGTTTTAACACCACTATAGTTACTCATAAAAATATATCTGGACTGCATGCCTACTTTTGCTATACTGCTATAAGTCTTGTCTTGCTACACAAAATCTGACTTTTACAGTTACTTTAGTACTATACATGTAGTGTCTCATAAGGAATTTTGTTCATATAAACATGACTCCTTTTAGCTTTGGAAAAATTCACCCTCATTTCTACTTATAGGGTAAAATGAACTTATACTGAAATTTTGGAACTAAAATTAAGGGGTCAATTTGGTGATTTTTGGCTTGAAAGATTGAATAAAATGGAACCTAGAACTTCAGGAATTATAAAATAAAAATCATTACTACTGCAAAATATATTTTTTTAATTTGAAAATTTAATTGTGAGAAAGTCTATGTAAGTTGCATCATCTGCCCTTAAGAATTAAAAATATCTGACTTATTAAAAATAAAGTACTGTAAAATGTGAAATAAATACTGTTATAATTTTCAATTGAAACAAGAATCATTCCAATACTATAAAAAATTTAAAAAATACTATAAAATATTAAAAAAACTCCTAGGTCACCTGAGCTAATGCAAATAGACTTTTACTGTCTGAGTGGGGTCTAATGAAATTTTACGAATAGGAAGTAACTAGTAGTCACAAGAACTTTTGAAATTATACAGAAAAAAAAACTTTAATTTGGGTCGAAAAGCCATCTAAGGAATTTTAAATAAAAATATTGTGTAAAATACTAAAGGATATATTGAATTATTTTATGTGTTTTTAATAATTGATTTTGGATATTTTTAATCCTAAAATTATTCTTGTTTAAGTAATACATTTTACAGTATTTTTCTGTCAGGTTTCAATCTGTTTCTAATTAGTCAATTTTTTATTTTTTTTTTAATCTCTGGTTGATTATTTAAATAGATTTTCACAGAATTAAATACTGTGAATTAAATTTAATTCCAGAATTGTATTTGTTCACTTATCAAAGTTAAAAAATTATGTTTTGCAACATCAATTTTTTTGTTTTTCAATAACATAATTGAGAAAATTATAATTTTTTTTAAATTAAAATTATAGTTTTTAGAAAATTAGGTAATGTTCTGAGAAATTTTTATTTAATTTTAAAAGCCAAAAACCATAAGAATTTCTGTACGGTTTCATTTATCCTGGCAACAAGAATCTGAATGAAATTTTTAATACATTAGGCAGATGAGGCGGCAGATATGAGTTTCGATGTCAGGCCAACGGATTAGATATGTTCAGCCTCAAATTTACCTCAGGATGGTTCTCCCGTTAAAGCCCAACAGGGCTTGGAACGGGGAGGTAGTGTGGCGACCAGAAGCGTCACAAGGTAAACAGTAGTTACCGTACGATTTCATGGGAGGCGATCTTTGTGATCGCAGGCGTGAAACCGGATAGATGTTGCCAGGAGAGTTTACTTCAGAAAAAATTCAGAAAATAGGATATGGTGTAGCGCCTTATGATAGTCCAGATGGGATGAGAGAGAGAGAGAGAGTGGGTTCTAAATGCATGATCTTATTCCAAATGTTACAAGTTTGCAGGACACCTCTTGAGTACACTGAGTCATTAAAAATTGTTTTGTCATTAAGAATGATGTTATTCAAATGCAAATTTTATGAAATTGCATAATAAATTTAAAAATAAATTAATAACTAAATTTTAGTTTGACAAATTATGAAGAGAATAGCATTATCTAATCTAATTATTCTATTATCACTGCTGATTGAAGAGTGAATTGCCATTAAAAATCGATTAAACCTAATGAAAAAACAAGGAACACAATACTCATGCTTAGTAAAGGAATATTAGTGAATATGTTATACATGTGATACTTGTTGAGAGTGAGTATACCAAAGAATATAATCCAATTCAGACGTTTGTGTAATCGTTTATTATAAGGGTAAATGAGAAGTTCAACCTATCATGGTTGCAGCAATTATTATAATTGTTTCTATTATTATTATTATCCAGTTAGCATACAAATCAAGGAAAATTTACTAAAATGAATTTTATATTTATCAGGTTTTATTATAAAATAGTTAATCTTTTTTACAGTTTTATGAAAAACTATTCAAAACAAACTGATGTAACTAAAGAGTACCGGCGTATTGGACAAGCAGAATCAGATGTATTTGTTGGTGAAATGAATGTATTTTTAAAAAAACATCCACGGAATAGTATAATAGATATTTATAAAATTGTTCCGAAAAGAAGTGATCATACTTTCACTGAAGTAGATGAAAAGATTACAACTAAAGAATTGAAGATGTGTTGCAATCATTTAAATGGAGTTTCAAATTGGACTCTTGGGTTAGAATAATTTTATTTATTTTTTTGTAGTTTGTTTACAGCCAGATACTAATTGAATAGTTCTGTTAAAAACAACCATGAATCTGTAGTACAACTTCTTCAGGGATGTATAATTACTGTGCGTCTATGTGTTTACATTATTTCAACTAATTTGTGTATGTTTTTTCTCATAAAAAACAAAATATTGCCAATTTGATTTAGAAATATTTTATTTCTAATCAGTAGTTAATAAGTCTACTATTACAAAATTGTCAATGTGCATTAAATACTCAGTAATAATTTTCATTTATGTTAATGCTAATTTAGATTTGTTTAGAAATTTTTTTATACCAGTTTCATACATAATTGCTAAGAATTTGTTCTAGTTATTTTTTAGTAACATGTAAAATCTTAGCACATAAAAACCTTTTTGTTTAAAGGCTTTAATTCATTTTATAGCTATCATCTTAATTTGTCCATGTAAGATGTAGATCTGATGATGTAGATATTTTTAAGAAAGATAGCTAAAAATACATTTTTACCAAAGACTATGGCTGAACTGAAGTCTTGCAGGTGTAAAATTGTGAACTGCATTACAGAATTTACTAGAACAATAAATTTACTATTTAATGGTCTAACATTTGTCCTGTCATAATGATATGTCAATAGGAATTTCCCTCTTGCTTGTAGGGTATATAGTAACATAATCAACAGATGAAAAAA
Source organism: Lycorma delicatula (assembly GCF_047948215.1). Lineage (NCBI taxonomy): Eukaryota > Metazoa > Arthropoda > Insecta > Hemiptera > Fulgoridae > Lycorma > Lycorma delicatula. The sequence continues at coordinate 125,460,257 of NC_134461.1, read as the reverse complement.
TGAATGAGTTATTTGGGAAATCTAAAGGCAAAAAAATTCCTGTGATATTGTCAACAATCTTATAACATCTTATAAAAATTTGGTTGTAATATGTCCTTAAAAGTACACTTCCTGCACTTGCACCAAGATTTCTTCCTGGAAAATCTTGGCGCAGTGAGTGATGAGCACCGGGAACACTGTCATCAGGAGATTTCAGGTATGCAATAGAGGTATCAAGACAAATGTAATCTTAATATGCTTGGACCATCAAGAAGGATGCTCCACAGGTGAAATACAGCAAAAAAATCTTCATTTCTTACTTTATAGGTGAGCCAAATATTTGAATATTGTGTATTTTTCATACTTTAATACTTTCTGCATCTATTTATGCAGAAAATATTAAAATGTTTGAAATTACAAATGCCAGTCTCTCGGAAAGACCCTTGCATGATATTGAAAAAATCAGTATCATCTTTGAATTCAGGAGAAAAAGTATTATTAGAATCACATATTTTTCTTCCTAAGACAAAAATTCTTTTTTGTTACCTGTGTAATTTTACATAAAATATTCCATTGATAAAAGCAAGGAACTGCATTATAATTTGCTTGAAAGGATCAAGCTAACCTGACAAAACTGTAATCAGAGCAGTCATTACACAGGGTTTAGTATTAATTAAAAAAAAAAATTGGTTTAAGGGGAAAGGTAATACTTGAAAATAACAAATGTATAAAATAATAGAAAAGCAAAGAAGTGAGTATAATTAATAAATTTCAATTTTTAACACTTGAAAATAACAAATGTATAAAATAATAGAAAAGCAAAGAAGTGAGTATAATTAATAAATTTCAATTTTTAACAGTCATTGCACAGAAAACAATTTTTAACTGAAATTGTATGTGATGTATGTATTACTTGTATTTCCAAAATAAGGATCTAGAAATTCAGAATACTTCAAATTTTTATTACTTATAAATTCATTAACTGAGTAATATTAGTTTTGTAAAACAAAATTTTTTTGACATAATTTTTTTTTAATTAGTGATAAAAACTTCTAAGTGGGTCAGTAATTCATTGAAAATAACAAAGAAATATAATTTCAGCCTTTCTCATAAGCTGAGATATTGTGTTATGCAAAACAGTTGATAGAGATGGATTTTTTATAATATAGAATATTTATAAATGCTTGTCCATGAAGAGGCCATCAATTGTCTTAATTATTTCATATTTATGGGTATTAGAGAATGTTCTGACAACTTGTATCCTGAAAACTCGTTTTTGAAGGGATTCAAAGAATAATAATTTCACACAGGAATATATGTTGGCAGAAATTTATTCTGATAATATTTGATTATGATGACAAGCATAGCATATTTTATGAGTAAAAGTGAAACAGTATGGTATAATTTTGTTCCAGACTGTCAATTTGATTTCAGACGTCAAAAAATTTCACATTGTAATAAATCAAAGTGCTTATTATCACTAATGTTACAATAGCTTCATACATTTCTAAAGGTTTTTTTTCAACATTTTATGCTTTCTTAAAAATTTCTTGTGTGTTTTCTCTCTTTTATTTTCTCTTTAGTTCTGTTGTCATCTATCATATCTTCTAATCAAATAATTAATTTCTAATTTATTTTATACAGATTTTGGGAGGAAATTACTGTGTTAAAGAATAATATAAGTCAATCATCCCAAACTGAAGCAGATATGTGGATTAATAAGCAGTCAGAAATTTTAATGAATGATTTGCAAATAAAATTAGACAATCATTCGTTAAGATATAAAAGAATAAAAAAAGAAATTCTAGAAGTACGTGCTGCCGAAATAAAAATACATCAGGAAAGGCTTAAGTCACACACATTTGTAAGTGTATAAAATATAAACATAAATTATTGCAATACAGTACCATTGTATCTGGATTGATATGGTTTGAATTTCAGTCCATTGTTATTCTAGACTAGATCTAATTGATCTGATAAATTAAATTTAACTCTTTATAGGACATAAGCAATCCATCCACATTTATAACTTAATATTTTGTTTTCAAATACTGATTGATTTCCTAGAGAGCATTTACCATCAAATATTTATGATCTCTAATCTTTTCAACTGATAATATAATATTATGCTTTACGGTGGTTGGTAGATTATTATACCAATGTTTTTTTAAAACTCTGACTTAACAAAGTTATCCTAAAGATAAACTGTTAAAATAATTTACCACTATAAATTTTGTCTGGTAATTAATAATAAATTCATTTATAAAATGAATTTATATCATTAAAAATTAATTTTAATCAGCAAAGTATTTTTGATGTTGCACATATTACAAATGCATATTTTATCATGCTTAAATATTAGTAAATAATGTCAACAGATAATAAGAAAATGTTACGCTTAATCTTATTCTAATTTTAAAATAAGGTAATTTTATAACAAAAAGTAAAAAAACACAGACAGACCAGACAGACCAGACAGACCAGACGACAGACCAGACAGACCAGACAGACCAGACAGACCAGACAGACCAGACAGACCAGACAGACCAGACAGATATATACCAATTTATATACAACACCAATTATATATATATATATATATATATATATATATATATAAAATTGGTGTTGTAAAAATAATAGGTTATTTTACAGTACACAGGAATGTATAATATTTCAAGTAAATACTGTTATGGCATGTCTTTGCCTAATGTTAAAAAAAGTAAACAACAATTATTCATTAATTTTTATGGTAAGGAGCAAAACACATTTTGCACAAAGCCATATTACAATGCTTACGTAAAAGGATTTTGAATGCGTTTGTGCATCTTTAGTGTTACAGTAGGCGCACTCCCTGTAAGTTACCACCACTAGAATATGAATCCCAATATTTACAATTTTTAGTAGTTTTTAATAATAGTTTTCTTTTGGATTCACTTATATTTTGTTTTCTGTTTGAATATCCTGAAATTAGCTGTATTCCCGTATTGCAATGGTGAAAGATACATACTTGTTTATCTTCATTCATTGTTTTCATTTTTTGAATTCATTAATTCTTTTTCAGATATCATTTCTAGTCTGTTCTGATTTTTTTGTATCACCTGTTGGGTTTTTTCCAGTATTAAATGCCACTAAATATCTTCTTATAGCACATACTATTGTCCAGATTTTAAAATCACTTTGATGGGTTTTAAGGGCATGTAATGTTTCAATGTTGAACAGTCTTTGAAGGTAATAATGCTCTTTGTCTTAGAGAGATGGATGAAATTGCTTACCAGTTTTATTTTTAAATAGTTATCACGGCCTTATTTTGTAGTCTGTCAAAATTGATTGAGTCTCTTGTTGGCATCTGTGAATTGGATTCAGATACAAGAATTGTAATTATTAAAAATAATCATACTGTCAATAAACTAGTTATCTTACTGTTGTTCCTAACAAACTCATTTTTAACTCCAGTACATTCTTAAACACTGAAGTACCCATGATTATTAACATGCCAATAAACACATTACATTCATCAGTAGAAAAATTTAAGATTATACATTTTGACTCTTTCTTCTGAATAACATAATTGGCAAATATTATAGAAAAAATTAGTGAAACGATTTCAAAAAGATTAGATTTCCAATTACAATTGTGTGAAAATTAATCTTGGGCACAGGGAATTTTTGTTTTTTTCTATGTTGTAACTACATTGCTTGACCATACCCACTCTTTAAGTTGTCTATATAATGTGAAGTTACTGTTCTTTGGTTATTTAGTAATTTGCATGTTAGTTTTTTGTTGAAAGTTTTCATTTTTTATTGCAAAATAATTTTAACTACTTTTTTGTTTGTGTCTTGAATAAATACCAGTATGACACAATTACAGATAGTTTGAGTGTGGAGTTGGGCTAGGGTCAGTGAGTGTTATTTTAAAACTATTTAAAAAACTGGTTCCTTTTCACTTCAAAAGAGAAAGACAAATGTGGCCATAAAAGAAAAATTACTCCCAACTCGATGTTTGTTATTGGTGAGAAAAAGTAACCTTGATCCAAAATTGTCTGTTGTCCACAGCAGAATGGCAGCTAGTGGAACAGATTTACACGTGAAAACTGTTAAGATGCAAAACTTCTTGCAGTTGGACAGAAAGCGCTTCAGCCAGCTAAAAAGCAGCTTTTAACACCAAGAATTTGCAAAACGGCTCTTGTGGACCAAAGTACATGCTAATTGGACCTAAATACTAGACTGAAAAAATATGAACCAAGTCACATTTTTATGTTCAGGAGGAAAGGATTCCATTTATTAGAAATACATCAGATGAAAATATATACCGGCTCATATCTAACAATCAGTTAAAATGTTTTGGGGATGTTTCTAACAAAATTTGGCACTATGCCAAACTGCCAAAAAAGTGGGAAAAGTTTTTAAAGCATGAATCATTTAAGTGCTTTCATGGCCAGGCCTCTAGACTTAAACCCAATTGAAAATCTCTCGCCAATAGTCAAAAAACAACTCTCGAAATTGTACCACAAAAATTGACCTCATTAGACAATAATATCCTGTATGGTTTCATGATGAAGAAACTAAAACAAGTGTAGTAAATGTGTAGACTCGATGCCAAATCGTATATGTGAAGCGATTAAGAATAAAGGAGAAAATATTAATTGCTAGATATTCACAAAACTAGATTTGCACGGTATGGTAGGTACAGTCTTACCTTTGATATTACATTAAATGCAGCAGGTGCCCTGTTTGATTTTGACCAGTCAGTCTCCGGTCACTATCACTCATTTCATCTGGTTTATCTGTTGTCAGATATGGGGTGGCTAATTGGTCAGAAGTATTAGGTGTTGTTGGCTGATACTCTGTCAGCATCTGAATCATGAGGCTCTTTAAAATCACTGAAATCCTAGTTTTCAGAACCATTTTCTAACTGTACATTTATATGCTTCTTACATGTCCTGTTTGAACGAAGTGAATAACTTGATGAATCAGCAACCGATATATTTGAGAATTCTAGTGTAAGACTAGCTACAGAATCTATTGTAGTATTTGATCTACTTAAATCTCCTCCTACATCAGTCTACAGGTGATCAACCGTAATATTTTCTAAAAAAAGTAATCTCATAATTCATTGCAGCCATGTTTTTACATAAAAAAGAAAATCTTTTAGTATTTGAAAAAAATATCCTGGTATTTTTTCAAATACATCAACTGCTTTGATGTCACTAGTAATACTTTTAATAAGTACAGTGAAACATTACTACAAACTATATAAAAAAAATTAAAGTAGGAGAAACTAAATTGCATTTGATCTAATACTGCTAAAACAAAAACTATATTTTTTTTTAAAGCAAAGGTTCTAAGGTAATTCTCTGTAATCTGCAAGTACACTACAGTAACACCTAACACAAATCTGGTAACAACATATCATCTGTAATGGGTGTAGGACTGGAAATTCTGTTTTAAATAAACTCTAAAACTTTAAAGTAAGAACTTTAAAAAAACTTTAAGTAAGTTCTTTTAAAAGTTCATTTAAACTTTAATAAATGTACATTCTTTGAAATAAAAAATAAGTATTGTAATGCCAAAATGTGTTAGAAATCTCAGAATATTATAAAACAAAGAAATTTGTTCTCACTGTTGAAGAAATTAAAATATTTTTTAATATTGTAGTTTATTTTTATAAATTATAAATGAAAACTGGTTTCTGTGAACTAATGTAAATGATTCAAAAAACCCAAACAACAAAAATATTATACATTGTCAATCACGAAAGAGACTTAAGCAAAAGCAAAACAACAAACCAATTCTACTGTAAAAAACACATAGCCTATACTGGTAAATTATTCAACAACTTTGAGATAGCTGTTTTCCTGCCTCAGAGGTTTGTTATTTCTCTTTGGAAGCAGTACTACCAATACTCCATAATGTAAATTTTGTTCTGCAGGCATTTGTAAACTATTATGCCACTGAACATTCATTAAAAACATGTATTTTTTTCAAAGTGGTAAATTATCATCATACCACTAAAAGTTTAATAAATGAGAAAGTCAAGTGTATATTGAGCTAATGTCTTTTAGATTTAACTTCTGTATCTTTGGATTCAAATTCTATTAGATTTGTAGATTTGAATAATTTATCTCTACTGTAATACAAAGTTCTGTATAAGTTGTATAATGATCTGATATACAAATCATTGAAAGGGTGGTGCTAAGAAATGGTTTTTGAAAGGCTAAAACTATCTCATTATTGTTTACTGAAAAGTCTTCCTAAAATTAACATTAATGGTGAAACTTTTTGAGTATGTATTCATGCAGAATCATTGTATTTAGCTGTACCATCTTAATGATTGTCATTTAGTTCTTTCATATTACTACATGGATGATTAGAGAACATTTGGATTTTTAAAGATCTCCGTAAAAAAAATCACCAAGATATCTGATCTCACAGGCAACATCATATTGCTATTGACAAGATGCGGTTACAGAAAATATCTTGTAAATTGATATTCTTGGGCTTATATATACATCTTGTCTTAATCATAAGATAATGTTCACATGATAATTATTCATTTTACTGAAGACATGCAGATATTTTAAAAACCTAACAGTTCCTTCTGTTGATAATTTTCATTTTGTAATGATGCTGGTGTAAAGTCAATGATTGTATACTGTCCAGCCATATGAAAGTATTGCTTGTTGTATATCATTTAGATGAAAATTGGCTTTATCAGATATTCAAATATTTTACAGGAAGTTTTTGACTTCTTCAGACTGCTAAAACAGTTAAGTTTTCAACTTCTTGACAGACTTGTGTGACTGGGAAACAAAATATACTCAACAGACCTGCCAATTCAAACTATGGCTTAGCTAAATGATCAAAATTGCTCATTCCAATATATCAACCTGTTTAATATTTTTTTCAAACTAACAGCAAAATTTAATTTATACAAAACTAATAATTATTACTGATAAAATTAAACAGAATTGTTTTGTAAGTACAGTGCTCTTTAAATTTGCACTACAATTTTCAATTTACTGGAGTATTTTTTTTTATATTTAAAAAAATGTTGGTCCTCATTGCTTTGAGCTACTTCAAGAGTCACCTGCTCTGAGTTAAAAACATTAAGTGTTGGATATAATAATTTCACAACAGAAAAAGTATGTTAATTTTTATTGCTTTACACTCTCTGTTATAGTCATTATCATAATCTAGTGTGTGTGGGTGTAGATGTATATTTGCATGTGAGTGCGTGCAGGTTGCTTCTAGAATCGCTGATCAGAGTTGCTTTCCTCTGAGTAATATTTTTCAGTATACTGCTATTCCCTCTGATCATCATTTGTAAGACTGTGTATCACCAGAATTTTGGTAGGCATTGCATGCATGTGTGCAATCTTATATTTAGTCTATGAAGAAGGCAATGTGAAACAACATGTATGAAAAATGTCAAGCCTAACTGGATTTGAATCCAGAACCTTCTGGATAAAAGGCAGAGATGCTACAATTCCCATCATGGAGGGCGACAATACAGTGGTAAATAAAAATAAAAACAAAAATAATAAATACATCACTGTAACACAATAAGCAAAAACTCAGGAAAATAGATAATAATTTAAGAAAAGGATGGATTCTGTATAACTTTTAATACAAAAAAAATAATAACAGTTCACAAATAACTATCACAAACGAAGGCAATATTCCTGAATTCCTTTTTTTTAAATAATGTATCTTATGTGGAACAAGATAGATGTTCAGTTCAGTTTAGTTTAGTTTATATATTCCAGGGTCATTGTATTTGTGGTTTTTAATTCTTGTTTTAAGATTATATTTTATACAACCTTTTCTTGCATATTAGATGCATTTTTTTATTATATTTATTATTTTTAATTATTTTGACTAGACTGTAAAAAAAGCGGTGTTGTGTATTTTTATGTATGCTAAGTACTTCATTTTATTTAAATACCAAGTGTTGTTCAGGTAAAATGCATGTATTGATAGTTGTAAGATTATGTAGTTTGAGGCATTTTGAAAGAGTGAATTTTGTTTGACGCATGTTAATAACTGTTCATATTAGATTGCATTATATCAGTACAATAAAATTGTATCAACATATCTTAAACCAGTATATTATTTTTTAGGGATGTTTGTTGTCACTTGTTTTGTTGCAAGAATAAACTGTTTTATATTTGGGTTTTTTTGTTTACAGGCTGTTGAAACCAGATTGGTAGAACTGGAAAATGAAGCAAGGTCTATAGAAACAAGACAAAATGATATTGTCTCAAAAATGGTAGAAAAAACTGCTGACTGTAAAGAAAAGCTAGATTCATGTAATGAATCAGTGTTTGCTAAAAATTTAATTACAGAGGTGAGTATTTAATTACACAATTATTTTATTATTATATACTGTGTGATGAATTCTGGCTTTATGAAGATTATGTTGCGACTTTTGTTGAGCTTGTACATTTTTTTTTTTAATAAATGTAAAATTTTGTTCAAAGTTTTTTATTGTTCAAATTAATATATTTAATATTCATCAAGTTTGCAAAAAATTACACTACCCAATTCGAATAAATATTAGTATCTGAGTACTTTCGGAGGTGTCAACCAGTCTTTTAAAAAATAAGTCTTATTAGACTTATTTACCAGTTTTTATAAGAATTTATGTAGACATAATAAATATTTAATTATGATTACAAGCTTAGCATTTTATTTAGGCGCTTTAAAGGAAAAGAGTATGGTTTGATTTTGTTAAATAGGATGATCAATTGATCATCCCATGTAGGATTAACCATTACCAAGGGGTGGAATATATTCTATTTATCACCATTTATTCCCAAATATTGCATAATGACCTTAGGGATATGTCTTTCTTACTTTCTGATTAATTGCTCTAAATAACACAATTTGGTGATTTAAATATTTAATTGTAATACTGACAAAAAAAGAGAAATACCCATGTTTTTCAGTCACAAATCAGTCTTAAAATGGATTTTTCCCCAGATACTGTCACTTTTATCATTAGATTGGAAAAATAATGTAAAAAACTAAAGAACTTTATAGACAAATTCTAGGAGATTTGATAGTAAACGTTTTGATAATCTAATTTATGGAAATTATTTAGGTTAACTTATTTATTTATAAATTTTGCATACATACACAGATAACAAAAATTGTGGAGTACATGACAAATCAGCATAAAAAAATAAAATATTATAATGTATTATAAATATGCATTGGGGAAGTGCTTTGTTCTTATAGGATCTCAGTTTTGAATGAATATAAACAAAGAACAGTGACAGATTCATGGTTTTTTGTTTTTTTTTGTAAGACAATCAGTATTGTGTCATCATAAAACAAATGTGAGAAAAATTTATATTTTTTTCCTGGTTAGTGATAACAATATCCATTGTTATCCTACCTAACCAAGCCATACATTTCCAATTTTGGTATTATATCCTTGCAAAGCCATTAGTGATATGTACTCCAGACACACCCTATTCTGTGATGTAATGTAAATATCTATTTTATCAGAAATGATTCAATGTAATACAACTGTGAGCTTCTGCTGGATCCCCAGCTGCATTGGAATTTCAGGCAATGAGCAAGCTGATTGTGCAGCAAAATAAGCTTGTTCACAGCCTCCTTTCACAAATTGTATTGTTTCAAATGATTTTGTAGTGTTTTTTGAAGAGTGAAGTTCATGATGAATGGCAGAGTGATGGGAATGCCTACCATCAATAATAAACTTTATCTGTTAAAGACACTGTGTCACCCCAGAGCTCTACATGAAGGAATAACTGTCATGAGGAGGTTATTTGCCATTTGCGAATGTCACACCAGGCTCACTCATGGATATCTGATGAAACTGATGGCACCCATTCATGCTCATTGCGACTGCCATCAGACTGTACACCACATACTAGTGGATTAATTCCTTTTCTTGTTTAGCCTCCGGGAATTACTGTTCAGGTATTACTTCAGAGGATGAATGAGGATGATATGTATGAGTGTAAATAAAGTGTAGTCTTGTACAGTCTCAGTTCGACCTTTCCAGAGATGTGTGGTTGATTGAAACCCAGCCATCAAAGAACACCGGTATTCACGATCTAGTATTTAAATCCGTATAAAAGTAACTGCCTTTACTAAGGACTTAAACGCTGGAATTCTTGACTTCTAAATCAGCTAAAGATGTCACATACAAACTGAACTGTATCTGTTATGTGACACTGTTTGAAATTTAAATTTGGGCTTCAAAATATTTTAGGTAACAATATGACTGTTATCAAATGTCATACAATTTCTTAAGGTCATACATCTGAATTCAAAAATTTCATACAATCTTTTCATTTATTCATTAAGATTTTTTTGGAGTAAGTCAGAGATTTGTTTATTACTTTAGTGTAATTTTTAGGATAATCTTTTAAATTAAATTTTCTATCATATAAATATTGTGTTAGGGCGCTAATGACAACACTTCATTTTTCAACCGGTAGAAAATAAATTTTTTGGTCATACCTGTTTATGAGGGTCTAAAATTCATAATCCCAGTTCTATAATTCTAGATTAGGACTAGATACCTTTATTTTACTGCTTACTTTTCTACTGGGATACTTTTATTTTTTGCATTCAAAGATGTTGTGTATCATAAGCGCCCTAGAATTGAAACATGTGGAATAAGGTCCTGCATATTCTTAATCTCGCCCTCTTAATGAACAAATGTGTGCTTCACAATTTACTTTTACTTAATTTTACTTTCATTATTTTTTTTTATATTTTTTTAATAATTTTTGTTGGTAAAATATTTTATTAACAGTTCTGAATTTCTTTATTTAAAGATTGATTCTATTCAAAAGAAGGCTGAAGAATCTTTCAGACAGATAAATGAAGAAGTTCGTATTAATTGTGAAGCGCAGATAAAATGGTTACGCCAGTCAAATGTTGTATTTCTTAAATCAGTATTGTATGTGTCAAGTATTTTAATTTAATTCAAATATTTTTTTAAATCTTTACTAAAATTATACTTTAGTGTAACCTGTACTAATTTTCTTTTTATTAATAAGTAAATAATAAATAATTCTGCAAGAAATTTTCTGTTTTAAGTGCATACTGGTTAGCAATGACAAATATTTAAACTATTAACTTTATAGTTGTTTTTAAAACAACTGAAAAAATTTTGAGATCTAAAAAATTGATAGGAAATTTTTAATACAAATAACTAGCACAGCTTAAGATTTGATTTAAATTGATAAATAATAAACTATAGTAAGTGTTTTGCTACGATAAAATTGGTGTGAATGCAGTTGAACTGATTATCCAGGAAGATCCTTTTTTTTATCTCTTACTCCCCTGGGCCAGACATACAGTTTAGTAAAGCTCAGTCCAAGAGAGCATCCAAGAGGGCTTCCCCACCTACTGACAGTACGTTCAGCATGGCAGTTCAGCCCCCCTGGTGAATCTTTATCGCCTGCCTCTAATATCCAAGAAGAGGTGTCCCTGACTGTCTTACCTGACAGTCTTGACTGTCGTACCTGGGTCCCACCCTGGAGATCAGGTCTTAGTCTGTACTCTTAATGCCTGTAACCACTGAGCAGGAAGAACCGCGGCTTGACCGAGTCGCCCCCCTGCCCACCAATCCAGCAACTGGGTCTGGATCTTTTATTTTACCCCATCCCAGCCTAAGGACCCCGGAGTCCCCGGTATATCATTGTAACTGACACACCTTGGCATACTGGCCCTCACGACCGGGGCTATCTGCCCTTCACTAACTCTAAAAGCCACACCTGTGTCCCTCCTTGTCTTTGTTGTGTAGCACTTTAGTGGCAAACAAATAAAAAAAAAAAAATCCATTTTTCATCCGATGTCAAAATAAAAGGTATGAAAGTCTCTGGCTGGAGCCCATCCAGGTCAGCCCGCCTACACAAAACATGCCATTCATCACACTTGAAGATTGTGTATGTTCCGCATTATCCACCCTACTACAGTACATGCAGCAGGGAAACTACGTCTGCCGAATCTATGCAAATAATACTCGGCAGTCCCATGACCTGTTAACATTTGGTGTCATGAAGAAATTCATTTCATCATGACCCCTGTTTAGCCAAAGATCTATGTCTGTAATTAGCCGCCTGATCGAATTAGAACATCCACCTGTCACCCATTTCATTTTCCAGGAATTTCTCATAGCCTCCATCGCATCACATTTCCTCATACCTTCATATTGCTTCATTCGTTCTTTCACTTGCAGCTCAATTGGCGGTGCTGAAGCTAGCAAACAGGCTACATCATATGAAATGGTCCGATCCACATATCACAGCCAACAACGTACAATGTGATGTAAACTTTGAAGACGAGTTAAATTTCTTCTAACATCTATGACGGTGCTCCAAACTGGTGTACCATACAGAACAGAAGACATTACTGTAGAAACTATTAATCTTGTCTTGTAAGCTCTCTGAGCAGATTGAGTAGAAAGCAGCATGTTCAGCGACTTAAGTCTTCTCAGACTTCACACAAAGGTCAAGAATGTGTTGCGTAAACTTATAGGATTAATCAATCCTGATGCCCAAATATTTAATGTTTTCACTGAATTGCAACGATTGGTCACCCAGTCTCAGGTCTATTCTGCCAATACATCTTTTCTCCGTTAGGGTGGTGAACATAACATTTCTGTGGAGCAAGCTCCAGCCCTTGATTAACCATCCAGTTATTAATACTAATTAACACCATATTGCCATGGTCCTCTACATTTGCTTCCATCCTGCCACTCACCAGGATTAGGAGATCGTCGGCATATGCCACTAGTTAGGTATCTATTGGCATAGGAAGGTTAAAAACCCCATTGTACACTAATAACCATAATAGGGGACCCAGGACTGACCCCTAAGGCACCCCGCCAAAGACTTGGAATCTCAGTTTACCTCCCAATGTGTTGGCCTCAATCCACCTCTGTCAATTACTCTGCTATTTTCTTCTTAGATAGGGACCAATTCCCTTCCTCGTAAGCGCTGTCATAATTGAATTTCAAGTAACAGACCCGGAACGCATTGCATACATCTAGCATAAGATGGTGGGTATTTTCCTGGTCCTCCAGGTGCGTCTTTTTTCTGTAACAGCCCAGCTGACCATTTTCTGAATAGCCTACACCATGGACTATCCTTCCAGAAGCTGTACTGACTTGTATGAATGGCAGCGCTCACATTAAGCTCCTCAGTATTCTACGCTAGTATTCTTTCTATGGCCTTCCCCATGTTGTTTTCGGAAGGAAGACCAACCTTGAATCTTACCAACACTCGGCAAAGCTTTTGGTCTCAAGACCGAAATTAGCAATGTCGGTCAGTTCCCAGGCCACTCTACTTGCTAGACCTTTTAAGACCGCAGTCGGTATTAGTTCAGATCCGAGCTATTGCGAACACGCAGCAGTTGAATCGCTTTGACTACTTTCTCATGCGTGAATCTCTTACGATCACAGTCTACGATTTCGGTTAAGCCAGTCTCCTCCCTATTGAAGAGTTTAGATATCTGTCTAGAAGCAGACTTTTCCGTGAGGACGGCTAATCGCCTACCAAACCGCTTCATTACAATTTGTTAGGCCCACCTCCAAGGATCCGCGTCGAGTTCACCCCATAACTCCCGTCATTTCATCTGTTTTGGCTTTTAATCTCGTAGTTGAGAACGCATCCCGCATTGACGTAACTACTGGCAGCCTCTTCATACTCATCACCGCCAGCACCCTGCTTTATGCGTCGCCAACTGCTGTAGTTTCCTTCTAAGTTGAGCAATATTTTCGGTCCACCAATACACCGGATGATGCTTCCCCGCTGCCTTTGGTATTTGAGCAATCCCCTGTATTATAATCTCTCGAAGAACTTCAGGTGACAGCCTTCCACCATCTGCCAGCTGTCTTGCGACATTGTTTACAACCGTCGATCTCTAACATCGTGGCAAGATGGTCACTTGCAGTATCGCCTGCAGGACCCTACAGCTACACCTGGAGTGATCCCAGTTTTCACCCAAGATTGTCAAGTCCAGCACGGACTGATGCACTCTCGCTTCTAACATAGGCGTCTGGCCATTTAAGCAGTATAAACGAGTAGACATCAATTCTGTCAGGACGCCGCCTCTTATTCGTATAAGAACTGCTTGCCACGACGGCCTTACAATTAAGTTCGGCCATCACGATAAACTTTTTCGGGGATATTTTGATGGCGTCATAAAGACTCTACATATAGTTTTCGAAGTCTTGATAGTCGCAATTCGGACTGACATATAAGCTCCTATCAAAACAGTGTCTGCCAATTCAATAGCTTTGATACCCTGAGCTCTATGAAACTGTTAAAAACCTCATCTGCCACTGATATTGCGTATGGCAACATCACCTCTTTTTTCCTGTTTAGCCTCCGGTAACTACCGTTTAGATAATTCTTCAGAGGATGAATGAGGATGATATATGTATGAGTGTAAATGAAGTGTAGTCTTGTACATTCTCAGTTCGACCATTCCTGAGATGTGTGGTTAATTGAAACCCAACCACCAAAGAACACCGGTATCCACGATCTAGTATTCAAATCCGTGTAAACATAACTGGCTTTACTAGTACTTGAACGCTGGAACTCTCGACTTCCCAATCACCTGATTTGGGAAGACGCGTTCACCACTAGACCAACCCGGTGGGTATGACAACATCACCTGCCATATCTAAGCACCACTCTCTCTTGGCGGCTGTAAATCGATTAGGCTTCGTGGTGATAAGAAATCAGCTCCAAACCATTAGCCAGTTCTTCCACTAGATCGCGGGAGAGAATACTCCTATTTGCATTTGATAAAACGGCCCTAATCATGCTTCCGTAAAGCACACGTCAAGCCTCCGGTGCGATGATCAGTACTACTACAATCTAGACATTTCATTCATTCCTTCCCTACATTCTCGAATCTTGTCATCCCTGCCGTCACAATTTTATCTGATCGACCCGATTGGGCCCATGACCTGCAGCACTTCTGTGACCGGTGTTCCATCACCGGAAACATCGATTGCTTTCTTCGCGTACATAAGGCCGACAATGGACCCAGCCTATCTTGATGCGTTTGCCCACCAGCTTACAGGTGGAACAATATGTCGTTACGATCATCGCGTTGCCCGTGTTCCCGTACGTTCGGCGAAAAGAAGTGACGCGTAACTCTTCTGTCTTGCCAATAACATTCTCTACGGCCTCTCTAACTTCCTGTTCTGTGGCATTTTCTTCGATGTCTCGAATATGCACCGCAGCGCATGTCCCGCCTTGAGATCGGAGGGCCACTTGTTATTCCGCGGCCTTGTCGCGGAGTGTAGCTGTAAATTGGGCAGCCCTCTCAGAGCCTTTGATTCTGACATGTAACTCATCCTTGTTGCCCTTCCAAAGTGAAAGAACATCACCGGCTTCTTCCTCAGTAACAGAAGACTTAATGGTTTAAGTAAGTCGGCGTAGGGTCTACCTTGTGCTTTAAATATTACCACCCGGGTGTCCTCAGCAGGAGGAGTCGATCTCCTTATAGAAAATGATCGTGATCTTGATCTCTTGCTAGTGCTACGTAGTGCCACGGCCACCGGTTTCTTGCTCTTCTTTAAAAACAGTAAAATCTTTCTTAGTATAACCTTAATACAGCCACCTGGCAACACAAACACCAGAGCTGGAGACTTCCTAACACTCGCCTAACAGACTTAAGCAATGCTTCTGATGCCGTTTGGTCTACTCCAGACGAGTTATAATAAATAGTGTATTTGCTTCTCTCAATTAGCTTGACGTCGTCACTCATAAGTAACGACACTTCACATACTACATCTCTGGACTTGAATACAACATTGCGGGATTTATCTTCAATTCTCCCAGCCCGGGCAAGATCCATAAATTAGTACGTGTCACTATTCTCTTCAGCAATGTTCTTAACCTTACTAACCTTGTCAAGTAAAGCAGATTGCCATCTCAGAGACAGTTGATCTAATAGTTCACCATCTGTCAAATCCCCCAGCAAGGATATCTACTCCCAACTCAACGGTTGATGATGGTTGAAAAAGAATTCAACCACTACCAACGTGTTCTACTCTGAAGTCCGAATAATTTGATTACCCACTTGACTGTGTTTGTGAGGGCCCTTTTTGAAATCCCCCTAACCTCTCACTGGTACTTCAAAATTCAAAACCGAAACCGGATTTGGAATCAGCTCTCAAACCCGTGTTCATCAACACCCCACTTGACCCTTTTTGGGAGGACCCAAAATGTATCCGTCCAAAAATGAGATCGGAAAATTTCACAAAACGTTTTTTGGAGTCACCAAAATTTCGGGGATACCTAGATTGATGGAGATCCGGGGAAAAAAGGTTGTAAATGAAACGGATAGGGAGATATCTAGGAAATATAAATCCCTTATAAAACTCGCCGAACTTAGAATGTATTCATCTTTGTTTATTCTAATTGATAATGTTGTCACTCACCTGTATGATCAAGACAATCCACTTAGAAATTTTTCTTCATGTATTAGAGGTTAAATCCGACCAATTCTCTAAAATTTAATACAGAAAAAACAAAAACTCAAAATATCTCTGTAGTCAGTTACCCAGCAATCACCAAATTTCATATACGTGTCCAGAAAATGTCAGTCAACAGTTCCTTATCCACAAAACAAAATACACAATCCAGCAATCAACCAAAAACATTTAAAAATCTCTATACTGTAAAATTAAGATAGACATGTTTTACCTCAATATTCTGTGTAGGTGGTTTATATTAATAGAATTTAAAATATAAAACCTTAAATTGTCAAATTTTCTTATGAATACCCAAAGTAATTCAGATCAGTAATAATTAATCACAGAATATATAAAAAAGTTTATTTAATCACGGCTACTTTTGTGTGAAGTACCTAACAACTACATTATGGTAAAAATTTGAGTAAAAATTCTAAGACTCTAATGGAAAATAGCACTCACTCTGTCGTTATTACTGCAAGGTAATCATGGATGAATTAACAGCAATTCAAGGTCTGTCCGTCAGTCGGTATATCCTGTCAAAATTTAACAGCAATTCAAGGTCTGTCCGTCAGTCGGTATATCCTGTCAAAATTTAATCCATTTAAAAACCATTGTGTAGTTTGTTTTTTTAAATTGAAATATGCTGCCTGATTTAATGAAAAAAGTACACAACTATGTGAGATTGATTGATAGATTTAGAAAGTTTACGGTGATGTTGTTGTGGTGTTATCAAATTGATGATTTTGTCAATTAGAATCAGCATCATACATGATAACAGCCGTGAAAACCTCCATAATTTTGTTACGCATAATCTATGAAATTGTCCATGTTCATCTCAAGTAAGCAAGAATTTTATACAAGGTGGATTCCATCCATACAAAACGTATGACGATTGATGATTTTGTTTGAGGAGTGAGGTCACACGTGTCATTTATGGACAATGAATTTTTTTACACAAATTATTACAGGCAGTGTGGTGTCCTATATTATACCAGAAAGCAAAGTTTTAATCAAAGCAATGTTTCTTGAATGTTCTTCAAATACGATTGAAGTTATAATTAAATAAATACTTATGATTAATGAATTATAAATTAATTCATTTTATAAATTAATTTACAAGAAATGAATTTTATTATGAGGTAATGAGGTGAGTTTTTTTTTTTTTTAATTGTGCTTTGTTTTATTTTATTTAGAATGTTCTCAGAAGGAGGGAATTACCATTCTGAGGAAGCTAAATTAATCTCTTCACAAATGCATGAATTAGCAAATTTGATAGATAAAACTGAAGGTAGAGTAATGAAAAAATTATGTAATCAAGTTTCGAGTAGCTTTGCTAATTCTTGTATTGATGTAGAAAGGTGAATCATTTTTATACATAATTTCAATTCTTTTAAATAGCTTTATTTGATTTTAGTAATTTAGTTTTTTTTACACTCTAGTGAAATTATGGTAATATAATTTTGAGTATGTTGAAGAACCATTGATAATTAAAAAAGATAAAACTAATTTCAGATATTAGTAACAGTCTAATTGAAAATTTAAAGATTTGTTGATGACACTGAATATTTGGTTTACTCTAATAATGAATTAGAAGTAATATACTAGAAGACACAATTAATTGCAGATATTAGCAAGTAATCTTTAATGGAATTTTGAAACAACCATTTACCATTTAAATCATACTTTATTTGCAGACACAAACATGAAGTAAATTTTATTCTATTTTTAAAAATCTTTTAACTATCATATTACAAATGTTTAATTAATTTTAAAAACAAACAAAAAATGTACAGTACACACTTTTGTAATAACTTATTAATTAGAATAAAAATAAATATTAAAAAAGTGGGTGTAGGATTACCTGGTATTTTACCCTGGTATTTATATTAAAAAATTGCACTTATGTGTTATATTAATTTAAACTGTAATAAATTTTTAATTTATTTCATATTGTACTTATTCCTGTGATTTACTTAGGCCTGGTCAACAGAGCAACTTTGCAAGTCAGGTCTTCTTCTCTAGCAAAATCTATTTTTGAGTCTCTTCATTGTTATTTTTTCAAATGCTATATTGTGTGGAGAATATATAGGAGATTGATAAGGGATACCTCTGTTTGTGAGCTGTAGATTGCTATCCTTCACTCATCTGCCCTAATAATTGCACAACTCATTGGATTCATTGCACAACTCACTGGAACACAAACAAAACAAAGTGACTTATCTATAAAATTCATTTTATTTTCTTCTAAATGTGTGACTATTAAGTTTTTTCATGAAGTGTGTAAGAGTGTGCATCAAACACTTGATTAGTTTATTCGATTTTATGAAAATTTACTGCTATATTACTAAATACATTTCTTAAATATAATGTTTCATTATTATTTGTTAGGGTATCGCATATGTTAGTGTCTTGAGAAATTGCTTAGTACAAAATATATGAACATTTTACACAGTCACTGTGCAAATAAAAGTTACTGTTTTAGGCCTGGTTTAATTGAATGAAAATGCCATACTGGGGAAAGGTCAATCACTGAATGGGCAGTTGAAGGAAATAATAAGAAAACATGAATTTCTGATTGATTACAAAATGATCTTCAGTAAATCTGAAAAACCACATAAAAAGGATGAAAAGCCACATAAACCATTAAAAAGTTTAAGGTTGCAGAAAAAACAAAAATCTTTAGTTTTCACAGAAAATAAACCTGAAACAGCAAACAGTAAGCTGTGTAGATGATAAGGCTGCTATTAGACAGATTTCAATTTTTATATTGCTGAAGTATGTGTTTCACCTATACTTTCAAAGCTTTGAAATTTAAGGACTAAAAATTACTTTCAAGAGGAAACAACAGCCTAAGCAAAACTTTAAACTGGTAGGATTAAATTAGAAAAAAAACAGGTTGATACAGTACAAAAGATTTTTCAATTTCTTTGACAAATTAAGAAATCTGAGAAACTAAAAAGTCGTCTAGTTGTGTAAACCAACAAAACTTGGATTTCCTTCAGCAGCTAACATCTAAAATTGGTTAAGAGATCACAGCATTCCTTTCAAAGGAATGCTTGTTGCTATGACACAAACTAATTTGGGCTGAATTGAAGAATGAACAGCATCTCACAGGATGACTTTTAATTTAGAAAATGTCATCATGAGCAAGCCTAAAATATATGATAATTTGTTGAAACTTTGTTGAAACCTTATAGTTTCCAATATTCCTCATCTATTAACTTTATCTCCTTCTTCTTCCTTGCTTCCTTTTTACTTTTGATGCTGTTGTGAAGATTCCATTATTTCAAACGACATGTCCTAATCAGTTTTATGAAAATCCATCTCTCATCAGCAGTTAGCATTTAATTGCTTAATAAATAAATCAAATTTTGTATACCAGTGGTATTGAATATGGAAACAACAAGATTTGTATTACCTGACTTAGATTGTAGGAGAAGTTAAAGATCTTTGCTGAAGAAGCAAAGATTTTGCTTAACCCAACATCTTCTATTGTGTTAACTGTGATCGATGCCTGTAGGACTGTCTCTTGTGAAGCGGTCCTTGTTACTTGTATTTCTGGTATTAAGTCTATTGATATCCTTGCAACTGAGCACCAGTTACATTATGATGCTAAGAAAGTAGGCCAACTTGCTTCTGAGCACATAAAAGAAACCAAGGTTTCCATTTATGGAAGGTCAGGTGGACTGAATTCTCCGATGACAATTTTTCTTGATGTGAGAAGTATGCAGTTAGTCAGGTGAATTTCCAGTTGGCATATTACATAATTTCTTTCTGGACATGATGCTTTACAAGATAGGTTGGCCAGTATTGGTTTAATTCAGGCTTGTTCCAGAGTGTAGGGCCATTGATAATGTGCGGGATCAATTCTGGTTTTGATCTGCAAGTTAATTGGAAAACTGAAAGGGAATGAAACATAGATGCTGGCTTCGTTAGATTCTTAGCCCTGCAGAGGATGGTTGAGGGTGTCTTGATACTGTTATCAATGTACAGATAGAATAGCAATCCAGGTACCTAGGCACCTGCCTGGGTGCTTCCCCAAGAAAGGCGTTTTGGGCATCAAGCTCCAGTTAGCTGAGATATTCTTTGTTAGGATGAGAATGGATGTGTGAACAACTCTGTGATGGAGCTGCGACATGGAGGGTGGTATGCATTGACCTCGCTTCTGAAAGCGGACCAGATTAGAGATTGATAGGATATGTTTTCATTAGAGGCTTATTAAATTTGTGAATCAGTTTCTTTATGTAAATTTGATTTTTATGTAAATCAAGAGGATTTTGAGTAAATTGAATTGTATGACAAATTGCCATTGTTGTGATCATTACTTGTTTTGTTGGTATGAGGATAGTATTTTTTGTGTTTAGATTCAAGCAATAATTTCAAGAGTTTTTGTGTGAAACCTTTGGTGTTAGAGGAAGGCCTTAGATTGTGAATCTGTTAATTTGATAGTTGAGAATTGTTAGGTGGCCATGCTTGGAAGAGGTGGTGTTGTAGTTGGTGTTGCGTTAGATGACCTCAAGCCCATCAGGGCTAGGAATGGAGAGGGTTGTGTGGCAATCGGGATCATCACAAGGTGTGTGTCTTCTATTGCAGAAGACCTATCATTTAACTAAAATTATCTTTATCCAGTCTTGTACTCAATAACACTTTGATAAATCTGATAGTTATAGCTAATGTTATTTAATTTGCTGATCATACATAATAAAGAAAGGAAAGAAAATAATACATCATTTTTTTTCTAGATTAAAAGATATTGAAAAGAAACTACTATTAGAAAAGGAATTGGAGACAACGATATTTACTCTTCAGAATAATCTTCGACAGTACACGTATGAATTTAAACTGGAAGGGAAATTGTTGAAAGATGCTGTAAAGAATTTTCAAGATAAAACTGATATAAATAATTTTCGTCAACTGTTAGAAGACCTATTTATAAAAATGTCAGAGAGAAGGGATCATTTGTTGTTCCCTGAAGCAAGTAATGGATTAGGTTAGTTTTATTATTTTTAATTATTAGTTTAATTCTGTGTCATTACTTGTTCAGAACTTTTGTTATATTTTATAACCATTACAGTAATTATAATAGATTCAAATATTTATTAATATAATAATGATGATGAAATCATAATTTGATTTTATATCATGATGTTGAAAGTTAAAATAAATGTAAGAGAGGAATTTCTGTACTTCTTAAATGTATACAATCCTAACTCAAGAAAATCACTAAAGATAACCATAAATAAATCAGTCATTAAAGATGACCATAAAAGCAATGGAAAGTATATGATGTGGTTTTTTTAAACATTAAATTCAGTTAAATTTATTATTAAATTTTTTATAGTAAGTACAAAAATTCCTCAACTGGAAATTTCTCATCTCACGTGTTCATCTGGACATTAGGAATTTATTAAAATAAAAAGTTTATTAAATTATAAATAATTTACTCATTGTAATACTCATTGTAGTACATTAGAATACAGTTATAGGGTACAAGGAGCACTCAAAAAGTTATCTACCTACCTTAGAAAGAGTGGTGGTGGAGAGGTTGTCTCATTTTTAATTTTCAATGTAGGTCCCTTGAACTTCCACATACTTGTTCCATTTAGCCTGATCAGAGGTTATGCCAAAACTTTATCTTGCTACTCAAAATACCATAACACATCCTGATCCCTGTAGGGGAAGACCACCCTCCACCACCCCTCTGTTCCTTAAGTCTCATGACTGTAGTACATTAGAATACAGTTATAGGGTACAAGGAGCACTCAAAAAGTTATCTACCTACCTTAGAAAGAGTGGTGGTGGAGAGGTTGTCTCATTTTTAATTTTCAATGTAGGTCCCTTGAACTTCCACATACTTGTTCCATTTAGCCTGATCAGAGGTTATGCCAAAACTTTATCTTGCTACTCAAAATACCATAACACATCCTTATCCCTGTAGGGGAAGAACACATCCTGATCCCTGTAGGGGAAGACCACCCTCCACCACCCCTCTGTTCCTTAAGTCTCATGACTGTACTGCAACCGATGTGAAAGCCATGAGTGACATTCCCATCTCTGTAGTACTATTTAATGAACTCAAGCTGCTTTCAATTCATCATTGTCATGAAAATGTCTGCCCCTAAGTTTTTCTTGAGGTTTCTGAACAGGAAAAAATCACTGAGGGCCAGGTCCAGACTGTAGGTAGGGTGAGGAAGTTCTTGAAATCCACACTCCCTCAAAGTTTGCTTTAGAATGTGTGATGAGTGGACTGGAGCATTGTCATGCTAAAATGACACCTTTGGTTAGCTTCCCTCCTTGTTTTTCCTTTATTGCTGCCCGTAGCTTCTCAAGATACTCAGCATAGACGTTACCAGCGATAGTCTGCTTGTGTTCCATCAAGAAAATTCTCTCATTATTCCAAAAAAATGTGATCATGATCTTCCCAGCCGATGGCTGAGTCTTGAATTTTTTGGGTGCTGGGGATCCTTTGTCTTTCACTGCGTGGACTCTTGTCTGGTCTCAGGATCCCAGTAATGAACCCATGTTTCTTCATCGGTCACCAACCTGTTGAGAAAATCTATGAGATTCCTTTCACACAACTGCAAGTTCTCCACAATCAACTGCGCATAACATTGCTTCTGATGTGATGTGAGGTTTTTTGGGACCCATCAGGAACTGACTTTTGTGTGTAAATGGTCATGAAGTATTGTTATAATGGTTCCTTCAGACACCTCACATTCTGTGGTAAATACTCTGTAGCAAATCTCTAACGCCTGTTTCCATAACCAGTCTGTTTATTTTCTGGCAGATGTCTGGAGTGGTTGCTTCCACAAGTCTTCCACTGCGGGGATCATCTTCAATGGATTTCCTGTACCGTTTAAATTGTTTGTACCAGAATTTCACTGGTTTTGTGAAGGAGCATTATCACCATACACAGTTACTATCCTACTATGATTGTCCTTTGGACATTTCCCTTCTTTGGTGAGAGACTCGTGTAAAAGAAATTCAATCACAATTAGGTCATAGCATACACATAATATGAACTACGTATAGATATCAAACGCATCTCAATACATAACCAGCGTCACCCCTAGGTAGATAACTTTGAGTGCTCCTCGTATTTATTTTATTTATTCTAATAAATTGAAACATAAAGAAAGAAAAAAGAAACATATAAAAAATATTTCTCTTCCCTGACAAAATACTATGATATATTCAGTAGACTAGTCCTATCAATACAGATCATCTAATAAACTGACTTGTTATAGGATTAAAACCGCAAAAGAAACATAATATGGTAACAGTGTGAAGTGTCCTTGCCACTGAAAACTTACCCTAACTTTTTCCAATGTTTTGTCATTAAATACTGAATGTTTCTGGCTATGTCTCTGCTTGCAAACAAAACCAGTCCTTCTATATTTCTTTATCTATAAAGAATTATCTGGTACATTCTTAATCTGGGAACTGCAAAAGATTTAGCTAAATAATTTTCCACAATAAAAATCCTTTCTTAAAATATAGATAACCAAAAATTGATTATAAAACAAAAATTAAAAACCCAGTATAATACAAATTTTTTTTAACTTTGTAGAACCCCATTTCTTTCTGCCTCCAAATACCTCTCAGATATGCAGAATAAAGCTGGTTTCGTACTTTAGTAATAATGAACTAAAAATGGGAAAATATATTTCTATTTTTGATTAAAAAATGTTCATTTTTGATATCATAATTTATTTTTCCCATTAAGTCCATAAATAACAGGTGATAATTTTTGTTGTATTGATTTTATTTATTTACCCACATGTTTACTTACCTATTATTTCATAACTTAATTGTTTTTATATATAAATATGAACTTTTAACTCTATTTTTAATCAGAGCAGAATACTATAAAAATATTTTATATAGAAAAAAATTTATTTCCTATATAGTAACTTCTAAAGTTAAAAATCTTTTTTTTGCATTTTTGTATTACAGAATTTTGCTCGTCGGAATTTCCTAAAATAGATTCTGCAAAAAGTGATACTAGAAAAGGAAGTAGAAAAAAATCAGCACCTAAGACTGCTAATACAAATAAAGGTGTAAAAAAAAGTAAAAAGGAGATTTATAAAGATTTCACAAAAAAGTTGTTTCACTTAACAAATATTGACTTGTTAGATCCAGATAAACATAATTTCCTGTCTAGAACAAAATTTTCTATTTATAAACGGCTTCGACATTTGCAAGAATTATTAAAGGTTTGTTATTTATAAGGATGTTATCTGTTCAACTTTACTCAAAACCCTGGTCAAATGATAATATTTGACTTTATTTTGGTCATCATTATTGATGCTGTGCAAAGATAAAACTGTGAATTATTTCCAGAACCTTATACCTTTTACAACAGTTAGTACTTAGATATATTTTTTGTACATGATTTTTTTTTCATTGTAGTCATACTATTAATTTGTTAAATACCTTGTTCTATAAGTAGACAATACCTGGTCTTCAATTTTGCCTTTATCATGTATAGCAAACAAGAAAAAGTTGCAATATTGCATTATTTTTACTTTATTATTACTGTGATGGCCAGTAACTGTTGGCATTAATTGACGTTCTTAATTACATACATATTTATTAGTTGGATGTAGTAGGCAATTTGTATTTTATTTTTTGTATGATTTATAAACTAAATTGATTTTTTATGATTCATTTATCCATTACATCAAGAAGTGTTTATTTTCATATAAATTGAAAGCCCACATTGCCAATGATATAGTGCGATCAATGTGAATTAGAAGAAAATTGAATACCAGAATGTCATAAAAATCAATCTTTACAGGCCACACTTCTCTGGGTGCTGATAATTGGCCTGAAAAGATAACAGTAAAACATTTGAATTTTTTCTTTATGGCATTAAGGTATCCAGCCATCCGGTATGATGCTAACAGTTCATATAAATGAGGTCTTGAGCGAATTAAAAAATTAATCTTCAGAATTTCTCATTTTCCTTGTTACCAAAATTTTGTTGCAACCCAGTGTTTTGCTATAGTCACATATCATTACTGCCATCCCTCTCTACTGCTTGCTTGCCATATGTGCCAGTGTAATGTAAAATATTAAATTGTAAAAAGCACTGAATAAATGTAGAGATAGTTTTAAAGATACACATAGATTTTTTTCTAACAGGAAATATGCGAGATTGTTGCCAAGAAAACTGAAGATTCTGCTTCTGCTATATCAGCATACGAAAATAGAGTTCAAGATTATGTTGATAAACTAAAAGATTATAACTTTCAATGTGAAGAAATATGGCTCTTAGAAGTTACCGGTAAGTTGAATTTTAATCTTGTGAAACAATGCTTGAGGAGAAAATTTTTAATGAGCAATAGATAATCTAAATATTGTTGAAGCACCTTCTGTGAGAACTTAAGTGGAAACAATACATTATAAATACATTAATGCTTAATATATTGGACATTTTCTCTCTTAATAGGGTACTTAACTCTATTTATTAAATTAAATATGGGTAACTGTTGAAGTTATCAATGAAAATACTCGTATATAACTTAGTAGAAATTTAATTCTAAAGACAAAAGTATGAATTTAAAAATATTATTGGATAAATGCTATTAGAACTTAACCCAGAAAATCCAGGAAAGGGGGGGATCGGTTGGGGAGTTTCTTTTTCAAGTCACCGCTGATGACACCACAGAACAATAGGTATATACCTATTAACATTGCTTAATAATTGAACGGTAATAATACAAGAGTAGCTTCGGTTTATTAATTAAACAAACTTTACATAAACATCTGTCCTGAAGCACTTATTTTTAAGTTACGGCAAGCGTTAAATTTCTCCCTGATATCTGCGCCAATCGTAAAATGAAGTCGTAGTGAAATTATTTTTATTGCGCGAATAGCGAAATTTCTAGGTGTTTTATTAGAAGATGGCGAATTCGTATTTATTCGAATACGAATTACTCAATTTACTCGCGTACGACTACGAAAATAATGTTATTGGAGGAAAAGGTAACATGTAAAATATTAAATTTCTATTTATTTTTTGTACAAAATTTAAATACTAAAATATTTACTTTAAAATTAAATTCATTAAACACAGCATTATATACAAAAATTATGGTAACTGGAAAACAGGATAAAATATGGAAGAATACACATAGGCTAGCACGTCTTGAAACAAAAAGAACAAAAGTTCTCCTGAATTATTTTTTCTCCTGAATTCAAATACGGTACAGGTTTTCCCCCATCATGTAAGGTTTCCGAGAGACTGGCAATTATAACTTAAAAAAATTTTAGTACTTTCTGAATTCTTAACTACACGCCATTCTGTTGGGTTATGTTCATTACAATGCGTCTCCATAAGAGTAGAAATGTCATTAAAACACTAACCCATTTTCTTCAGAAAAATAGTCTTTCAATTCAGAATGAAGATAACGATAAGTACATATCTTTGTATTCTTTTGAAGAAGATTCCATCCTTTTAACCGGGAAACAAACATTTCAGATTGTTTTTTGGATAAATTTAAATCGTTAAAATTTGCTTTCGTCAGTAAATGAGGCTCAGATGAACTGCTTCGTTCAAAAGTTGTATCACCAGATATGTTTTCTTTTCCTTACTTCCATCAGACTCTGAGCTCTCTTCATTTAATATCACATGTTCTGGAGGCTTTGATAATGGGCAATTCTTTACAGTGTGGAACGGGTCTCATTGCAGATTGCAAGTTAGGGTACACCACTGTATGTTTTGATGTAATCCCTTTTGTTTGTTAAGCAGAAATAACAGTCAGATGAGTGACCATAGGGATAGCATGTGCCATTTTTTTTACGCAGTGAGAAGCCTGCAACATGTGGGGCTCAGGCCCTTATTTGGTCCCGACTTTACATCCAAAATAAAGTTCACAACACTTTTTGTCACTTCACCACATACATAACAAAAATTAGGATTATTTAAACAAACTCTAGGCATTTTGTAACTGACGACTAATTAAAAGAAATGAAGTTATAATATATAATAAACAATAATTCAGACCCACAAAGCACTCACAATGTGTTTATTGGTTCACTACTGTCTCATAACTGGCATCGTTATGATGAATGTAAACTACACTAGATCACCTCTGTACATGTCTATACACGTCTGAACCTGCACAACAGTAGCAACGCTACCATTTGAGTTAGCTCATTTGGTTCCATGATACTTACAGTGCTCTAGGAGCTTTTACCTGACAATACACAAATGGACAAAAACCCCGTTTTAAAATATTTAAAAACTGTGGCTGAGTGAGAAATTCCGAATAAATTTTAAGTAAATCTACCTGTGTACTCGAGACAAAAATCGTGTTCATGACCAGTGAAATTTGAAGTAAGATCACATGCGGTCAAGAACCACTTTCATATTAACATCAAATTGGTTTTTTTTTCAGTCATTTTGTTCAGAGTCGCCATCCAGTCTGAATAAAAAAACGTTTCAAATGGGCTTTGAAAAGCCGAATAATACAAACATCGAGTGGCGGTGTAATGATGTCATTACAGTAGGAATGCAAACTAGTATTGTTTTACTTTTCTCAAAGTCTTTTTTGACATTTAACGGTGTTCGTTACGTGTCCACTGAATCTGTCAATCACAATGTACTTTTCAATTATAAAAGCATCAATTATAATAAAGTTTTTTGCCATCTATGCAAGAACTGCCCACATGACTGTACATCGGTGTTTGTTTTCATAACCACAGTATGCACGGAAACAGGTTTTATACAGATAACATTAATTGTTGAACCTGCCGGCACGTCGAAGAAAAATTGGTGTTCGATCGGTGTTTCCTACCTACTCATTAAAAGGCCAATAATCTTTCATCAAAGGCATATGGCAAACGTGGAAAAATAATGATAATAATTTATACTTGATATATAAGTTTTCTTATCCGTAGTTTATACTTTATAAAACGATTTAACCCTCTTTCGATTTGCTTTAAAATTCTGCATTTGAAGTTCCCTCGGGATTTCATCTCTGTTGAAACAGCAAGTCCTTGCTCACACGGGTTTTGAATGTAAGAAAAAACTTCTCTTATACTTGAGGAAACTTTCTAATTCCGCCGCTAAATGTTCTTCTAGTTTAGCTGGTAGAAAACCTTGGGTTTCAGACGATATATTGCAGCTGATGGATGAACGTAGAAAATATAAGAATGATAGTGATGAAGAAAGTAAAAGGAACTAGCGGCATTTAAGAAATGCTATAAACAGGAAGTGCAAACTGGCGAAAGAAGAGTGGATTAAAGAATAGTGTTCAGAAGTGGAAAGAGAAATGAACATTGGTAAAATAGACGGAGCATACAGGAAAGTTAAGGAAAATTTTGGGGTACATAAATTAAAATCTAATAATGTGTTAAACAAAGATGGTACACCGATATATAATACGAAAGGTAAAGTCGATAGATGGGTGGAATATATTGAAGAGTTATTCGGAGGAAATGAATTAGAAAATGGTGTTATAGAGGAAGTTGAGGAGGATGAAATGCGAGAAACAATACTGAGATCTGAATTTAAGAGAGCATTAAAAGATTTAAATGGCAGAAAGGCTCCTGGAATAGACGGAATACCTGTAGAATTACTGCGCAGTGCAGGTAAGGAAGCGATTGATAGATTATACAAACTGGTGTGTAATATTTATGAAAAAGGGGAATTTCCGTCAGACTTCAAAAAAAGTGTTATAGTAATGATACCAAAGAAAGCAGGGGCAGATAAATGTGAAGAATACTGAACAATTAGTTTAACTAGTCATGCATCAAAAATCTTAACTAGAATTCTATACAGAAGAATTGAGAGGAGAGTGGAGGAAGTGTTAAGAGAAGACCAATTTGGTTTCAGGAAAAGTATAGGGACAAGGGAAGTAATTTTAGGCCTCAGATTAATAGTAGAAGGAAGATTAAAGAAAAACAAACCAACATACTTGGCGTTTATAGACCTAGAAATGGCATTCGATAACGTAGACTGGAATAAAATGTTGAGCATTTTCAAAAAATTAGGGTTCAAATACAGAGATAGAAGAACAATTGCTAACATGTACAGGAACCAAACAGCAACAGTAACAATTGAAGAACATAAGAAAGAAGCCGTAATAAGTAAGGGAGTCCGACAAGGATGTTCCCTATCTCCGTTACTTTTTAATCTTTACATGGATCTAACAGTTAATGATGTTAAAGAACAATTTAGATTCGGAGTAACAGTACAAGGTGAAAAGATAAAGATGCTACGATTTGCTGATGATATAGTAATTCTAGCCGAAAGTAAAAAGGATTTAGAAGAAACAATGAACGGCATAGATGAAGTCCTACGCAAGACCTATCGCATGAAAATAAACAAGAACAAAAAAGTAATGAAATGTAGTAGAAATAACAAAGATGGACCACTGAATGTGAAAATAGGAGAAGAAAAGATTATGGAGGTAGAAGAATTTTGTTATTTGGGAAGTAGGATTACTAAAGATGGACCTAGCAGGAGCGATATAAAATGCCGAATAGCACAAGCTAAACGAGCCTTCAGTAAGAAATATAATTTGTTACATCAAAAATTAATTTATATGTCAGGAGAAGATTTTTGAAACTGTATGTTTGGAGTGTCGCTTTATATGGAAGTGAAACTTGGACGATCGGAGTATCTGAGAAGATAAGATTAGAAGCTTTTGAAATGCGGTGCTATAGGAGAATGTTAAAAATCAGACGGGTGGATAAAGTGACAAATGAAGAGGTATTGCGGCAAATAGGTAAAGAAAGAAGCATTTGGAAAAATATAGTTAAAAGAAGAGACAGACTTATAGGCCACATACTAAGGCATCCTGGAATAGTCGCTTTAATATTGGAAGGACAGGTAGAAGGAAAAAATTGTGTAGGCAGGCCACGTTTGGAATATGTAAAACAAATGTAGGGATGTAGGATGTAGAGGGTATACTGAAATGAAACGACTAGCACTAGGTAGGGAATCTTGGAGAGCTGCATCAAACCAGTCAAATGACTGAAGACAAAAAAAAAAGCTTAACTATTATCCGTAAGCTTCTATTTTTTCTTTCTCCGATCTCTTTAACACGATTCCGCAATATCGTGCAGCGGGCCGTAAATATGACTATCTATTTCCTCAGCTAAGCGAATAACTTACGTAAACGATTGGAAACGTTTCTACTAGCTCGTGTAAAGTACACCCATGAAAAAACTTTGTGTGTTCGTTTTATATTTATACTACCTTCATAGATTTTTTCCGATAACATCTACCATCACAAGACTGAAAGAATACTGTTGTTTAGTAAGACGACTTGTCTCTTATACAAAAATACAGGATGATGAATAATAACAAATATTATAATAACCGGAAATGCGGATTAAACAAAAATGCTTTTGTCAAACTTTTATAAATAAACAGGCAATTACGATATAGTCTTCATAACCGATGTGACTCGACATTCGATATGCAATGGTGTAGTGACCCGGAACGACTTCGGCGCTTTTCCCAAGTCGAAATGTGTCCATTACTTATCTAAATCTTGTACAGGTTTTTTTGAAGCTGGAAGAATAATTGTTTACATTTTGCACATATGTTACTTGAAAAAAAATATAAAATTGTGGTTAGTCGACTAAAATTTTAAAGGACATCTATCAGCAGAAGAATATTTTTGCACTGTTTTTATTTTTCACAAAGCTTCAGTCTCGATCAATGGCTTTGATCATTGATTGATATGATCATTACAAAATTTCTTTGTTAAAAAAGTTAGGGTAGATCCAATAGTGATTAGTAATTGTGACGAACAAAGTAACAACGTGATAATCAACGACCTGATAGAAACACAGAATGCCTAATCACTTGTCAGTCGTTCATATTCTTGGCCAAGTATTTGGACTGTAGATATGCGGGAAGAGAAGTTCAATTCTGGTACCATCATACGGTAATAGTAGGCTAAATCTGCTCAATTACTTTCCTTGCATAAAAAAATTTCAGAATTTAAGGAAACATTTTTACACATTAATGCGAGAAAATTATTCAAAGTGCAAACTATCAGAGAATGGAAAAATTGTGATTATTTTAAACGAATCGGAAGTTGAATCGACTGCTAAATAGAACTGTTTATTATATAGCCGAAAATAGCAGACCATATTTGAATCAACAATTTAATCGTTTACTAGTGATGGAGTAAGCGGTCATATGCTTGGAAAAAATCAGACGTTGCACAATGGCTGTGAGAATGTTTCCGAACATCATAACTTGGCATCGCACCGATCATCGAGTGGAATTATCCATCGGTGATTTTATAGATGAAGTACAAGGAATGAATAATTACAATTATTCTTTTTGGACAAATTATACACATTGTACAGTAAATCATCAAAAACCCAAAGTGTGCAATGGAACTCGACCATAGAATTGGGCGTGTATTTGACACGAGGTGGTTGCAAGTTCCTTTAGAACAACATCTTCTATTTGGACAAACTATTGACTCGCTCTTTATAGAGTTGAAGTTGGACAAACTCATCATTTTGAATCTGCAAGTGTGGATAAAACTAGAACTAAAAATGGAAGCTCTAGGATAGAAAGTATTGTGATAACGGAAATGTTGACCACCTCAGAATCCGTTTGATTAGTTTCGACGTGACGTCTGTGTATGTACATTCATATGTATCTCGCATAACGATTAGCCGTAGAATTTTGTATTTAGGAATTTGTAACATCTAGTTGTGCATCTCCCCTTTTGATTACAATCGACCGAACCAAAAGTGTCAAAAAAACCCCCCCAAAAAAATGGATTTTGGAATTTTTCTTAACTGCAGTTAAGCCCTCATTGAGAGCTTTTCATTGGTTCCACAGTTGTAGCCAAATAAAAGTTTAATTAATGAAATATTTGGCACATCGGTTTGAATCAGAATTAATCTCCTTTTTTTAACTTTTTTTTTAAATTTAAATATATTGATTTATTAATAATTATTAACCTCTGATTGTAAAATAAGTTTTACGGTAAATAATAATTCAATAATAACAATAAAAAATATCAGAAGTTATTAATGATATAAAATTTTATGTATTTTTCATTTAAAAAAAAGTGTATATTTAATTTAATAGGAGAACAAGGAAGTCATGTGACAACCACAACAGATTTTTATTTCCTTATGTTATTTGAGATTTCAAAAACGAAAATGTTTGTTAAATTATTTATTTTGGACTTTTATTGAATATACAAAAATAATCTCTTTCATTGTTTTTTGTTTTTCAGACTTCCTACATCAAAATGTGATATTACGGCTTGAATGTAATGACTTTATTGATAATGATGTCCAAGAGTTTGAGAAAGTAAGATTAAACAAAATTTCTTGTCTAAAGGTGTGTATTTAATATTATGGTGTAGAAAGTACTACTAATGTTGCAATCATTCTAAATTTGGTTACTGATAAAAATATCATGCAGATTTTATTTAAATAAGTTAATGTTACAAACGATTTTGTTTTAAATTACACAAAAATAGTTTTTTTAAAAGGTTTTTGGAGATAATTATCAGTTCCTCTAATTCTCAAGAAATGTTGTTAATGACAGCTGTCCTGAAAAGGGAAACCCCTGAAGATGTAATTGATCTAAATATTTATCTATGCTAATTTTTTGGTAAATTTCATATTGTTAAAGTGTATTGTTTATCATCCAGTGTTTTATGTTTTAGACAAGTCTTAGTTTTAATCTTTATGACTGCTTAAGAAGAATGGAGATCTGTGGGAACGTATGGTATTGATTTGCCAGAAGTTCTGCCAGTTTCCAAAAAAGAAGCCCCACCGTGATTGTCAATGGTGGAGGGCCGCATCAACTTGAAGAAGATAGAAGAGGGAATAGGGATTACCGGATGTTTATATTCAAAATACTTTTAGATACTGATTTATGAGTATAAAAATTTACCACCTATTCACCAGTGGATCGAACACTGAGAAATGCATCGGAATCTCATAGTCGTATATGGCAAATCCCACTTTCATAGCCTATCCACAAATAGTAAGTGGCTGTACAGCAGAATTATATGCAATTCAGCAAGCGCTTAATTTTATATCACATTACAACAAGGAAAGAGTGCTTCTCTGGTCAGATTCCCTTAAGTGCGATTCCTGCTTTAAGGAAATGGGTTTACGCACTATGCACTAGTTCAGACGTACTAACAGAAATTAAAAATCTTAAATGTAAAGGTAAGCAATGCATTTTGATATGGACACCTGGCCACATCAGTATTCCTGGTAATTAAGCAATCAAACAACCGGCAAATATCAATGAAGTCGACATTTCTTTAGTTTGACTAGATGACTGTTAAAATCTACAAAAGAAAGGAATGGATAAGGAGGTGGGGTGCACTTACAATAAAACTTAATTCCAAAATGCTCTAACCTGTTGAGAACAAGTAACGTTACAAAACTTTGATTAGGTCATACTACAATAGGACTTTGTCGTCCTACATGCTAGCTAAATATTAGATTTTGAAAAGGGCTAATGACCACAGTAGTTGATGCCCACTATATTAAAAAAAAAATTATTTTCATTCAGGCTTATGATCATAGCAGTTAATCCTGTAATCTCATAAAAAAAAAAATAACAGCCTGAATTTTTTCATCTCCATTCAATATGAATATAAATATATCTACCCTAATAATTTTCATTCTTCTAATGGTGATTTATTTTAAAATTATTTTTTGATTTTAGTATCATGTGTTTATATTTTAAATTATTAATATGGATTTTGATCACATTGTAATATTTATTTTATAATTAATAGTGTATTTTGTGGTTCTTTTTAGGATTAAGATTTTACCATGGTCTCCCTTGAGCCATGCAGGCAAACACTTTGGACAGATTCTTTTTTTTATCAATGGAGTTTCCTTTTTTATCAGTTCATTTTTTTTTGATCACTAATAAAAAAATTAAAAAATTCTATTGTTAATTTTTATTAAAAAAAAACCTAAAAATAATTGATTTTGTTACAAATGTCAAGAGTATAACAATGAATTATTCTCTGATATGATTATAAATATGGTTGTATTATCACAGGGAATGTTGAGTACAGTTTTATAATAACAAATGACTAAATAAGTAAAAAATAAACAAAACATCATATAAATTTGTCATAAGATGTAAAATATTAAACCATGCACAATGATAACAACTTGCTTACAAAAAAGCTAATTCTTTTCTAAATACAAAATCAATTTTTTAAACTTATTTAGCAATGCATAATTCTACTCAAACTGTGCTGTAATTTGCTATGTAAGTGGTTGCAACAGGTTGTTGTTTGGTACCTTACTTATTTTTCTGATTAAAAGTAAAGCACTGCTGAAAGAATTTAAAAAAAGTAATTTTTATGTTTGTAGCAATACTGTAGAATATTATGTTACAAATGTAAATATATTGTGTTAGATGCTAAAATGTTAGAGGAAAAAAGCAATTCAATAGTTACAGATTAGTTTTATAATCCAGTAAAACTTTCTTCAAAATGAAAAATTATGTAAAATACTTCTTAACATATGCTAAAACATTTAAACTATTTTTTCTGAAGTTAAAATTCTATTTTTTAATGTATTTGTTTTTTTCTTTTACAGGAAAAATATGATGATGAAATTTTTCACATAAACAATTATGCGACTAGAGAAAAAAACATTTTGGAAACTAAGCTAAAACCTATTCTTGGTGCTCCAAGTAATAAAGCTATTATTGACAAGTTAAATGATGATGCAGGCAAAACTAATTGTGAATCTGCCAAAATATATATTGATAATCTTAATTTGTTTAAGGTCAGTTACGTCAATTTATGGAAATTATTTAGTAAATAGCTTAAAATTTTTTATATGATGAAATATGTTTGAAAAAATATTGTGTATTTTCCACTTCTCTGTATTTACATTTAAAAAAATTTAATTTCCATTATTAATGACCATATGTACTTAGTGTCCATATTGTGTCCATATGTACTTTGTGCCCATAACAGTTAAAAACACTGATAAACCAATATTACTGATAGTAAATAATAAAAAGTTGATAGTTAAACATTTTATTTAACTAATACCTTTTTATATTAATTTTTACTTTTAGTACAAATTGTTAATGCAATTAAAAATAAGAATTCAGCCTCGGTAGTTAATTTTTTTTACATAATTTGCATTTATTAAAATAAATTGTAATGGGGCGCATTATGGTTCTTAATTCTTTTGTTACTTTAGCTTTGTTTAGTTTAGATGTTTTAGATTTTTTGTGATTTCCTTCGGTTTAGTTTCTTCTTGATAGTATTTAACATTAATTCTTGTC